>NC_135234.1:46096641-46404741 GCF_051348905.1 Ranitomeya variabilis
AGATAGGAATACACAACACATGTGGATATATTTGCGGAAGAAACGCTGCAGACACAACCGCAAATGTGAAACCGGCATGGTAAATGGTACTAATAAATTGTATCCAAATAGCAGAATACCTTTTTCTTTTATTCTTTTTGATATTTTATTTTATTGACAATGTAGTATATACGGACCAGAGGATTTTGACTAGGATGTCACATCCAGGAAATGGCAGTAGCTGGACTTTACCAGTGCATAAGGCCTTGTAAAAATAATAATAATAATAATAATCTGTGTGTAAATTTCACTCATAAGCTTGGTAAATAGAGATGGGCAGACACCTGGATGTTCGGGTACAGGGAGTTCGGCCAAGCAATTAAAAATGTTCAAGTTCGGGTAGCAGAACAGTACCAGGACTCCATTCACTGAAATAGGGGGACCGAACATCCAGTGTTTGCCATGCTATAATGTGCATACATAATATTCCCATCAGCCTTTGATGGTGTGATATGTTATGTGGGTATTAGGGTTGAGCAAAATGGGTCAGCCATTTTCAGAAGTCGCAGACTTTTGGCAAAGTCGGGTTTCATGAAACCCGACCCGACTCCTGTGTGGGGACGGCCATGAGGTCGGCGATCTTCTGAATCTGGCATCGGAATTCCAATACCGAGTTCCGATATGTTTGCGATATCGGAAATCGGTATCGGAATCCACATTTAAGTGTAAAATAAAGAATTAAAATAAAAAATATTGATATACTCACCTCTCCGGAGGCCCCTGGACATCGCCGCTGGTAACCGGCAGCCTTCTTTGCTTAAAATGAGCGCTTTTACGGCCTTCCATGACGTCACGGCTTCTGATTGGTCGCGTGCCTTCCATGTGACCGCCACGCGACCAATCACAAGCCGTGACGTAATTCTCAGGTCCTAAATTCCTAATTCTAGGAATTTAGGACCTGAGAATTACGTCACGGCTTGTGATTAGTCGCGTGGCGGTCACATGGGCGGCCGCGACCAATCACAAGCCGTGACGTCATCTAAGGCCCTGAACGCGCTCATTCTTAAGAAGGAAGGCTGCCGGAAAGAAGCAGGGCATGTCCGAGGGTGAGTATATACCTAACAGGAATATACTCACCCTCGGCTTCTTTCCGGCAGCCTTCCTTCCTAAGATACCACCTCCTCCCAGATATCTGAAAGACGAGCATTGGAGATGAGGACCCCCACCCCAAAAAGCCAGTGGGTGGTGTGGTACGAAGAAGAGATGGTGGTTCTGGGCCCAGGCATCTCTCAGGAGTATGAGGAGGCTGCCCGCCGGGCACAGCGGAGACAAGAAGCAATGGAGCTTGAAAGAGGGAGTAACGCAATGTGGAATGTAAACCTAATGATCCGGGAGCCTGTACAGATCACCCGGACAGAGTTTAAGCCATTTGATGAGGCTTCCGGAGATGTGGATGGGTTCTTCAAGGACTTTGAGCAGCAGTGTGCTGTGATGGAGGTGCCCCACTCTGGCTGGATGCGTTTGTTAGTGGGACTCCTGAACAGTAGCCTGGCGTAGGCTTACCGAACCATTGACTCACAGTGGAATCGGTATTATAACATTGTAAAGCGGACTATCCTGGATTACCATGCTATCACCCCAGACTCATATAGGGCCCAGTTCCGAGACCTCCCATGCACTACGGGGAGATCGTTTAGGATGTATGCACATAAGATGTCCCAGGCATGTCGGAGATGGCTGGTAGCAGAAAATGCCTTTACTGTGGAAGATGTTATACAGGCATTCCTTATAGAACAATTTTTTGCCAAGTGCCCCACAGAGGTATGGGAATGGGTCCGGGAGCGCACGCCGTGTACCGTGGATAGAGCCACAGCCCTGGCAGATGAAGCACTTACTATCTGACCGCAGTGGAGAGGCTTCTGGACAATGAACCACGGCCTGCTCCTGTGCCCCGTCCCCTTCTGATTATATCTGCCCTTCCACCTAGTCGCAGGCCAATGACAATCACGCTTCACAATCCTACGCCCCAACAGTTCTGACCGTGAACTGGTGGTATCACAAAGAGGAGATGTTATAGGTATGGGAAACCTGGACATTTGCAGTCTGGTTGTCCCTCAAGGATTTGGAGGGAGCCCCACGTAGCCCCACCTCGTCCAGTGCATCCTGTACACTCCTTCCCACCTGAGGAAGAGCTACGACCACCCCAACCAGAGTGGACCACTGACCCCAGCACCTTAGATACCCCTCCTGGAATGTTCGGCCTTTGTCATTTAGCTACCCAGAGCAACGGCAACTCCACCTGCAGGATGTCTTAATTGATGGATACAAAGTGTCAGGATTTAGAGACACAGGGGCATTCCTTACTATCGCTGACCCCCTTGTGGTTCGACCAGAGGCAATTTATCAGGGTCTGAGAATTCCCATTGTCCTGGCGGGGGGTGCCCACAAATATATACGTGCATTTGGATTATGGTTGTGGAGAAAAACTGTGTTGGATTGGAGTTATAGGAGGACTACTTGCAGATATCCTCCTTGGAAATGACATTGGGGAGTTACAGTGTCATTTTGTGGGAGCAGTCACCCGACTACAGGCCCATCAAGCACTACGTCATCTGGACCTCACCAGGGAGCAACCTCCACGAACCGCATCAGAGTTGGTGAGCAATACGTTCGCTGCTACTACATTGGGAGAGTCTTGGGATAGAGAGGAGTTAAAGAGAGAAATAGAGGGTGACACTACTTTTGCAGCCCGTAGGCTAAGGGCAGAAACTGGGCACATGGGAGATAATGGAGATGGCTTCACTCGAGAAATCGGATTATATTATCGTGCAACAAAGGTCAGTGACAATGGCAACCCTGATGCAATGACTAGGCAACACATTGTCCCTCAGAAGTACAGGGCACAGCTACTCCAACTGGCTTATGACATCCCCTTGGCTGGGCATCAAGGGAGAAAAAGGACTGAAAAGATGCTCACCCAAAGTTTTTACTGGCCTGGCATCTCGCAGTCGGTAGCCCATTATTGCCGCACCTGCGATGTGTGCCAGCAAATGCGGCATCCAGGAGCTCGACACAAGTTACCCCTGCAATCCCTGCCCATTATTGAAGAACCATTTCAGCATGTAGCTGTCGACATCATAGGTCCTCTGGCCCACCCCAGCCAGTTGGGGAAAAAATATATCCTGACAGTGGTGGACTATGCCACTAGGTATCCTGAAGCTGTGGCCCTGTCCAGTATTACAGCAGTAAAGGTAGCTGAGGCCCTTGTTACCATCTTTACCCAGGTAGGGTTTCCTAGTGAAATATTATCGGATCAAGGCACTCAGTTTATGTCAGATCTGGTCCTGTTCCTATGGCATACCTGTGGTGTTCGAGCCATTCACACCACCCCATACCATCCGCAGACCAACAGACTATGTGAACACTTTAATGGAACCCTAAAAAAATATGCTGAGGGCTTTTGTTGATGTTGAAAAAGACTGGGAAAAATACCTGCCACATCTCCTCTTCGCCTCTCTGGAGGTTCCCCAAGAGTCCACAGGAATCTCTCCCTTCGAACTACTATTTAGCTGGAAGGTCCATGGACCTCTCACTCTTCTGAAAGAACATTTGGAGGGAGATATATCAGACACCGGAATGCCCATCATTCCCTATGTTCTAGAGTTCAGAGACCGCCTCGTCCAGCTATCTACCTTGACTAAAGAACATCAGCGAATGGCCCAGTCCAGACAAAAAACCTGATATGACCGTAGTGCCAGGACCCGGGAATTTATGGAAGGACAACAAGTGCTCATGATTACTGCTTCCCCTGCCAACAAGTTTCAAGCAGTGTGGGAAGGCCCTTGTCAGGTTGTCAAGAAAATTAATGACACTAACTACGTTATTGCCCTGGACTCTAGTTGTCACTGACAGAAAACCGTTCACATTAACATGCTGAAAGACTACCACGACCGATCTCTGCCTGGTCTGCCACCCCCCTAGTGATACCGTCGACTATGAGTATTTCCCCGATCTTCTCCTGGTCGCCCAAGCGGGAGGATCACTGGAACAAGTGCCCCTAGGTGCCCATTAATCGGATATACAAAAGGACGATATTCTCGCCGTGCTAAGGCCGAGGGCTGCTGCTTTCTCCTCAAAGCGGGGGAAGACTACTCTCACCAGCCACCATGTGGAAACCCCTGGACAACGCCCCATCCAGCAGGCTGCCTACTGGGTTCCAGAGGCTGTTCAATGCATGATAAAGAATGAACTGGAGGAGATGAAACGACTGGGAGTTGTTCAGCCATCTCACAGTTTTTGGGCCTCTCCTGTCATCCTGGACCCCAAGAAAGATGGTACAACACGATTCTGCATTGATTACAGATGATTAAATGATGCCACCAAGAGTGATGCTTACCCCATGCCCAGGATTGATGATCTTTTGGATCGTCTGGCCAGTGTCCAATTTGTGACCACGTTAGACTTGAGCAAGGGGTACTGGCAGATACCCCTAATGGAGGACGCTCGGGAGCGCTCGGCCTTCATTACTCCCTTTGGGCTTTTTGAATTCCTGGAAATGCTCTTTGGGATGAAAAATGCCCCTGCTACTTTCCAGAGACTGGTAGATCAACTGTTACAACAATGTCAGGACTTTGCTGTCCTTACTTAGATGACATTGCCATTTTTAGCACCACCTGGGAGGAACATCTTAAACACTTGGGCATAGTGCTAGGCTGTATCCTTACTGCAGGACTTACCATTCACCCTGATAAATGCCAAATAGAGATGGCTGAGATGCAGTACCTCGGGCATAGAGTAGGGGGTGGGACCCTAGAACCTGAGCCTGACAAGGTGGAAGCCATTAGCAACTGGTGTAGACCCCAGACTAAAAAGCAGGTACTTGCATTTTTAGGAGCTGCTGGTTACTATCGCAAATTTGTTTCTAACTTCAGCACCTTGGCCAAACCCCTAACCGACCTGGCACTGCAAGAACATGACTAGGAATGTGACGTGGACGACTGCATGCGAGGATGCCTTTTCAGCGTTAAAGACCACCCTCATCACTGCTCCTGTCTTGGCTGCCCCTGATTATACGCACAGGTTCCTCGTGCAGACAGATTCATCCATCTTTGGGATTGGAGCAGTACTTAGCCAAGTGAACGCTGATGGAGAAGAACATCCTGTTGCTTTTGCCAGTCGGAAACTACTGGATCAGGAAGTTGCCTATGCCACTATTGAAAAGGAGTGCCTTGCCATCGTATGGGCACTAAAAAAATTGCAGCCATACTTGTGTGGCAGAGACTTTACAATTGTTACAGACCACAACCCCCTCACATGGCTGAACTGCGTATCAGGGGACAATGGAAGATTGCTGCGGTGGAACTTGTCCTTACAACCCTACAGCTTCTCCATCCAATACAAGCGGGGAAGCCAACATCAGAATGCCGATGGACTGTCTCGACAAGAAGAACCATAGGCTCCCCAGGCCTACCTACCCCTGCCACTGTACAAGGAACTATAAATGATTGAACAATGTGGACTAAAGTGAGCAGACCAGAGGCCTATGTAGACCTCATGGTGTGCTTACTTATTATGAGGGGGGAGAGGTTGTGATGGTGCGATATGTAATGTGGGTATAATTTTGTGTATATTTATATTTTACTGATTATCATGGTGTTCTCTTGTAGGATGAGTTATTATTTGCCATCTGATATCAGCCCCCACAGTCCTGTACTGATATCTCTCCACAGGGTCAGTGAATAATGTTTGCTAATATGCTAATGACTTATTTAACTAGCTTGTTGAAACAATGAGCCCCTGCGACCCACCCCCCTAACCTGTGAATGAGGAGAGGGACTTGTAAATATCAGGGAGGTGAGACACAGATCAGTCCTGTGTGGAATGATGATGGGTTGAGAGCATCTCAGAGAGAAAGAAGAGTATATGGACTATGCTATCCTCTGTCTGCTGGATTGTTGGACTTTAATGCTGTTACTGAACTGCATTCATGTTCTGGACTATTTTATCCTTTGTGTGGTGGATCGTATATGGACCTTTCGTATCTTTGCCTAAATAAAGGTCTTGGAATTGTTTACTATACTCTTGCTCTGTTGATTGTGTGGTACCGGAGAAGGACCCCGTGACACAGCCGCTCCTGATCTCACCATTATTCGTGACAGCAGGTGTCTGCTGATGGGCACGGTAGTCCCATCCCCTGCCACGACTGACCGGAGGTAAATTTTATACCTCTGATCAAAGCTGCGAGCTCACGCTGTTATTTGACAGCGTGGGAATCACATCTCTCAGACCGGCAGGGATGATTTTACCCACAATCAGAAGCAGTGTTTGCCATGCTATCATGCACATGACAGCATTACAAACACCCGGTGTTCCAGCAGCAGGACCTAAACAGGTACATAGACTTCCTGGTGAAGTCCGTATTCGGTGTCCTTGCCCAAACAGTAGGTGTTCAGTATGGATGCCGAACTTTACTCTTCGGGTTCTCCCATCTGTATTGGTAAAATGTTAATATAAAACAATTTTATAAATATAAAAAAGATATTAATGAAGCAAAATAAAGTTTTGTTCAAATGTATCTCTGGTACTAATCCCCACAATTAGGTCCACCTCACAGATTGAGAAGCGTGGTTATAAATGAAGAAATATGAGCATTTAGTATGAGAAGTGTTAGTTAATTTTTATCAAAAAGAGTCTTCTATTGACTACTATTATCATCATCTATGGAATTATTTTTAGCACATATTGTTGGGGGTCGAGTTTCCGTCTCTGCACAGGGGGAATCTTGGGCCATCTCCGCTGCAGTCTCCCATTCTTCTCCTGCCGCAGTGGAGACGTCGGTCCCAGCGTCTCGCTCAGTCTGACTCTGTACAGAGAGTTGCTGCTGCTTTTCCTGCTTCTGCTATTGAAGTCAGTGCTGGGCTGCGGCGAGCAGATGCTTCTGGGACTAAGTCCTGCTTTTCTCGTTCTGAGCATGCCCAGAGTAAGATCTCTCAGTGGAGATCAAGGGTCACATGATCAGACACTGCAGCTAAGGTCCTGTAGGTGCTCACGCTCTGTGGCAGCCTCTCATTAGTCCTTCCAGGCAGGTCCTGTACGTGCTGCAACTATTTAAGGCTCGCATGGCCGCACGGCCATGCGCTAGTATTGCTCTTTATTTATGTACTTTGCGCCAGTGTGGTCTTGTATGAGTGTGTTCAGGGACCCGGCTGAAATAAGCCCCTAGAATGCTGGCACCTCCGGTGAGGAGTTTGTATGATAGGGTATTCAGGGATCTGGCCAAAATAAGCCCTTAGAATGCTGGCACCTCTGGCGAGGAGTTTCGTGTGCATGCATGACCACTGACTGCTCTTGTTTAGGCAGTTAGCCTGTGCCTCTGTGGAGTCTAACAGGGCGCAGTGCTTTGAGCTCACAGCTGCTCTGTGAAGTAACAGAGTTAGCTAACACCGCCATTTAGTTCTGCTATTTGTTAGCAGCAGGTTCTCCTGCATGGTGGACCCCGGGCTGCGAACGCATCTGTCATAATAAAATCTATGTATTCATTAGGTGCGTTCCACTAGCCCTAACACATATCATCATCTTCATTCTAGGATAATGGGTGAAGACTAGGGTTGAGCGACCTTTACATTTATAGTATCGGGTCGGGTTTCACAAAACCCGACTTTTTCAAAAGTCGGGTCGAGTGAAATCGGCCGATCCTATAAAAAAGTCGGGGTCGGGGTCAGCCGAAACTCGAAACCCAATGCAGTGCATTGGGTTTCCAATGGTTCCCAGGGTCTGAAGGAGCGGAAACTGTTGTGAATTTGGATTCTGGGCTCCCCCGGTGGCTACTGGTGGAATTGAACTGGTGTCTTCATCTTCTCTGTTCACCTGTTCCCATCAAGATGTGGGAGTCGCTATATAACCTTGCTGCTCTGTTAGTTGCTTGCCGGTCATCAATGTTATCAGAAGCCTCTCTGTGCTTGTTCCTGCTCCTAGACAACTACTAGATAAGTTGGACTCTTGTCCATGTTTGTTTTTGCATTTTTGTTCCAGTTCACAGCTGTAGTTTCGTTACTGTGTCTGGAAAGCTCTTGTGTACAGGAATTGCCACTCTGGTGTTATGAGTTAATGCCAGAGTTTTAAAGTAATTTCTGGATGGTATTTTGATAGGGTTTTCAGCTGACCATGAAAGTGTCCTTTCTGTCTTCTGCTATGTAGTAAGTGGACCTCAAATTTGCTAAACCTATTTTCATACTACGTTTGTTATTTCATCTTAATTCACCGCCAATACATGTGGGGGGCCTCTGTCTCCTTTCGGGGTATTTCTCTAGAGGTGAGCTAGGACTAATATTTTCCTCTGCTAGCATTATTTAGTCCTCCGGCTGGTGCTGGGCATCTAGAATCAACGTAGGCATGCTACCCGGCCACTGCTAGTTGTGCGTTAGGTTTAGTTCATGGTCAGCTCAGTTCCCATCTTCCAAGAGCTTGTTCCTATATATGCTGATGCTATGTTCTCTTGCCATTGAGAACATGATAGTTTGACCGGCCCACTAAAGGGTTAAAATCCTTGGCTGAGAAAGGAGAGAAATAGGAAGTCTGCTGAGATTTTTTTTTTTTTTTTTTCTCCTTCTAATCTTTGAATGGCTCTTTGTTCACCTGTTTGTAATGGATCTTCAGAGTGTAACTGCAGGTTTGAATAATCTCGCCACGAAGGTACAAAATTTGCAAGACTTTGTTTGTCATGCACCTGTATCTGAGCCGAGAATTCCTTTGCCGGAATTTTTCTCGGGGAATAGATCTGGGTTTCAGAATTTTCGAAATAATTGCAAATTATTTTTGTCCCTGAAATTTTGCTCTGCCGGAGACCCTGCACAGCAGGTCAGGATTGTGATTTCCTTGCTCCGGGGCGACCCTCAAGACTGGGCTTTCTCATTGACACCAGGGGATCCTGCGTTGCTCAATGTGGATGCGTTTTTTCTGGCCTTGGGGTTGCTTTATGACGAACCTCATTTGGAGCTTCAGGCAGAAAAAACTTTGATGTCCCTATCTCAGGGGCAAGATGAAGCGGAAATTTACTGCCAAAGATTCCGTAAATGGTCTGTGCTTACTCAGTGGAATGAGTGCGCCCTGGCTGCGACTTTCAGAGAGGGTCTCTCTGATGCCATTAAGGATGTTATGGTGGGGTTCCCTGTGCCTGCGGGTCTGAATGAGTCCATGACAATGGCTATTCAGATCGATAGGCGTTTGCGGGAGCGCAAACCAGTGCACCATCTGGCTGTGTCCACTGAGAAGTCGCCAGAGAGTATGCAGTGTGATAGAATTCTGTCCCGAAGCGAGCGGCAGAATTTTAGACGGAAAAATGGGTTGTGTTTCTATTGTGTTGATTCTACTCATGTTATATCAGCATTCTCTAAGCGCACTAAAAAGCTTGATAAATCTGTTTCCATTTGCACCTTACCGTCTAAGTTTATTCTATCTGTGACCCTGATTTGCTCTTTGTCATCTATTACCACGGACGCCTATGTCGACTCTGGCGCCGCTTTGAGTCTTATGGATTGGTCCTTTGCCAAACGCTGTGGGTATGATTTAGAGCCTTTGGAGACTCCTATTCCTCTGAAGGGGATTGACTCCACCCCATTGGCTAATAATAAACCACAATACTGGACACAAGTAACTATGCGTATTAATCCGGATCACCAGGAGATTATTCGCTTTCTGGTGCTGTATAATCTACATGATGATTTGGTGCTAGGATTGCCTTGGCTGCAATCTCACAACCCAGTCCTCGACTGGAGAGCTATGTCTGTGTTGAGCTGGGGATGTAAGGGGGCTCATGGGGATGTACCTGTGGTTTCCATTTCATCATCTATTCCCTCTGAAATTCCTGAGTTCCTGTCTGACTATCGTGACGTCTTTGAAGAATCCAAGCTTGGTTCGTTACCTCCGCACCGAGAGTGCGATTGTGCCATAGATTTAATCCCGGGTAGTAAATACCCAAAGGGTCGTTTGTTTAATCTGTCTGTGCCTGAACATGCTGCTATGCGAGAATATATAAAGGAGTCCTTGGAAAAGGGACATATTCGTCCATCGTCATCTCCCTTAGGAGCCGGTTTTTTCTTTGTGTCAAAAAAAGACGGCTCTTTGAGACCATGTATCGATTATCGGCTTTTGAACAAGATCACTGTTAAATATCAATACCCATTGCCGTTGCTTACTGATTTGTTTGCTCGCATAAAGGGGGCCAAGTGGTTCTCTAAGATTGACCTTCGTGGGGCGTATAATTTGGTGCGAATCAGGCAGGGGGATGAGTGGAAGACCGCATTTAATACGCCCGAGGGCCACTTTGAGTATTTAGTGATGCCTTTTGGTCTTTCAAATGCTCCGTCAGTTTTCCAGTCCTTTATGCATGATATTTTTCGCGATTATTTGGATAAATTTATGATTGTGTATCTGGATGATATTCTGATTTTTTCGGATGACTGGGACTCTCATGTCCAGCAAGTCAGGAGGGTTTTCCAGGTTTTGCGGTCTAATTCTTTGTGTGTGAAGGGTTCTAAGTGTGTTTTTGGGGTACAGAGGATTTCCTTTTTGGGATATATTTTTTCTCCCTCTTCCATTGAAATGGATCCTGTCAAGGTTCAAGCTATTTGTGATTGGACGCAGCCCTCTTCTCTTAAGAGTCTTCAGAAATTTTTGGGCTTTGCTAACTTTTATCGTCGATTTATTGCTGGTTTTTCGGATATTGCTAAGCCATTGACCGATTTGACTAAGAAGGGTGCTGATGTTGCTGATTGGTCCCCTGACGCTGTGGAGGCCTTTCGGGAGCTTAAGCGCCGTTTTTCCTCTGCCCCTGTGTTGCGTCAGCCTGATGTTGCTCTACCTTTTCAGGTTGAGGTCGACGCTTCTGAGATCGGAGCTGGGGCAGTGTTGTCGCAGAAAAGTTCTGACTGCTCCGTGATGAGGCCTTGTGCCTTCTTTTCCCGTAAATTTTCGCCCGCTGAGCGGAATTATGATGTTGGGAATCGGGAGCTTTTGGCCATGAAGTGGGCTTTTGAGGAGTGGCGCCATTGGCTTGAGGGGGCCAGACATCAGGTGGTGGTATTGACTGACCACAAAAATTTGATTTTTCTTGAGACCGCCAGGCGCCTGAATCCTAGACAGGCGCGCTGGTCATTATTTTTCTCTCGGTTTAATTTTGTGGTGTCATACCTACCGGGTTCTAAGAATGTTAAGGCGGATGCCCTTTCTAGGAGTTTTGAGCCTGACTCGCCTGGTAACTCTGAGCCCACAGGTATCCTTAAGGATGAAGTGATATTGTCAGCCGTTTCTCCAGACCTGCGGTGGGCCTTGCAGGAGTTTCAGGCGGATAGACCGGATCGTTGCCCACCTGATAAACTGTTTGTTCCTGATGATTGGACCAGTAGAGTCATCTCTGAGGTTCATTCTTCTGCGTTGGCAGGTCATCCTGGCATTTTTGGTACCAGGGATTTGGTGGCAAGGTCCTTCTGGTGGCCTTCCCTGTCACGAGATGTGCGAGGCTTTGTGCAGTCTTGTGACGTTTGTGCTCGGGCCAAGCCTTGTTGTTCTCGGGCTAGTGGATTATTGTTGCCCTTGCCTATTCCTAAGAGGCCTTGGACGCACATCTCGATGGATTTTATTTCAGATCTGCCTGTTTCTCAGAAGATGTCTGTCATCTGGGTGGTGTGTGACCGTTTCTCTAAGATGGTCCATTTGGTTCCTCTGCCCAAGTTGCCTTCTTCTTCCGAGTTGGTTCCTCTGTTTTTTCAAAATGTTGTTCGTTTGCATGGTATTCCTGAGAATATCATTTCTGACA
Source organism: Ranitomeya variabilis (assembly GCF_051348905.1). Classification (NCBI taxonomy): domain Eukaryota; kingdom Metazoa; phylum Chordata; class Amphibia; order Anura; family Dendrobatidae; genus Ranitomeya; species Ranitomeya variabilis. Next base: position 46,108,433 of record NC_135234.1, read on the forward strand.
GAGGGACCCAATTCGTGTCTAGATTTTGGCGGGCATTCTGTGCTAGGATGGGCATAGATTTATCTTTTTCGTCCGCTTTCCATCCTCAGACGAATGGCCAGACCGAGCGGACTAATCAGACCCTGGAGACATATCTGAGGTGTTTTGTGTCTGCTGACCAGGATGATTGGGTTGCTTTTTTGCCATTGGCAGAGTTCGCTCTCAATAATCGGGCCAGCTCTGCTACTTTGGTGTCCCCGTTTTTCTGTAATTCGGGGTTTCATCCTCGATTTTCCTCTGGTCAGGTGGAATCTTCGGATTGTCCTGGAGTGGATGCTGTGGTGGAGAGATTGCATCAGATCTGGGGGCAGGTGGTGGACAATTTGAGGTTGTCCCAGGAGAAGACTCAGCTTTTTGCCAATCGCCACCGTCGTGTTGGTCCTCGGCTTTGTGTTGGGGATTTGGTGTGGTTGTCTTCTCGTTTTGTCCCTATGAGGGTCTCTTCTCCTAAGTTTAAGCCTCGGTTCATCGGCCCGTATAAGATATTGGAGATTCTTAACCCTGTTTCCTTCCGTTTGGACCTCCCTGCATCCTTTTCTATTCATAACGTTTTTCATCGGTCATTATTGCGCAGGTATGAGGTACCGGTTGTGCCTTCCGTTGAGCCTCCTGCTCCGGTGTTGGTTGAGGGTGAGTTGGAGTACGTTGTGGAGAAAATCTTAGACTCTCGTGTTTCCAGACGGAGACTCCAGTATCTGGTCAAGTGGAAGGGATACGGCCAGGAGGATAATTCTTGGGTGAATGCATCTGATGTTCATGCCTCTGATTTGGTTCGTGCCTTTCATAGGGCCCATCCTGATCGCCCTGGTGGTTCTGGTGAGGGTTCGGTGCCCCCTCCTTGAGGGGGGGGTACTGTTGTGAATTTGGATTCTGGGCTCCCCCGGTGGCTACTGGTGGAATTGAACTGGTGTCTTCATCTTCTCTGTTCACCTGTTCCCATCAAGATGTGGGAGTCGCTATATAACCTTGCTGCTCTGTTAGTTGCTTGCCGGTCATCAATGTTATCAGAAGCCTCTCTGTGCTTGTTCCTGCTCCTAGACAACTACTAGATAAGTTGGACTCTTGTCCATGTTTGTTTTTGCATTTTTGTTCCAGTTCACAGCTGTAGTTTCGTTACTGTGTCTGGAAAGCTCTTGTGTACAGGAATTGCCACTCTGGTGTTATGAGTTAATGCCAGAGTTTTAAAGTAATTTCTGGATGGTATTTTGATAGGGTTTTCAGCTGACCATGAAAGTGTCCTTTCTGTCTTCTGCTATGTAGTAAGTGGACCTCAAATTTGCTAAACCTATTTTCATACTACGTTTGTTATTTCATCTTAATTCACCGCCAATACATGTGGGGGGCCTCTGTCTCCTTTCGGGGTATTTCTCTAGAGGTGAGCTAGGACTAATATTTTCCTCTGCTAGCATTATTTAGTCCTCCGGCTGGTGCTGGGCATCTAGAATCAACGTAGGCATGCTACCCGGCCACTGCTAGTTGTGCGTTAGGTTTAGTTCATGGTCAGCTCAGTTCCCATCTTCCAAGAGCTTGTTCCTATATATGCTGATGCTATGTTCTCTTGCCATTGAGAACATGACAGGAAACTCTCCTTCAGGCCCTGGGATCCATATTTAAGTGTAAAATAAAGAATTAAAATAAAAAATATCGCCATACTTACCATCTGATGCACCCTGGTACTAAGCGGGAACCTTCCTTCCTTAGAATCAGCCTTCCAGGACCTTGCGGTGACGTCGCAGCTTGTGATTGGTCGCGCGGCCGCCCATGTGACCGCTCGCGCGACCAATCACAAGCCGCGACGTCACCGTGACGTCGCCGAGGGTCCTGGAAGGGCTGATTCTTAGGAAGGAAGGCTGCCGGAAAGAAGCCGAGGGTGAGTATATTCCTATTAGGTATATACTCACCCTCGGACGCACCCTGCTTCTTTCCGGCAGCCTTCCTTCCTAAGAATCAGCCCTTCCAGGACCCTCGGTGACGTCACGGTGACGTCGCGGCTTGTGATTGGTCGCGCGAGCGGTCACATGGGCGGCCGCGCGACCAATCACAAGCCGCGACGTCACCGCGACGTCACCGCACAGTCCTGGAAGGCTGATTCTAAGGAAGGAAGGTTCCTGCTTAGTACCAGGGCACATCAGATGGTAAGTATAGCGATATTTTTTATTTTAATTCTTTATTTTACACTTAAATCTGAATTCCGATACCAATTCCCGATATCTTAAACATATTGGGAATCGGTATCGGAATTCCGATTCCAGATTCAGAAGATCGCCGACTTCATGGCCGACCCCACACAGGGGTCGGGTTTCATGAAACCCGACTTTGCCAAAAGTCGGCGACTTCTGAAAATTGCCGACCCGTTTCGCTCAACCCTAGTGAAGACATGAAGATTAGTCCTTCATGTCAACAGTTCAGAATCATAACTATTTAGCACCAATAGTGCAAGGAACAGATAAAACATTAATTCTAACTTAAAATATGAAAACAGTAGGAAGTGTTACTCCTCGATATTCAAGATAGAAAATATAAGGATTAATTACCTTTGTTGTTTTACAGTGCTGAAAATGTACATGTAAAAAAGATTATGTTCCTTGAGTAATGTTCCATGTGTAATGTAGTTTTTTTGGTTCCTTTAAGTCATTCTTATCTTCATCCTGTTGAGCTGGCCATTTTTAGGTCTGCGTTCACGCATTGTGGCAGCGTTGAATTTTTTTATTTCAGCAATCTAACAAAAAAAATGCACCATTTTTGCTGTGATTTTCCATAACCACAGTACAATGTTGCAGTGCTACTAGAGGTGAGCGAATCTGACGAGATTCATATTGGCCAAATCATGCTAATTTTTTCAGTAAATTCAATTTGCAGCACCGGTGGCTGGAGAGGTGACAATTGAGGAGGGTATTACGTTTCTTGTTTTTTTAGCCTTTTATAAACCTATAGTTTTGACAGCTGTCATTTTTTCTGAATTCGCACAGAGCAAGTTACATATAATCCATATTTTAATGAATACAGATTTTATTAACATTTGAGTAGAATTTAAGTTTGACTCAAATATATTTGCCCATCTCTGTGTCCTACAATGACTTACAAAAAGCTACACCCTTAATAGTTTTTCTGCTCACCCTTCCCAAGCACATGTCTTTTCAACTGGGGAAGGGGAATAAGCTTCTGCGCAATACTTCTACTTTAAAATTAATCTGCCTGCAGCACAAAGGTTCAGCATTTCTGATGTTTTCAATATGCCCAATCTTTTTTCTCAATGACGTTTTCCAAACTAAAGTTGGTTGACTTGCTCATACATATTAGATGAACGACCGATTTTCTTTTTTTTAGAAATCCATGAGTTTTGCAAATTTTAACCTAAGAGATGGCTGAAGCTTTGACTACATTTACTTTGTAGGAATATACTGTATATTTTTATACCTGAATGCTACAATCAGCATGTAGTTCTACAAAATGGCCAATTTGAACTGACTGCAGTAGGCATTTTGCTATTAATTTTAAATGGTGTGAGCAAATACATGTGTGTACTTTGCCTTGTTTCTGGTTTTACAAGCAGAGAACAATTTTAACTATAAATACAAACACGTTAAAACGGAAAAGGAAAAAATCAAAATCTAAACTTTTTTACATATTAGTTGCCTAATCTACAGAAGAAAGGCAATAAGTTATTATAAAGATTTTGAAAATCACAAACATAGGCTATTGAGAATAGCTGTTAATTACAATTATTTTCCCCTTTAAAAGCAAAGTTATTTTTCTTACCCCCTATATGCCTATACAAAGAAACTTGAGGCACGATTACTGAATTTTGAACAAAAACTCGCATGCCCCAGCTTACAGTAAAACTTCGCAGGTGGCTCAAAGCATTATTTAAGGGCTTTGATAATGCGGAAAACCAATTACAGAGTATTCAATAATAAATGAGCCAATTCAGGTTATGCAATGCTGCTTCAGATCAAATAAGTAAATCTAGAGCTATACACAAAATGAACTTTAATCATTTCACATTTATTTCAAATGTGTTTTGCTTGGGATCAATGCCCACAAAGTACAACCTGTTGTTTAGTGAAGTGTTTGCTGCCATTTTATGTTTTCTGACGATAGGGAGTCTCAATTTCTATTATTCTTCTAGCACCTTGAAGCCTTGCAGAAAGCAGAAGCATTTTAACTTATAAATGCTAAACATTTCTTTTAATGGGCAAATAAAACTAATGACTAAAGTCATGTCCATTTGTGTTAGTTTTTGGTTGCAGAGACATGGGAGTCAGCAGGTGCTCTAGTCCGCTAGTTTGAGACCATTTGGACCAGGGATGATCCCACTGATCGCCTGCTTTCCTTTTTTCCGTGGGCATAATACTAATCCGACAACACAGGGTGAGGGTAAAACAGTGTGGCAATGCTTTATTGTACCACAAGCAGACAATACCACATAAAACATTCCCAGCAAAATACCCAAGATGCGGCAAAAATACAGAGTCTCACCCTTCCGCTGACTTGCCAGGTTTAAAGTAACTGCAACTTCCAGGGTAGACTTCCGCCACCTGTGGCACTTACAGAGAGGAGGTAATGACAAGCTTAGGAAGCTGATAGTCCATTGAGATACGAAGTCCATTGAGATACGAGCCCAGGTGACCGGTTGGTCACAAACTGGCTTCTCCGAACATCTCCATGGAGCCAGGTATTCAGTGGGTACCAATCCTGGCTTTCTTAAATGTAACAATGGGTTCAGTTGAACAGTGGGTCCAAATCCTCGCTTCCCCAAATATAACCATGGGTTCAGTGATAGTCAATGGAGCAAATCTGTATTCTTTCATCTGGGGCTGTGGACCCCTAAGCTGGCATCCTAGAGAATGTTCTGGCAGCTGTCCTGTAGAGTGTTCCTGACTGTATTTTTTTAAAGAGTTTCTGGTTCTCTTGTTACAGAGGCATATTACCTTTATATGGTTCACAACTGTTGTTCTTCAAGCCATCATCCAGAGGTCAATAGGAAGGTACTGTATGATGATATCAACTTGCATTGTTTGAGCATTTATTCAATCTGCACAGTTCCTCCTTCTCTGCTTTGCCAGTCAACAACAGCAACCCTCACCTGTCAGCTTCAGCATGGCTGGTTATCAAGAACAGAGGGTTCCCCACACCGTATTTTTTAATTATCTAAGAAAATAATTTTTAAAAAATGGCATGTAGTCCCCCCATTTTTTACAACCAGCCAAGTTAAAGCAGACTGCTGGTGCTGGTATTCCCAGGCTGGTAAGGGGCCATGGATAATGGCCCCACCAGGCTAAAAATAGTTGAAGCGCCCACAGCTGCCATAGAAAAGGTGCAGCTATTATTACATGCTCCAATTCTGGCACTTTGCCTGTCTCTTACAACTTGCCCTGTGATGGTGGCAAGTGGGGTTCATATTTGTGAGGTTTATGTCACCTTTTTATTGTCTTGTTATATCAAGCCCATGGGTTAATTATGAAGAGGCATCTATAAGACACCTATCCATTACTAATTCCATAGTTACATTGCAAATATACACAAAACCAGAAGAAAGTGTTTTAATTGAAGGAATGACACAGAATCCTTTAATGAATCTAAATTAATCAAAACTCACATCGCCGCCCAGTGCACAGAAACCATGGTCTCCGGTAGCAGAGTTAATATAATAAACGACAATATTCCTTACTTGTCCACTGAGAAGATAATAATCCATTTCTCCTGTGATGGGTTTAGCTCTGCTACATCTAGATCACAGGCTGCATTGTTGCATGATGCAACTATACAGGCTGCCATCCAGCAGAGACACTGATCAGCATGTGTTACAGCTGTTCAGTATCTTGCGGTGAACTCCTATGACCTGACTGATCTGACCGCGTGCATGAGAAAGTTCACATGCTTGCTGTGCTATTAGAAAAGTCCTGTGACATCACAGTCAACTAACTCAGTTCAAGTCACTGACGTCAATGTGAGCACTGTGGGAACAGTTGTAACACCGCTTGTGCTGATGTCAGTGGGTTAAACTTTATTCATTGGCAGTGAACTCCCAGGACCTTTTTCATGCTTGTAGTAATGTTAGTCAGGTCATATGAGTACACCGTGAGACACTGAGAAGGGGTAGCAAATGCTGCTCATTGTCTGTGCTTGATGGCAGGCTATGTAGTCACATCATGCAACAATACAGCCTGCCATCTAGATGTAGCAATGCTAGACTTGTCGCAGGACAAGTGGATTATTATCTTCTCTGCAGACAGGTGAGGAATATTGTTGTTTATTATTTCATATCTGCTACAGAAGATATTGGTTTCTGTGGACTGGGCAATGATGTAATATGGTTTCATTTAGATTCATTAAATGAGTCTGTGTCATTCTTTCAATTAAAGTACTTTATTATGGGTGTGTGTGTTTTTTTATACAATATGATAATGGGGTTAGTAATTCGGGCATCTTATTGATAAGGATGTCACCTTTGTATTGTCAGGTAACATCAAGCCCAGAGGTTAGTAATGCGGAGACATCAATAAGATGCCCGAATTACTAACCCCATTGTCATATTGTATAAAAAAAAAAAACAACTATCACCCCCCATACCACTGCACCAGGGCATGGGAGAAGAGCAAGGCTAAGTGCCCACTTCCCTACTTAATGTTTTAGGGGTGTACCCCATTTTAATAACCAGGAAAGGCTAAATATACAGCTGTGAGCTGATCTTAATAGCCTGCGAACCATTATGAATATTGTATTTTTACCAGAATATTAACATCAGCCTCCAGCCGTTGGCTTTCTCTTGGCTGATTACGGGGGCCCCAAGTAGTTTTTTTCAATTACTAATATAAATTGTCAACAAGAACAGTAAGATTACTTGAGTTAATAGCAGCTGTTTCTCTTGCACTGCAAGTGCCGGTGCAGTAATGATGAATGCCCCTGAGTCCGGCACTCAGCACTTCGTCATTCAACTGTCCGGCACTGGAGCTACTGTGAGACCCAGTGGCTTGAGCTCAGGTGCCCTTTAAGGGTATCAGAGCTCAGAGCCGCTGGGTCTCCTGGCATCTGCGAGGCAAGGAAACTTTATATGAAACTTTGAGGGTATGTGCACACGTTCAGGATTTCTTGCAGAAATTTCCTGAAGAAAACCGGAAATTTTCTGCAAGAAATCCGCATTTTTTTTTTGCGTTTTTTTTCCGTTTTTTTCGCGTTTTTTTAGCATTCTGCAAGCGTAATTAGCTTGCAGAATGCTAAAGTTTTCCAAGCGATCTGTAGCATCGCTTGGAAAACTGACTGACAAGTTGGTCACACTTGTCAAACATACTGTTTGACAAGTGTGACCAACTTTTTACTATAGATGCAGCTTATGCAGCATCTATAGTAAAAGATAGAATGTTTAAAAATAATAAAAAAAATAAAAAAATGCTTATACTCACCCAGACATCTCATAAGCGGCGTCCGTTCGTCTTCCTATAGCTGGTCTGTGCGCACAGGGCCTTCCGTGACGTCACGGTCACGTGAGCGGTCACATGACCGCTCACGACCAATCACAGGACAGTGACGTCATCGGCGAGGTCCTTCGCCGCACACCAGCTACAGGAACCGAATGGCAGCGTGCAGCGGTGAGGCGGGAACACTGCGCGGGACATCGAGGGTGAGTATAGGACTATTTTTTATTTTATTTCTTATTTTTTGACCAGTTATATGGTGCCCAGTGCGTGGAGGAGAGTCTCCTCTCCTCCACCCTGGGTACCAACCGCACATAATCTGCTTACTTCCCGCATGGTGTGCACAGCCCCGTGCGGGAAGTAAGCAGATCAATGGACTCCTAGGTGTGCGGAATCCCTGCAATTCCGCATTTTTAATGAACATGTTGCTTTTTTTTCCGCTATGCGATTTTTTCGCGGAAAAAATCGCAACATTTGCCCAAAAAATGCGGAATACCTTGTAAATAATAGGAGGCATATGTTAGCGTTTTTTTCGCGTTTTTATCACGTTTTTATAGCGAAAAAACGCGAAAAAAACGCTAAAAATCCTGAACGTGTGCACATGGCCTGAGGGACATTTTAATGTTACTGAAGTTTCCAGAAGCTGGAACACCTGAAGGCTGTAAAATAAGGTTACTTTGGGTGTGTATTCTACTGTACTAGAAAATAGATTAAAAAAAGTAAAAAAAATGGAGTGAGGTCCCTTTAATATTCATATAAATAGCCGAGGGAAAGCAGAAAGCTTAGTAAGTAAATCATTTAACAAAATGGTACAGGGAAACCTCTATCTTTAACAGCCAGCCAAAATAACTCTTACAGTTGAGGGTTGCAGCCCATAGATGTCAGTTTTGCCTGGCTGGTTATCAAAAATAAAGGGGAATCCACATCAATTTTTTTTTAAATAATTTTTTATAGCACAATTGATGGGTCAATTGATGTCACTTTTCTTGGAGTCTGCCCCTAATTTCAGCTATTTTGGCAGCTTTTCCCCCCTGCAGGTGTTGTCTATACATTTGGTTTTGCCTCCCATTGAAGTCAATGGGGTGCGGGTATGATTATTAAACTGTTCGGACAACATGTTTGGCGAACATCGGGACCCTCGCCGATCAAAACAGAACCTTGAAAGGTTCGCTCATCTCTAGTGAGAAGCTCTGTCTGTGACCAGCAGTAACCTTAAAGTTACAGGAAGAGCTTCTCACACTCTGCTCAGTGTGAGCTGGCTGGCAGGGAAAGTGGTCGCATCACTAATGTGACCGCTCTCCTACCATCCTGATCTTTGTGGTACATGACCATTAATGCATTATCTGCAGATTGGTGAGTATAACTTTGCTTTTTTATTTTTTATTTTTGGTCAATAAATGGGTTAAATAGGTTATGGTAGTTTTTATTTCAAATAAAGGAGTCTGTGCATTTATTTCAATTTCAGGGAATCTTTCACCACATTTGAACTATCTAAACTATTAATATGGGCATTCAGGCTATAAACTGCTAAAAAAAAGTCATATCTGTAAGTCTTACATCAGCTGTGCTGTTGCTGAGAAATCATCTTTTATCACTTTATATAAGAGACCTCTTCCAGGCTCTGGGGCAGATGGTAGCTGGAGATAACTTTACCCCGTAGCTAATTTTAACTCTAAGGGGGAGTTAACAGTGTGATGTGTAATGGCCACTCTTTGCTCTCTGGATAACTGACGCATCTGCAGGTTACTTTCAGCTTCAGCTTCCAGCACACAAGCAGAGAGTGTTGTTGAGCAAGAAGCAAAAATATGTTTGCAAAAAGACAATTTAATTTCTCCTGTTTTGTGTTAGTTACTTGTCTCACACTGGGAACACGTCCTTAATGTAAAATAACCTCTGGGGCAAAGTTATCTCCAGGCATCATCCCCCAGAGCCTGAAAGAGGTCACTTATATAAAGTGATAAAAGTTGATATCTCAGCAACAACACAGCTGATATGAGACAGAAAGGGAGAACACACAGGAAGTCTTTAACCTCTATGGCAATATTAAGAGCTTAGATAGGTCAAATGTGGTAACAGATTCCCTTTAAAGAACTTGACTCTATCTGTGCCTTTATTACATTTGACTACGGGGTTAGTAATGGGAATAGCTTATAGATGACTCTTCATTACAAAGCCCTGGGCATAATGTCAGTATTTGACATCAACACCACCACTATTACCCCACTTGCCATTGCACCATGGCAAGTGGGAAAAACCTGGCAAAGTGCAAGAATTGGTGCATCTAATAGATTTGCATGTTTTGGCATGGCTGCTGGCTGCTATGTTTAGGCTTACATTGGCCAATATCCATTGCCCCTTTGCAGTCTGAGAATACCATCTCCTAGCTGTCTACTTTAGCTTGGCTGGTTGTCAAAAATAGTGGTGGAGGGCTACGCTTTTTTTAGTATTTTAAATAATTGAAAAAAATGTCTTGGGGACCCCAGCATTCTGACAGGCGATAACGAACTTACCGCCAAACAGAGCCGGTGTTTGCCGCACTGTAACATAGATGACTACCTAGGAATGCTGAATTTTCAGGACCCCAATTCATTTGAATGAGGTCTGGGTTTGGGTTCATGTTCAGGTACTGTTCTGGTACCTGAAGCAATCTTTTTTTTTTCTCTTCAGCCGAACTCAATGCACCAGAACATACACTGTGTGCATAATTATTAGGAAAGTTGTATTTTGATCACTTGATACTTTTTATACATGTTGTCCTACTCTAAGCTGTTCAGGCTTGAGAGCCAACTACCAATTAAGTAAATCCGGTGATGTGCATCTCTGTAATGAGGAGGGGTATTGTCTAATGACATCAAAACCCTATATAAGGTGTGCTTAATTATTAGGCAACTTCCTTTCCTTTGGCAAAATGGGTCAGAAGAGAAATTTGACAGGCTCTGAAAAGTCCAAAATTTTGAGATGTCTTGCAGAGGGAGGAGGCAGTCTTTAAATTGGCAAACTTTTGAAGTGTGATAACCAAACAATCAAGCGTTTCATGGCAAATAGCCAACAGGGTCACAAGAAGCGTGTTGCGCAAAAAAGACGCAAAATAACTGCCCATGAATTGAGGAAAATAAAGCGTGAAGCTGCCAAGATGCCAATTGCCACCAGTTTTGCCATATTTCAGAGCTACAACATTACTGGAGTAACAAAAAGCACAAGGTGTGCGATACTCATAGACATGGCCAAGGTAAGGAAGGCTGAAAAACTACCACCTTTGAACAAGAAACATAAAATAAAACATCAAGACTGGGCCAAGAAATATCTTAAGACTGACTTTTCAAAGGTTTTATGGACTGATGAAATGAGAGTGACTCTCGATGGGCCAGATGGATGGGCCAGAGGCTGGATCAGTAAAGGGCAGAGAGCTTCACTCCGACTCAGATGCCAGCAAGGTGGAGGTGGGGTACTGGTATGGACTGGTATCAACAAAGATGAACTTGTGGGACCTTTTCGGGTTGAGAATGGAGAGAAGCTCAACTCCCAGACCTACTGCCAGGTTCTGTAAGACAACTACTTCAAGCAGTGGTACAGGAAGAAGTCAGTATCGTTCAAGAAAAACATGATTTTCATGCAGGACAATGCTCCATCACATGCCTCCAACTACTCCACAGCGTGGCTGGCCAGTAAAGGTCTCAGAGAAGAAAAAATAATGACATGGCCCCCTTGTTTACCTGATCTGAACACCATAGAGAACCTGTGGTCCCTCAAAAAATTTGAAATCTACAGGGAGGGAAAACAGTCCACCTCTCAGAACAGTGTCTGGGAGGCTGTGTGGCTGCTGCACGCAATGTTGGTCGTAAACAGATCAAACAACTGACAGAATCTATGGATGGAAGGCTGCTGAGTGTCATCATAAAGAAAGGTGGCTATATTGGTTACTTTTTTTTGGGGGGGTTGTTTTTGCATGTCAGAAATGTTTGTTTCTAAATTTTATGCAGTTATATTGGTTTACCTGGTGAAAATAAACAAGTGAGATGGGATTATATTTGGTTTCTATTAAGTTGCCTAATAATTCTGCACAGTATTAGTTACCTGCACAAACAGATATCCTCCTAAGATAGCCAAATCTAAAAAAAAAAACACTCCAACTTCCAAAAATATTAAGCTTTGATATTTATGAGTCTTTTGGGTTGATTGACAACATAGTTGTTGTTGATCAATAATAAAAATAATCCTCTAAAATACAACTGGCTTAAAAATTCCGCACACAGTGTATACGGTTCCGCTCATCGTGAGTAGTGAGCAAAATCATCCAGTTATAAGAAAACTGTTAAAAGACATTCAAGTCTGCCTCCAAAGACAAAATTCCAATTAATGTTCGCTAATCCTGTAATTTATTTAACGTCTGTGTATTATAGCTATTCCTTTGCATGACTGTACGTTATTTATGCACCTTGGGAAAAAGTTAATCTCAAAATATGACTAAATCTGGCAGTAAAAACACAGGAAGAATGTGATCTTTCCTTCTTACTATAATATGTCAGCAGTGTATCATCACTAGATAACATTAAACATTCACACCTGTCATTTTATCTCATGAAACATTCTCCAATTTTTCACACCTCTCTTGTAATGGACACTTTTCATTCACTCCACGGCAAATCTTCTCCATTTGTGTAATATGCTTTTCAATGATTTAATCATAACAAAATTATCTTAAAGGAACATGGTTATAAATTCTATATAAAAAACAAAAGAGATTCTGATGCCTTACATATTCCCTATTAGACGTTATGAGACATCTAAGTTTGGATATATGAATAAATTTGTCCATTTGTTCATTTCTCACTTTAAAGAAAAAAAAATATTTTTCCTTTACATGAAAGTTATTCCCAACATGGCAATTTATCTCTTAATTTACAGGATAGGTGATATCTTGAAAATCACAGGAGGGTTGACCACTAGGAATCTCACTGATCCCAAGAACAAGAATATATGTGTACAGAGGAATAAAAAAAGTTATGGCTCTGAGAAAAAGGGGAGGAAAAAGCTAAAACATAAAAATGGAAATTGGCAGCGTTGCTAAACAGTTAAAATAATCTTTCAAAATTTAAAAAGTCCTTTTATTATAATGAAAAAACATTAATTTTACAAAATGCATGGAATCATGGAAGCAGATTTTTTTATATATCAAATCTAAAGGAGAGAAGTGGGACAGGAAGAGCTGATTGGTAGGTAGAATGAAGCATTGTATTTCTTCAATGTACTGACTGTGCTCCTCTCTTGTTGTGACAGTGATTGCCTTCAATTCCTTTATCTTTTTTTTCCAGAATGTCTGCGTTTTATTTCATTTTCCATTGATCATGGAACTCTGTAATGTTATATAAATAGAAGTTCCTCTCTTATACGTTATTGACTACATGTTTACATTTTTCTCCACAAGGACAGGTTATTAAATTCTCATTGGGCTTCTTTGTTGAAGACTATTCTACGTTTTTGCACTTTATTGATTTGTAATACATTTTTCATACACTCACCATATTCTTTTGTCATTTTTTTATAATATTTCTTTAGTGGTTATTATTATTTGGTTTATCTGTCTAATAACAGAAGTAGAAGGAAAAAACATAATGCCACGAGAGAGAGGAAAAAGGATCAAATTAAAGGCAGATATTGAATCTACTACATTTTGAAAGGATAACCTACTTGCAAACTTAGAAAGATATAATTTTAATTCAAAATAGTGAATCATATGGTGAAAGAGTATAGCTAGGAGAACATTTTTATTATTCTGCACCAGTTGACTTTTAGCTATTTTTGCTCACCAGAAAAGATATGCTAAACTAAATGTGAAATTCTTACCTGGACTTGCTACAGTAATATTTGCCTATGTTGCCAGGCAGTGCTGCATTTATCTTGAGAGAAACATTGTCAGAATCATGAAGAGCCAAGGCTGCTGTCCAGCAAAAAATACTGGTGTGAAAATTATTACTGGCCAGTTAGGATGAATGTATATGTATGTTGTCCAGAAAGTGTAATTAATTCCTGTAGTGGCCTATTTGGCACCACATCCTATTTAAACACTTCATGACTAAGGGTGCTTGGTCACCAGAAACGCGTTGATATCGCATTTCATTTTCTGTAATTGCTGATGTTTTTATCCTCCACTGAACACATTTTTTCAAGTGAATAAAGAAAAGAGTTTTTTCACTATCTCGCTGAGCTGGATTCCTCATCATTTTCTTGATTCCTCCACGCCTTGACACAGCGATTCCGAGCTCCGAGTCTTCAAGGATGTTAACCATTGTGAGCTGGACTTTGTTCTATTTTAGCAAAAAGTCTTGCCTGCATTCTGGTCCTCTTCTTTCCACTCTTCTAGCTTTGACATGTTCAGTCTAGGCTAGAATTTATGGGTACGACCAAGCAAAAGAGGTAAGTTCACATTGCTCACTGCAACATCACGATGAAAGATGTGCAGTAACCTTAGAGACCTGGTCACGTCTGGAAGTCCCGGCCTAGAGTGAACAGGCTGGGAGATGAGGCTCATGATGAGAGAAGGAAGATGACCAAACAGCAAACAGCAGGGGGCCAGACAGATGAGCAGTAATGTGAGTGCAATTGATTTTTGAAACCTTTACAGCCCTCCATGGTTTAGCAAAATGGTGGCCAGCTACCTGATACTTGCTGAATCTGCATACATCGAAATTGCAAAAATCTGTATTCTCCATAATGCACTTTTTCTGTATATTAAAATATATCTAAAATTCTCTCAAATAAATGTGCTGATCTCTAGTAGCCACACATGACACATTATCACCACATCTTTATTTCTTGTGTTTGGAACTGACATACGGAAAGTAAAGCTTTCATCTTATTAGCAGACCCAGAAAGAATGAATAGAGGAATTTATGACCTCCCCTGTCCTCCTGTTATTTTCCCAGCTAGTTTGTCTAAGATTTACTCCTCCAGCCTGAAGCTACACAGTGGACAAAACCAAAGAAACTGGTTGAAAAGGTACCTTCACACATAACGATTTTGTTAACGATATCGTTGCAACGTCACGCTTTTGGTGATGTAGCAACGATCCCGCTTAACGATCTCGTTATGTGTGACAGCGACCAACGATCAGGCCCCTGCTGGGAGATTGTTGGTTGTAGGGAATGATCAGGACCTTTATTTGGTCGCTGATCACCCGCTGTCATCGCTGGATCGGCGTGTCTGACGCCGATCCAGCGATGTGTTCACTTGTAACCAGGGTAAATATCGGGTTACTAAGCACAGGGCCGCGCTTAGTAACCCGGTATTTACCCTGGTTACCATTGTAAAAAAAAAACAGTACATACTCACATTCCGATGTCTGTCACGTCCCCCGGTGTCAGCTTCCCGCACTGACTGTCAGCGTCGGCTGTAAAGCAAAGCACAGCGGTGACGTCACCGCTGTGCTCTGCTTTACGGCTGGCGCTGACACAGTCAGTGCGGGAAGCTGATGCCGGGGGACGTGACAGACATCGGAATGTGAGTATGTACTTTTTTTTTTTTTAACTTTTACAATGGTAACCAGGGTAAATATCGGGTTACTAAGCGCGGCCCTGCGCTTAGTAACCCGATGTTTACCCTGGTTACCCAGGGACTTCGGCATCGTTTAAGACAGTTTCAACGATGCCGAAGTCGTTCACCTGATCATTGGTCGCTGGAGAGAGCTGTCTGTGTGACAGCTCCCCAGCAACCACACAAAAACTTACCAATGATCACGGCCAGGTCGTATCGCTGCTCGTGATCGTTGGTAAGTCGTTTAGTGTAATGGTACCATAAGTCCTGATCCACGTACAAGGGTTAAAAAGTCAAGGTCAGGGATACTATTAAAGCTGCTAAACAGGTGGTTAGCACCAAATTTATCCAAGGATGATTTTTTTTTCAGCCTGATATATACTTTACATGAAATAAGTAGAATAATGGCTGGTTGAGCTAACCAAGCCTCTAAAAAATAGAATGCTGCTATTTTGTTGAATGTCAACTTCCCTATTGCAAACATATTTCCCACTTTGTTTTTCTATTGTGACTTTTGATGTGGTCATTGATATCTGCAGTTCCTAATATTTTCTTTTTTATTTAGGGTATTTTCTTGGTGAAAAACACTATCCAGCATATTGCAGAGCTGTAGAACTAGAGAATAAATACTGTTTGTTTATTTTACTCTAAAGCATTTCCAGTCTTTACTAAAAATAAATAATTCTGGACAACGCCTTTAAACTTCCTACCTGATTTCCCAAAAGTCATTTGTATCTATGTGTATTATAATCATAGTATTTTATAGATGTTATAGATAACTCAACATAAATTAAACCCTTATACTGCTAAAGATTTGTCAATGGAGATGAGCAATTTTATTTGCATGATTCAAGTTTTTCTGATTTGTGAATTGATTTACAATTTATCTACCATAAGGATTCCTTGAATTGATTTGACATGTTTATGGTTCACTGCAATAATCTACAAATCAATTTAACTCATTGTGTCGAATCTGTTAATGAGGTGGATTGGTTTGATTTAGGAAAGGTGGAAGAACAACATATATTATCACTGATGTGCATTAGATAATTGGAAAAGACAAGAAATCTAGACGAAAGTAAGCGTGTGCAGCACTGAATACAGCAAATCCTTGGGCTTTTTTATAGAATGTTCTCACGAAATTAGAATCAGTACCTATTGGCAAAAGAGTTAGACTTACATTAAAATACGTATTCAAGTAATAGACTAAACACAGTAAGACTGGGGGATGCCTGAAGACACGAGATTGGTGGAAGGAACATCAAGTTTGTTATAAATAAAAAAAAATCTAAAATATATAGAAAAGTTAAAGAATAGAGTGAAAACATTGTGCAGATACAATTACAATTTGTTTCAATTTTAGTAGTTAGAAGGGGAAAATGCAATAACATTGGTAATTATTGTAATAACATAAAAGCAGAGAAATGGTGATATGAAACATTCCTCATTGACTGGAAGCACTCTATGTTTAGCAAAGATTATCTTGACTTGGATACCATGGCATAAAAAGAGTAATTTAAAGCCAAAAAAGTGTAATTCAACAACTAACTTAGCATTGAACAGTAACTTCTGCAATCATGTAAATGAGATAAGATTCTGTTACAAATTATGAAAATGTTGCATTGTAAGTTATGATAAACTATGCTACATCTTTATTGGACAATGGGGCAAATTCATTAAGGTGCTAATGCCTGAATTCTCAAGTAAAATACCTAAATAAATAAAAAAAATCACAATATTTACTCTGAAGTTGCATAAAATTATTCTGACAACTAGAAAGCCTATGTGAGAGTAACATATGACAGAGAAATAGAAACTGAGAAGCACTTTAACACCCTTAGATGCCATAGTCAATAGCTGTGGTGGTAAAAAAGAAGTTTAGAGTTTAATGGTAGAAGACTTACTCTGCTGTTGGGTTGCTGCCAGGGGCTCAACAATGGCCTCCAGGTTTGCCATCTATGGATGCATATTCACTTTCAGTTGCAAAAAACTAAGCCATTTTCTGTACAAAAATGCTTTATTAGAAGATAAAAAATACTTGTTATCACTGCTGTCACAGGTTTTCTGTGATAGATAGGAGCCAGAAGACCACAGAGTCTGATTTCTCCTACTTCTGCACTGAATAGAAACACTTCATCTTATTAAACAGTGTAAATTTCCTTTTGCAGTGCAGGGGTTAATCTGCTCTGTTGAGAGCTCCTGGAGCATTTAGGATCTCAGCTGTGCACTGTTAACCACTCCCCTCCTATATAAGCTGGGTCCTGGCTAGCAATTAACATCAGAGGTAGCTTTTTCATCATGGCTGGAGGTATATAGTGGTTATTATTGCAGAAACTCAGTTGGTGGATTTATGTGTGACTGTTGCTAGGTTTTGTATATGTGATAATTCCCTTTCTTATTCTACTTTGCTTTAACACCATCCTTCACTCCCCAGTGCATTCCTCAGTTACATGTGTGAGTATATTTGTATGTTTGGTAGTTTTTCGTTACCCCTGTTCATACTACCCTATAGTCTGGTTTGATGTACCTTGGTATACTACTACTCCCATCTTCCCTGGGAGGAGGAAGGGTACAGACTGAGGGCGGATTCAGGAGCTAAGGCAAGGTATGTAGCCTCGGCATCTTCACCGTCAGAAGTAATCTGGCGAGCAGGGCGAGCTATGGCGCCTCCTAGCATTAGGGATAGGAAAGGAGCCCCTAGTCATGGGACACCCGACAACAGAGTCATAACAACTGCATCTGTAATGATCAGTGTTATAAATTACCATGTTGAACAATGTTGAATGTCATGAAACAAAAGAAAAATAATGTCAAAATTGCTGTTTTGTTCTCAAAAACACCCAAAAGCAAAAATAAAGAAAAAATCTGAATATACTGTATATCTCAAAATGGCACCAAAGGAAAGTATAGTATAGCTACAGCATTTTCTGCAAAAAAGGCACCCATATACATTACCCCTGCAAAATGTTTGCTTTCTTTGCCTTTTTTGAGAAAATTTGAATGATAACACTAAAACGTTTTCTCCACTCATGGTTAGTGGCTGGGTGAAGCCATTTATTGTCAAGCTACTGTGTTTTCTCTTTTTAAATCATAATGACAACCCAAAACATCCAAATGACCCTGATCAAAAGTTCACATACCCTGGTGGTTTTGGCCTGATAACATGCACAGAATTTGACACAAACGGGTTTGAATGGCTACTAAAGGTAATATCCTCACCTGTGACCTGTTTGCTTGTAATCAGTGTGTGCATAAACGCTGAGTGAGTTTCTGGGATCCAGACAGATTCTTGTATTTTTCATCCAGCCACTGACATTTCTGGATTGTGAGTCATGGGGAAAGAAAAAGAATTGTCAATGGATCTACGGGAAAAGGTAGTTGAACTGTATAAAACAGGAAAGGGATACAGAAAGATATCCAAGGAATGGATAATGCCAGTCAGCAGCGTTCAAACTGTGATTAAAGAATGGAAAATCATGGGCTCTGTAAAAACAAAACCAAGATGCAAAGAAAAACCCACAAATAACATCAGCTGAAATGCAGGACACTCTGAAAACTAGCAGTGTGGCTGGTTCTAGATGCACAATAAAGAGGCACTTGAAGAAAAATGGGCTGCATGGTTGAGTCGCCAGAATAAAGTCATTACTGCACAAATGCCACAAAGTATCTCACCTACAATACGCAAAGCAGCACAGAGAAAAGCATCAAAACTTCTGGAACAAGGTAATTTGGAGTGATGAGACCAAAATTAACCCTTTTGGCCACAGCCATAAATGTTACATTTGGAGAGAGGTCAACAACGCCTATGATGAAAGGAACACCATTCTTACTGTAAAGCATGGAGGTGGATCCCTGATGTTTTGGGAATGTGTGAGCTGCAAAGGTACAGGAAACTTGTTCAAAGTTGAAGGAAAGATGAAAGCAACACGTTGTCAACAAATACTGGAGGCAAATTTGCACTCATCAACCTGGAAGATGTGCATGGGACGTACTTGGATGTTCCAACATGACAACAATCCAGAACACAAGGCCAAATTTTCCAGTCATTGGCAGAACAAAGTAAAGGTTCTGGAGTGGCCATCTCAATCTCCTGACCTCAATATCATTGAGCCACTCTGGGGATATCTCAAGCATGCAGTTCATGCTGAGCAGCCCAGGGATTTACAGGAACTGGAGGCTTTTTGCCAAGAAGAGTGGGCAGCTTTACCATCAGAGAAAATAAAGAACCTCATCCACAACTACCACAAAAGACTTCAAGCTGTCATTGATGTTAGAGGGGGCAATACACTGTAATAAGAAATGAGGTTTGTAACTTTTGATCAGGGTCATTTGGATGTTTTGGGTTGTCATTATAATTTTAAAAGGGAAAACACAGTAGCTTGACAATAAATGGCTTCACCCAGCCACTAACCATGAGTGGAGAAAAAGTGTTGGTGGTAGCATTCATATTCTCTGAAAAAAGGCCATGAAAGCAAAAATTCTGCTGGGGTATGTAAACTTTTGACCACAACTGTAGCTCCATAAACAGAAAAATTAGAACATTATGTTGTTTATAATAGGGAAATTAAAAATAAGAAAGACAGATACATGGCGAATGAATATTTTTTCCTCTAATACAGATGGGCGAATCATTCTAAGTATTTATGCCAAAAAATGGTGTAAAATACTTTAAATAGTTGCAACATTTTTGCATAACCTGAAATAGTGAAAAACAAAACTTTGACTTTAGACATGTTTATGACAATTTTAAGCAGATGCCCCAAGAAATTGGCAGATCTGGGTAGGAAACTGTGTGGGACTGGGCATAACACCCATGGAAAGTGGTAGCATTTCATATGGCAGGAATGTTACTCCAGTATCGGACTGGAGTAACATTTCTGGCGAGGCACACAAAGGCAAACGCCATTAATAATCTGTACCAAAATAAATGATGTAGCACACACTGCAATCTTATTCCTAAAACTGAAATACAAAACACCAGTCTTAAAGAATCAGGGTCAAAGTTTATTTATCTTCACTTGCTGTTGTTGTTAGTTTGTGAAATAAAAAAATAAAAGTTTATTGTTTCATTATCGAAATACTATTGTGGTACAACTCTATCTATGTTAAATGCCTGATATGTTAAAAAACTCTGCACACTTTAAGAAGAAATCTTATAATACAGTACAGTATTGTTTAGACTCCATCCCAAATTGTATTTTTTCACAGAATGCAAAAATTATTTAATCAGATACTTTTGCATATCTTTTCACTAGTGTTGAGTGATACCTTCCGATACTTGAAAGTATCGGTATCGGATAGTATCGGCCGATACCCGAAAAATATCGGATATCGCCGATATCGATACCCGATACCAATACAAGTCAATGGGACTCAAGTATCGGAAGGTATCCTGGATGGTTCCCAGGGTCTGAAGGAGAGGAAACTCTCCTTCAGGCCCTGGGATCCATATTCATGTAAAAAATAAAGAATTAAAATAAAAAATATGGATATACTCACCCGTCCAGGGGCCCCTGGACCTTACTGATTGTAACCGGCAGCCTCCGTTCCTAAGAATGAGCAGTTTAAGACCTTCGATGATGTCGCGGCTTGTGATTGGTCACGTGCCGCTCATGTGACCGCTCACGCGACCAATCACAGGCCGCGACATCATCGCAGGCCCTAAACTCCTCAATGAGGAGTTTAGGACCTGCGATGACATCGCGGCCTGTGATTGGTCGCGTGAGCGGTCACATGAGCGGCACGAGACTAATCAGAAGCCGCGACGTCATCGAAGGTCGAGGTGAGTATATCCATATTTTTTATTTTAATTCTTTATTTTTTACATGAATATGGATCCGATTCCAATTTCCGATATCACAAAAGTATCGGAACTCGGTATCGGAATTCCGATACCGCAAGTATCGGCCGATACCCGATACTTGCGGTATCGGAATGCGGAACACTACTTTTCACACTATACTGTACATAATGTCTCACTACTGACAAGCTATAACAGACATATGCTGTATGAAGTGACGACAATGGGCTATAAAGCTGTGGTATGTATTTCATTATACTGTATATTCCCAAGAGGCTTTTTTTTAAAAAAAAAAAACAAGTTTTGCTTCTAAATGGAAAACAGAACATTGTATCACTTCCTAATTTTTCATAAGATAACAAAAATAGATATGATTTTAAATCCCATAAGGTAAGGGAATCTGACTGCAAATAGGAGCACTGAGGGTAATGATAGAACAATGCACTGAAGATAACTTTACGGAACAATATTGTTCCATTATTATAATTGAATAAGCTTAGATCCACAGGGAGTATTTCATCACTGTGCTGGAAAATAAGATATTGAAAAGGAATTATTATTAGCATAAAATCAATTGTTATTTCTACGACTTACTGCTCGAGTACAAATTCCATACCTGATTTGTATACTTCATAAAAATTCTATGTAATGTAGTATATTAAGAAAGCAGAAGAGAATTTCCTATCAAAAAGAAAAACTTGATTTATTGGCTCTAAAAAAGAAAGGAACTAATACAACTAAGTTAGACAGCAAAGAAAACCATGGGGTGACAGAACCTTTATGGTAGAATTAGTCATTATGCTGTGTCAATTTCTGGTGTCAAAAAGTCACAAAAATTTCACAAGTGATATTTGTGCACAATTTTCAACTAAATAGCAAAAGGGCAAATTACTTTAATTATAAATATGATTTATTACCCCCAAAAATAATGTCTTTAAAGCTATTGTCACTCTGTGAGTCACTTGTTCCAAACTTGCCATTCACTGCCTGTTACCAAGGCAAATCTGTTTCCTGCAGCAAAGCTTTGAAAAGTCAAAAAATTCTCACAACAAACTGCTGTGCTAAAATTTAGCAAATTCTGGTGATCTCAAGTCATATTTGTCCTGCTCTGATAAAGTGGGTGGAGTTGGGGTGGAATGGGGGTGTGGCAACCCCAAATCACCAAAGTCAGAGCAAAGCGGTGGCATTCCTTTTTCCACAAATCTTAGTCCAGTCCTTTACTGGAGTAAGATTTGCAGTGAGGTGCATGCAGAGGCACACACAACTTGTCAGGCACTCCTTATTCAATAAGAGGCTCCTGCAGACACTACTTTTCATATGCTCCTGACTCCATAACAACCCATCAACAAGACTACGCTGAAAATTGTTGGGCTTCATGAATAGGGGTCATAGTTTTTGCTGTGAGGAGAGGGGTTAACACTTTCTAAACCTTTATTAAAAAAAACTACAGGTGAGATGGGTCAATCAATTCAAGTTTAACCACATTTGATGTGAATTTCACAAGAAAATTTGAAATAAGCAAATAATTAATTTGCTAAACTCCATGAACATGGCGATTTGCTGGATAATTTTTTTGGCCAGGAAGGAATTAAAACATAAAAATTAATAAATATTAATATATATATATAACCTCAAACTCCCAGGCTTCTGGTAGGGGACCCAAGAATGAGAATGGACAAAAAAGACCACCTCTATTGGTGGGTGAGAAGAAAGTTAATATATTGATTCATCCTACTCCTCACGTGTTCCTTTACCACAGCTCCCCTCTGTGTACTTTTTTTTTTAACATAAATGCGGTTATTAGTCTCGGTGCATTTCAAAGTTCACAAGTTTCTTCATCAGGAATCCACAACAGAACTGTGAACAGTGACCTGCTGTGGTTCTCCTGATGAAGATGATTACTAAATTCTAAATATATGAAAGCGCATTAAGACCTTTATTGCGAGCATCGAACAAGCAGCAAAGGTTTACCCACTTCTCTTCACTACCTCAATACCACAATGGATTTTCCCACCTTTTAGGTTGTAGCAGCTATCATTACTACCTCTCAAAACACTGAACTTTTTCTGTGGTCTCACAACATCCTTAGTCTAGTGAGTAATTCTCATGCACCATTGGTAGCTCCGTACTGCCTTGTATTAACTAATAACTAATCATATGCTAAATAGTTGCAAGTCAAATTTATGTATGAGATAGTCAAGCTAACTGTCTATAAAATAATTTACCATTTATACTCAAGTATAAGCCGACCCGAGTATGAACCAAAGCATCTAATTTTGCCATGGAAAACTGGGTAAGCTTATTGACTTGAGTATAAGCCAGGTATGTATTGTCCCCTCATTCTTATCCCTGTATGCGTGGTTCCCTCCATCCTGTCCTGCTCTGTTTGGCTCCCCCTGTTGTATGCATGGCTCCCCAGTCCCCTTGTTGTATGCATGGCTCCCTCAGTCCCATCTTGTATGCATGGCTTGGCTCCCCCATCCAATTCTTCAATGCATGGCTCCCCCATCTCATCATTGTATACATTGCTCCCCCATCCCATCTTGTATGCCTGGCTCCCCTGTCCCATGTTGTATGCATGGCTCCCCCATCCCATCTTGTATCCACGGCTGGGTTCCAGCTTCCTCTCCTTTCCTCTCCCTTGTATGGATGGCTCGGCATCCTCCCCATTTTCCCCGTCCTCTCCGTCATACTCACCATCCTTGCGCCATCACTGGAAATCCCCTGCATCTCCATTGCCCTGGGGCGGCAGCTTCTTCCTGTGCTGAGCGGTCACATGGTACCACTCATTAAGGTCATGAATATGTGCTGTATGCTTATGGGAGTGGAGTCGCGTGCATATTCATTACCTTTATAAGCGGTACCACCTGACCGCTGAGCACAGGAACAAGAAAGAGCTGCCGGCGCCGGGACAGAGATGCAGGTAGAGAGATGCAGCGATGGAAAGTGAGTATTGATGTCTTCTGCAAGCCGGCGGTAGCAGCTGTCACTGTGCTACAGCCGACGGCTCCCCGCTCCCCCTCCCCTGCCGACATTCTGGACCATGACTCAATTATAAGCCGAGGGGGGCATTTTCAGCACAAAAAAGTTTTGAAAATCTCTGCTTATACATGAGTATATACAGTAAGTCTCACTTTTGAAGCAGTAGTGGATAATGAGATATGAAGTCTGAAAGTCAAAAGTTAAAAACATTGTTACCCTTTTGCTTGTGTGTACTCACCCTTTTTGCTATGAAGCCCCTAAAAATTACTGGTACAAGCAAATACCTTTATAAGTCACACACTTAGTGAAAGGAAGTTCACCTGTTTGCATTCTAAGTGTCACATGTTATGTCAGTATAAACAGTGGGGAAAAAGTATTTAGTCAACCACCAATTGTGTAAGTTCTCCCACTTAAAGGGAACCTGTCACCTGAATTTGGCGGGACCAGTTTTGGGTCATATGGGCGGGGTTTTCGGGTGTTTATTTCACCCTTTCCTTACCCGCTGGCTGCATGCTGGCCGCAATATTGGATTGAAGTTCATTCTCTGTCCTCCGGAGTACACGCCTGCGCAAGGCAATATTGTCTTGCGCAGGCGTGTACTCCGGAGGACAGAGAATGAACTTCAGTCCAATATTGCGGCCAGCATGCAGCCAGCGGGTAAGGAAAGGGTGAATCAAACACCCGAAAACCCCGCCCATATGACCCAAAACTGGTCCCGCCAAATTCAGGTGACAGGTTCCCTTTAAAGAGAGAGGCCTGTAATTGACATTATAGGTAGACCACAACTATGAGAGTCAAAATGAGAAAACAAATCCAGAAAATCACATTGTCTGATCTGGAAAGATTTACTTTGCAATTATGTTGGAAAGTAAATATATGGTCACCTAAAAACATGCAAGATTTCTGTCTCCCACAGACCTGAAACTTCCTCTTTAAGAAGCTCCTCCGTCCTCAACTCATTGCGTGTAGTAAAGACACCTGTACAGTAATGTACATGCCTGGGCCTGTCTGAAGTTTGCTAGAGAGCATTTTGATTATCCAGAAGAGTATTGGGAGAATGTCACATGGTCTGATGAAAGCAAAGTAGAACTGTTTGGTAGAAACAAAACTCGTTGTGTTTGGAGGAGACAGAATGCTGAGTTGCATCCAAAGAACACCTTACCTACTGTGAAGCATAGAGGTGGCAACATCATGCTATGTGGCTGCTTCTCTGCAATGGGACCAGGACAACTGATCCGTGTACATGAAAGGATGAATAGTGCCATGTGTTGTGAGATTTTGAGTGCTAACCTCCATCCATCAGCAACAGCATTGAAGAGGAAACGTGGATGGATCTTTCAGCATGACAATGATCCCAAGCACACTGCCAGCACAACAAAAGAGTGGCTTCATAAGAAGCATATGAAGGTCCTGGAGTGGCCTAGCCAGTCTCCAGATCTCAACCCCATGGAAAACCTTTGGAGGGAGTTGAAAGTCTGTGTTGCCCAGCGACAGGCCCAAAACATCCCTGCTCTAGAGGAGATCTGCATGGACGAATGGGCCAACATACCACCAACAGTGTGTGCCAACCTTGGGAAGACTTACAGTAAACATTTGACCTCTGTCATTGCCAACAAAGGATATATAACAAAATATTGAGATTAACTTTTGTTAATGACCAAATACTTATTTTCCACCGTAATTTGCAAAATAAATCTTGCCAAATCAGACAAGGTGATTTTCTGGATTTGTTTTCTCAGTTTGACTCTCATGGTTGTGATCTACCTATGATGTCAATTACAGGCCTCTCTCATCCTTTTAAGTAGGAGAACTTGCACAATTGGTGGCTGACTAAATACATTGTCCCCACTGTATGGCATTTTGATTGTTTTTTCAGTTTTTTGTGGGTCAATATAATGAAAAAGTGAAAAAGTGAAATTGTTGGCTCACATTTTATTATTTTTTTATAGAATTCTCCAAACAGAATAAATAACGTGCCAGTGTTTTAGAATGGGTCAGTATGGATGCAGCGATACCAATTATGTGTACATTTTTTTTTTTAAACAAACGCTGCATTTTGAGTGGTGAAACAGATTTAATTGATTTTTGTGTGCTTTTTGTGTTTTTTTTACTATTTTACATATTTTATTTAAGTTAGTTTTTTTTCACTGTTTTACTTAGTCCCACTGCGGGACATGTATAATTTGCAGTTTGATTACTTGTCTCATACACTGCTGTACTCATGTAAAGCAATGCATGAGACCATCAGTGACCAGTGACTCCCTGACTGTGCCTATTAAAGCCAGATAATTGCTGGATCTCAAAGGCCACTGCACCCTGAGATGATCACATGACCTCAGGGTACCATGGCAACCATCGGGACCCACGATACTCATCCCCCTATGTAACAACTTAAATATAACTGTCAAGATTAACAAGAGTATTACGGGGTTAATCAGACCGATTGGTCACAAAAAATGTAGGCATGTTCTTTACATTAACTGATGATGCAAATGCTCAAAACAAAACAAGGAAATTCCACAGTGTGAGGTAGCAAAACACCAAAAATGTTAAAGGGGATGAATGCTTTTGCAAGCTAATGTAAATGTTTTAACGAAGCAGAATTAAATAGCACAGCAAAAAGAAACAACATAATTTACTTGCCCAAGTCTAAGAAACCAATGCAGCAAACCAATTTAATTCAGGATGCTGCAAACAAAGATGGAGGCAACACAGGTGCAAAATACTGATGAGACAACTACTCATAATCTATCAATTCATGGTGATTTTTTAGTATTAAACTTGCTCACACAAAAACTTGTATAGGACGCTGGTCACACACAGGTAGTGCAGTGTCTGACTTACAGCCTATTAGTGACACCCATACTATTAGATTAGGCATGGAGCCCAGCACTGTATAAGTGCACCCCATAAGGACAGAAACTCTAGTTTACAAGGTTAACATTGATGGTCACGTCTGCATCCTGAATAAAAACATACTGTTCAAAAACGTCCAATAAAAGTAAAGTTTTATCAGTAAAAACAATCAATCAGAATTTGTACACCTATTGAATATAGTATTTTTTGCTGCTGTAACATTCTGTAAATTGATAAAACACATATCAGCATTAAATTTACATCACCAAGAAGAAAAAATCATGGAATTATGGAAATAACAGGATCAAGACATGTTAATTATGTTCAAATTGTGAAAAAATGGAAGCTACATTTTCAAAACATTTGCATTTTTTCCATTTTGAGTATGACTGCTATGCACAGGAATACACATGTTTGTGGTTGGATGCTATCAATGAGGCTGTTAATGGTTGTCTAAGGAATGTTCTGTCATGCTGAATGGACTTGGGAAAATCATGAAGAAGTGCTGCTGGCAGCTCCCGATTCATGCCGATTCATGATGTCTAAGATGTGCTCAATGGAAGACAAGTCCAGGGAGGCTAGAGGACATGGTAGCATGGCATTGTTGTGCTGAAAAATAGATCCTCAGACACTTTGGAGAAATGTCCATACTACTGGGCACAATTGATCCATTCTGTGCTGCACATGAAATTGGATGTTACATTTAAAGTCAAGGCATTGAACATAGTCAGAACAGACTATCAGAAAGTGTTTGAAGATCTGCGAGCCAGGCATCCACCACTCTCAAAGGATATCATGGTAAAAAGAAAGATGGCAATGGAAGCTGGAGTAGAGGGCTATCCTCTTCAGTGATTATTCTTGCTTTTGCCATGGATGCAGTGCACGAAGAGACAATCACTAGTGAATGTCTAACTATTCCTCCTACCAGGATTATGGTATGGTGTGGCATAATGCATGGTAAATACACCCCTCCAGTCTTCATTATAGCTACTTTAAGAATTTACAAGGAACCAGTGGTATTGACATGTCTCTAAAGTGTCCAAGGAGTCATTTTTCAACATAATAATGTGAGACCTCATGTTGCGTGTGCTACAGTGAGCAGCCTGACTAGCGTACACCAGCGACCATGGCCTGCAGAGTCCCCAGACTTGAGCGCATCTGGGATTTCTTTTTAAAGAGAACTGCCAGTAGAGGATCTTAATCTGAATGTACAAGTAAAGTCTGCATTTCAGAACATTTCTTATATAATCATTGCTAACCTCATTGATAGCAGCCAAGGCTTGAAAGTGTGTGTATTTCTGTGTGCGGTGCTCATACTCAAAGCTTAATAAATCAGTGTGTTTTGAAACCCATGTTTCCATTTTTCCACCATTTGCATATCATGAACATTATTGATCTTGTGATTCCATAATTTTATGACTTTCCTTTTTAGTGTTGCAATTTCAATGTCAATGAAGGTTAAAAAAAAAAAATCATGAACCCTATTGGGTCAGGGATTGATGAGAGTGATGGCAATACCTCTACTCTAAAGAATTTGTTTACACTACATAAACATTCAGGAAATAAATACAATAATAAAAATAAATTATGGAAAATAAAGAAGTTAAATAATAAACAAAAACTTGCATATGACTATATAAAACATGGCATTCTGGTGTATTAAATACACTAATCCTATAATACAAGAATTTTGGGAATCATGGATGGTTTGAGAATGAACAAGTGTGTGAGTATACTAGGGAGATGTCTGTCTGCTTATGTAACAGCTTCGATCCAATTAAATATTTGTGTATTACTGCTATATACAATACAATTATGGAAAATAAACAAAAAGACAATAAAAATCCAAAAGTTCTAAGGCAAGCTTTTCATACTATAAAAGTTGGTGACAGAATATTAGAAAGCTAAAGATAAACTTTCAGAATGTAATAGGAGACAAGCTTCTCAGTGTTCGTTTTGAGTGTATGGTCTTAAATGAAGCTGAAACTATTATTAGATTATGTTGTTATGGTGATACAATGTATTTTTTAATAAAAAGAGGTCAATGATAAGAACTGAGATGTAGCACTGATCTGTTGAATTTTTTTCCAATAATGACGTTACTAGGAGAGACTTTTTTACTGTGTGCAGCACTTTTTCCCTGGAGATCTACCTCTTAAAATTTTTAATTTCATTTTTGCAACAGCTGAGTTGAGTTTTACATGTGAGACCTGTATACATTTATAAACTCAACTTGGTCTAATCTGTCATTTCATTAAATTAAATACATTAATTCTACAAACAAACTTAAGAAGCTTTGTAAAATATCATATCAGAGAAATATACTTTTTCCTCAGCCTACGAGCCACTTCTAGAGATGAGTGTGTTAGGTGCCAGGATTCTCCCACTGCACAGGGTACATCCCAAGACTTGTCTGCCTCAGCGGTCTCCCATTTGGACTCAGCTGCTGCAGGGGCTGCTCAGCATAGACATCGGCCCCATTGTCTAGCTCAGGCTCGTGGTATATGGTTGGTTACTGCAGGATTTCCAGCCAAGTCCTTTGTAACGTCTTCAGCTCTGTTTGATGTGGCAGCTCTGGATTGGCCCTCGGACAATGTCATGGCCGGCTAGGTGTGAGTGTTTGCGGTGGAGCTTTGGGTTTAAAGGCTTCCAATGGCGCCTGCGGGTGCACTAGTATCATTTGTGTGTGGCTATATGAGTGAAGACCCTACCACTCTGTCTGCAAGTGTCGTATGTCTGTCTAAGCTTTGGGACTGTACATGTAGGCAGGCAGCTAGCATCAGTGGGGGCAATCAGCCATTTGGCTTAGCATCTGTTACCTACATGTGTGCGGTTAGCACAGTAGAGTTCCAGAGCAAGCCCAACCCTAGTCAGGGTATTATGCAGAGTATCTGTTTTGTTTCTGTGTGTGATTGACTCAGCTCAGATTCAGAGCATCTGTTTAATTTCTGTGTGCAAGTTCAGTTCAAATGCTTGTACTGCTTCCTGTGGAGTAACAGAGTTGGGAACTCAGCGTCCTGTTCCAGTGAGTGGCGTTAACCCAGTGTGTACAATTAATCGCTCGCCATGTGTTCCGTCAGTGTTCACTAGCAGCAGTTTTCCATCTCTGCATGGTGGACCCTCGGTTGCAATTGCGCTTTATTATTTATTTTATTTAGCGCAATCCACCTACCCTAACAGTGAATCAAGCAATATTCAAACTTGCCTGTTACCGATGATTTTTTGGGGCAATTCCATTTGCTTTAACATAAGTTAACTGAATATCTCTTTTTATGTTCTGGGGTGTCTTCAGTCTGCAGAGCATAATAAATGTTAGATTTAAAAAATGGAAAGAAAAAAGTACTTATACTCACCTCATTGTTCATCTATCTGACTCCTCCACTCCTCGCTATCACCTATCTGATTCTTGACACATCTTATAACTGTCTCGAGCACCAAAACCCTGTGATTAATCAGAACCTATTGTGAAAAGTCCTAGGGACAATTCTGCGCAAACACACAAAAGAACATAACATGATAACTAGGGATTAGGGAACTTATTCGAAAAATGTTCGCCGATCTCAAATTTGGCACAAATTTTGCACATTCGGATTCGTGTTCGGTTTTTCAAGTATTTTTATACGAAGTCATCAAAGTTTAGTCACAGTTCAGTAAATCATCGAATTTCCACTAATGCTTTTGTTGTGACTTTGGCTTAGATAGTGGTGCTTTAGGATGAGTGGAGTCGGTGTAAAGATTAGAGATGAGTGAATCTGTTCGGGTCCCTCCTTATTCGGCCAGCTATAGCGCTTACCGAATAAGCTGCAGAGGGAGCCTGGCTTCCTGGATCATTCCTGCTGATCAGCTGTTCGGCGCCACAGCTGCATCTGTCCCTGATGTTTCACAGTCACAGCATTGTCAGTACACCAGCGCAGAGAGGCCACTTCTGCTGTTATAGGATAGTCAGAAAGTTATGCAGGTGGTTGATTGTCAGCTAGCTCAGATATATAGGATCCTGTGTGGCTGTGAACTCGACCTGCCAGCAGATCAATCGTTTTTGCTCATTGTGTGTTACATCAGGGCTAGTGTTGAGCCAATTCTTCGGGTAGACCCTATAATTAAAAAATTCATTCCCAACAAACCATCTCTGACGTTTAGGCGAGCCGCTAATCTTAGAGATCAGCTGGTTCCTAGTCAACATGAGGGACGGTCTCCTGTATCTTTCTTGGACAATTATACACCTATTGTGGGCTGCTTTCCGTGTGGTCGGTGTGTCGCCTGTCCCAACATTGATAAATGTGACTCTTTTTCCAACTCCAGTGGTACACAGGTGTTTTCAATTAGACAACGAATCACCTGTACCACTAGGTATGTCATTTATTATGCTACATGCCCCTGCGGACTTTTATACATTGGCCTTACTACCGGCCAGCTAAAAGTCGGCGTGAGGGAGCACGTGTTGGGGATAGAGGTGGCCGCCAGCCACATGGATGTGACCACGTTGAAAACTCTGCCGAGGCATTTTAAAGTATACCATGGGTGTGATGCCACAATGTTGAGGGTGAGGGGGATTGATGCCCTAAAGATCAACATTAGGGGTGGTCGCCTATCTAAAAGACTCGGTATGTTAGAGACGCGTTGGATTTGGCGTTTATGCACTGTTCAGCCAGATGGGTTAAATGAATGTCTGTCGTTTGCCCCGTTTTTGCAGTTCCCCGTATGCTGTGCACCTTTTCCTCTGTATGACTCCTCATACACTATTTTGATGTGATTTTAATCTTCATTTTATTGTTTCATATTTTTAGTTTATCCTTGGATTGTGGCCTTTTTGCGGGACAATCCCTTTAAGTGATCGGGTGAAGAAGGTGGATTTAATATAATGGATACACCATTGGTGGACTATTTCGAGTGAGTATCTACATCTCCACCAAGAATATGTTCTATGCATTGGACACTGTTCATCATACGATAAAGAAGTTACTGGCTTACTATATGCCTATATATGGATATATGATATCCATATCTTTTTCTCTATATAGAAACTAGATGGTGGATAGTATGGATATAGTGTCCGTATATGTGTAGTCATGATGATAAATGTGTAATTTGTTTTTTTTGGCCGCCATATACACATAATCAACTTTGATAGATTTTGGGTGTCACTATCTGGTGGGTTTGGGCCACATATAGGGGTTGTCTACCATAACATTGGTCATTAAAGTGGATAATAGGAATTATATTGTAATAATAAGTAGTCTGATCTGTTTGATATTGTTTTACAATTGTTGCACTGCGGTTTGATGCATGAGCATCATATACTGTATATTTTTATGGTGTCTTGCTGCATGCCAGTGAATATGCCCTATTAAAAGATGGCCGCGGTTGCTGTTCGCGCATGCGCTGTGGCGTCGTTCCTGCCTTCGGCTTTTGCGTTGTCTTGTGGGGCGGATCACATGGGGCCCGTGTGTTTCCGGTCCCGCAGGCCATGCAGGCCGGAAGCGGGAGGATGCGACACGCCAGGGAGCGCGATCACCGCTATTTCCGGGCAAAAAGTTTAAATTTAATCTGTGCCCCCCGTCACCGGGCACTCCCCCTGAGGAAAGTAGTCGCCGAAACGCGCGTCGGGGTGGACGGGATTGGTGTGCATGGGCATTGTGACTCTCCATCGTGGTATGTACTTTATCTCTCTCTATATATATAGACATAGTCACATGTATTGATGATAGGCATCTTTACATTGTTGCATGATGCAATTGTGTATTTAATACGGACTTTTTGCAATCATTGTATATGACTATGTAAGTGCACCCTAATCTGGTCCCTGTTTGATGTGTGTGCGGGCTTATGTAGGGGAATTGTTTGCCTGCCATGCTGCATACCTGTGTTTTATGTGTATTTCTTAATAAAGTTTTTGTATATTTGTATTAATTGGACGTCTTTTGACTGCTTTTTTGGTGCTCTCAATTT
Organism: Ranitomeya variabilis; assembly: GCF_051348905.1. Taxonomy (NCBI): domain Eukaryota; kingdom Metazoa; phylum Chordata; class Amphibia; order Anura; family Dendrobatidae; genus Ranitomeya; species Ranitomeya variabilis. The sequence continues at coordinate 46,141,001 of NC_135234.1, forward strand.
ATTCTATATATATATATGTGCAGTTGTCCATATATGGTCCTAGTCTGCCTTGGTGAATATGATGGCTATACCAAAATGACAAGGTAACTAAGACAGACCATGTATTCCATTGATTTGTTGCTAATTGTTACTGTGTTATGCACAGGTTTCGTGGTTTCCAGCATGGACTATTGGGCCAAAAAGAAAATTTGGCTAAACCAGGTTGATCAGGTGTTCAGCGATGGTGGGACTGGTGCACAGCAGTCGGGTGACTCGGGATGGGATGACAGACTCCAGTCTATAAAAACTATGTTGCTGAAGCGTTCACGATACTGGTGGAATAGATTATTCCTAGAAAAATACATCAGGAATAAGATGATTCCTAGGGGTCTCAGAGTTAGGGTGATACCTTCCTTTGTGGTGGAAGATATAACGTTTATAGCACACTGGGAGGATGCATGCACATTATGCTCTCTCACGTTGATGCAATTGCTAATCAACCTTAACACTACAGGAATCACCGAACTAGATAAACAGATAGATGCTGCACAGAAGGAAGTGAGGGCAGGGTGCCACCCAGATAAACTTCAATCCTTTGATATGGATTTGGATAAATCTATGGACGCATTAGCAAAAAAGATCCAAGGGACTCAGTTGTCAAAATTTGGTAGAGACACCAAGGATTACCAGTCCAAAAGAGTTTACCTATGGAGAAACAAAGATAATCAGCACCTGCATCGATCCGGATCAAACATGTCTCTATCATCATTGAGTGGGCGGTCAGACCTATCTTCTACATCAGTATCTACCACCGGAGTAGTAGATAATGGGAGATTACGGGATCATTCATATCACCCCTATAGGAGAGGCAATTTAACATCTACTACATTTAAAAAGGATAATAAGGTGATTAATAGTGTTGAGCGATACCTTCCGATACTTGAAAGTATCGGTATCGGATAGTATCGGCCGATACCCAAAAAATATTGGATATCGCCGATACCCGATACCAATACAAGTCAATGGGACTCAAGTATCGGAAGGTATCCTGGATGGTTCCCAGGGTCTGAAGGAGAGGAAACTCTCCTTCAGGCCCTGGGATCCATATTCATGCAAAAAATAAAGAATTAAAATAAAAAATATGGATATACTCACCCGTCCGGCGGCCCCTGGACCTTACCGCTGTTAACAGGCAGCCTCCGTTCCTAAGAATGAGGAGTTTAGGACCTTAGATGACGTCGCGGCTGATGTCGCGGCTTGTGATTGGTCGCGTGACCGCTCATGTGACCGCTCACGCTACCAATCACAAGCCGTGACGTCATCGCAGGTCCTAAACTCCTCATTCTTAGGAACAGAGGCTGCCGGTTAACAGCGGTAAGGTCCAGGGGCCGCCGGACCGGTGAGTATATCCATATTTTTTATTTTAATTCTTTATTTTTTACATGAATATGGATCCCAGGGCCTGAAGGAGAGTCTCCTCTCCTCCAGACCCTGGGAACCATACACTGGGAACTTCCGATTCCGATTTCCGATATCACAAAAATATCGGAACTCGGTATCGGAATTCCGATACCGCAAGTATCGGCCGATACCCGATACTTGCGGTATCAGAATGCTCAACACTAGTGATTAACCTAAGTAACCATGTTTTGTCTGAGGTGGATCTTAAACTTCTGGAACGGGGTCTCTCTTTCTCTCCCACATCTAGATTTAATTTGTTCACTACAATTAAGGATCTTCACCTTTTTGCTAGATCATTGCTGTTCAAGAGGTATCAGTTTAATAACGAATTACATCTACTATTCCCTACAGAGGAGGAACAGAATGCGTTAATGATTCTGGAAGAGCTGGCAGTGGAACATGTACACGCAGGAGGTAAGGTTCCTCCATCTATTCGCCCACGCTCCAGTAGATTAACCCCTCTATCGTCATGTGCTAGCATCGATTTATTTGTTCGGGTGGTGACTGAGGATCTTTCTAACATCCACAATTTTGGTAAACATGACAATCTTTCTGGGGAAGAAAGGGAGAGATTATGTTTCCTTAAAAAACTCCCCGATATAGTTGTAAAACCAGATGACAAAGGTGGTAACGTCGTTCTGTGGCCCGTGGAGATGTATGAGAGAGAGGCATAGAGACAGCTGAATAATAACATCTGCTATAAGAAACTTACATATAACCCTCTCTCGGCCTATAGTGCACAATTAGATTCTATCATCCAATGGGCCTTACAGAACGATGTTATCACCAAAGATCTTGCAACAGTTTGGTGGTTACTGAACCAACTGTTCCGACACTATATTTACTCCCCAAGATCCATAAGAATATACTATCACCCCCAGGGAGAACGATAATATCTGGAAGGGGAAATCTACTGGAGCATGTCAACAGGTGGATTTCCATCTGCAGCCATTGGTAACCAGCCTTCCCTCCTTCCTTAAAAATACTGGGGATGTATTGCACAGGGTTGATGGTCTGTGTCTTGAGGGTGATATTCTATTGGTTTCGGCAGATGTCGAATCTCTGTACACCAATATCAGGCATAGAGATGGCATTGGTGCTGTCAGATATTTTTTAGAGTCATCTACTCTATCTACTGGTATGAGATCGCTTCTCCTGGAGCTTCTAGAATTCACCCTCACCCATAACTTGTTTTTAAGGGGTCCTTCTACCTGCAGCTCCAGGGGACTGCCATGGGAGCGGCCTTTGCGCCCTCCTATGCTAACCTCTTCCTGGGGCTGTGGGAGAGGGACCTCCTCCTGTCAGGTGAACAGGGATCAATGGACCGTGTCCCCTTATGGACACGGCACATTGATGACATCTTCATCTGGCAGGGCACACCCGCCGACCTTGCGCAATATATTTCTTCCTTGAATAGCAATGTTCTAAATATCCATTTGACATTTGTGTGGAGCAGTGAGTCCATTGATTTCTTGGATGTGACGATCAAGAGAGACCCTAGTGGCATGATATGTACGGATATTTTCTGGAAGTTGACGTCCACTAACACCTTGTTGCATGCATCCTCAGGTCATCCTCAACATATGATTCGATCAATTCCGGTGGGACAGTTCCTTCGGTTACGTCGTATCTGTTCTACCGACAGTGACTTTGAGAAAAGAGCTGAGGAACTGAGGATGCGATTTTTAGCACGAGGCTATAGTGGCAGATCCATCAAGAAGGCATATCAGAGGGCTAAACACACTACACGCCATAATCTTCTTTATGGCAATCAACATGGACCAACAAATAGTGGTTTAAACAAAATTAGGCTCATCACCACCTTTAATTCCAAGGCTGATCGGATACGGAGAGTCTTGGATAAAGCTTGGCCGATTCTTCGGGTAGACCCTATATTTAAAAAATTCATTCCCAACAAACCATCTCTGACGCTTAGGCGAGCCGCTAATCTTAGAGATCAGCTGGTTCATAGTCACCATGAGGGACGGTCTCCTGTAACCTTCTTGGACAATTATACACCTATTGTGGGCTGCTTTCCGTGTGGTCGGTGTGTCGCCTGTCCCAACATTGATAAATGTGACTCTTTTTCCAACTCCAGTGGTACACAGGTGTTTTCGATTAGACAACGAATCACCTGTACCACTGGGTATGTCATTTATTATGCTACATGCCCCTGCGGACTTATATACGTTGGCCTTACTACCCGCCAGCTAAAAGTCCGCATGAGGGAGCACGTGTTGGGGATAGAGGCGGCCGCCGGCCACATGGATGTGACCACATTGAAAACTCTGCCGAGGCATTTTAAAGTATACCATGGGTGTGATGCCACAATGTTGAGGGTGAGGGGGATTGATGCCTTAAAGATCAACATTAGGGGTGGTCGCCTATCTAAAAGACTCTGTATGTTAGAGGCGCGTTGGATTTGGCGTTTACGCACTGTTCAGCCAGATGGGTTAAATGAATTTCTGTCGTTTGCCCTGTTTTTGTAGTTCCCAGTATGCTGTGCACCTTTTCCTCTGTATGACTCCGCATAAACTATTTTGATGTGATTTTAATCTTCATTTTATTGTTTCATATTTTTAGTTGATCCTCGGATTGTGGCCTATTTGCGGGACAATCCCTTTAAGTGATCGGGTGAAGAAGGTGGATTTACTATAATGGATACACCATTGGTGGACTATTTCGAGTGAATATCTACATCTCCACCAAGAATATGTTCTGTGCATTGGACACTGTTCATCATACGATAAAGAAGTTACTGGCTTACTATATGCCTATATATGGATATATGATATCCATATCTTTTTCTCTATATAGAAACTAGATGGTGGATAGTATGGATATAGTGTCCGTATATGTGTAGTCATGATGATAAATGTGTAATTTGTTTTTTGTGGTTGCCATATACACATAATCAACTTTGATAGATTGCGGGTGTCACTTTCTGGTGGGTTTGGGCCACATATAGGGGTTGTCTACCATAACATTGGTCATTAAAGTGGATAATAGGAATTATATTGTAATAATAAGTAGTCTGATCTGTTTGATATTGTTTTACAATTGTTGCGCTGCGGATTGATGCATGAGCATCATATACTGTATATTTTTATGGTCTCTTGCTGCATGCCAGTGAATATGCCATATTAAAAGATGGCCACGGTTGCTGTTCGCGCATGCGCTGTGGTGTCGTTCCTGCCTTCGGCTTTTGCGGTGTCTTGTGGGGCGGATCACATGGGGCCCGTGTGTTTCCGGTCCCGCAGGCCGTGCAGGCCAGAAGCGGGAGGATGCGACACGCCAGGGAGCACGATCACCGCTATTTCCGGGCAAAAAGGTATTTAAACTGTGCCCCTCGTCACCGGGCACACCCCCTGAGGAAGGTAGTCGCCGAAACGCGCGTCGGGGTGGACGGGATTGGTGTGCACGGGCATTGTGACTCTCCATCGTGGTATGTACTTTATCTCTCTATATATATATAGACATAGTCACATGTATTGATGATAGGCATCTTTACATTGTTACATGATGCAATTGTATATTTAATACGGACTTTTTGCAATCATTGTATATGACTATGTAAGTGCACCCTAATCTGGTCCCTGTTTGATGTGTGTGCGGGCTTATGTAGGGGAATTGTTTGCCTGCCATGCTGCATTCCTGTGTTTTATGTGTATTTCTTAATAAAGTTTTTGTATATTTGTATTAATTGGACATCTTTTGACTGCTTTTTTGGTGCTCTCAATTTATTCTATATATATATATATATGTGCAGTTGTCCATATATGGTCCTAGTCTGCCTTGGTGAATATGATGGCTATACCAAAATGACAAGGTAACTAAGACAGACCATGTATTCCATTGATTTGTTGCTAATTGTTACTGTGTTATGCACAGGTTTCGTGGTTTCCAGCATGGTCTATCGGGCCAAAGAGAAAATTTGGCTAAACCAGGTTGATCAGGTGTTCAGCGATGGTGGGACTGGTGCACAGTAGGGTTGAGCGACTTTTATTTTTATAGGATCGGGTCGGGTTTCACGAAACCCGACTTTCTCAAAAGTCGGGTCGAGTGAAATCGGCCGATCCTATAAAAAAGTTGGGGTCGGCCGAAACACGAAACCCAATGCAGTGCAATGGGATACTATGGTTCCCAGGGTCTGAAGGAGAGGAAGCTCTCCTTCAGGCCCTGGGATCCATATTTAAGTGTAAAATAGAGAATCAAAATTAAAAATATTGATATACTCACCCTCGGACGCGCCCTGGTACTAACTGGCAGCCTTCCTTCCTAAGAATGAGTGCGTGAATGACCTGTGGTGACGTCACGGCTTGTGATTGGTCGCGTGAGCGGTCACATGGGCGGCCGCGACCAATCACAAGCCGTGACGTCATCTAAGGCCCTTCACGCGCTCATTCTTAAGAAGGAAGGCTGCCGGAAGGAAGCAGGGCGCATCCGAGGGTGAGTATATACCTAATAGGAATAAACTCACCCTCGGCTTCTTTCCGGAAGCCTTCCTTCCTAAGAATGAGCGCGTGAAGGGCCTTAGATGACGTCACGGCTTGTGATTGGTTGCGGCCGCCCATGTGACCGCTCAGGCGACCAATCACAAGCCGCGACGTCGCCGCAGGTCATTCACGCGCTCATTCTTAGGAAGGAAGGCTGCCAGTTAGTACCAGGGCACGTCCGAGGGTGAGTATATCAATATTTTTTATTTTGATTCTATATTTTACACTTAAATATGGATTCCGATACCGATTTCCGATCGCAAACATATCGGAACTCGGTATCGGAATTCCGATACCAGATTCAGAAGATCGCTGACCTCATGGCCGACCCCACACAGGGGTCGGGTTTCATGAAACCCGACTTTACCAAAAGTCGGCGACTTCTGAAAATGGCCGACCCGTTTCGCTCAACCCTAGTGCACAGCAGTCGGGTGACTCGGGATGGGATGACAGACTCCAGTCTATAAAAACTATGTTGCTGAAGCGTTCACGATACTGGTGGAATAGATTGTTCCTAGAAAAATACATCAGGAATAAGATGATTCCCAGGGGTCTCAGAGTTAGGGTGATACCTTCCTTTGTGGTGGAAGATATAATGTTTATAGCACACTGGGAGGATGCATGTACATTATGCTCTCTCACGTTGATGCAATTGCTAATCAACCTTAACACTACAGGAATCACCGAATTAGATAAAAAGATAGATGCTGCACAGATGGAAGTGAGGGCAGGGTGCCCCCCAGATAAACTTCAATCCTTTGATATGGATTTGGATAAATCTATGGACGCATTAGCAAAAAAGATCCAGGAGAACCAGTTGTCAAAATTTGGTAGAGACACCAAGGATTACCAGTCCAAAAGAGTTTACCTATGGAGAAACAAAGATAATCAGCACCTGCATCGATCCGGATCAAACATGTCTCTATCATCATTGAGTGGGCGGTCAGACCTATCTTCTACATCAGTATCTACCACTGGAGTAGTAGATAATGGGAGATTACGGGATCATTCATATCACCCCTATAGGAGAGGCAATTTAACATCTACTACATTTAAAAAGGATAATAAGGTGATTAACCTAAGTAACCATGTTTTGTCTGAGGTGGATCTTAAACTTCTGTAACGGGGTCTCTCTTTCTCTCCCACATCTAGATTTAATTTGTTCACTACAATTAAGGATCTTCACCTTTTTGCTAGATCATTGCTGTTCAAGAGGTATCATTTTAATAACGAATTACATCTACTACAAGAATACCCAGAAGAACTACAATACCCAGATAGATTAGCGAAATTAGGATTATTTAGTCTAGAAAAAAGACGACTGAGGGGCGATCTAATAACCATGTATAAGTATATAAGGGGATAATACAAATATCTCGCTGAGTATCTGTTTATACCAAGGAAGGTGACGGGCACAAAGGGGCATTCTTTGCGTCTGGAGGAGAGAAGGTTTTTCCACCAACATAGAAGAGGATTCTTTACTGTTAGGGCAGTGAGAATCTGGAATTGCTTGCCTGAGGAGGTGGTGATGGCGAACTCAGTCGAGGGGTTCAAGAGAGGCCTGGATGTCTTCCTGGAGCAGAACAATATTGTATCATACAATTATTAGGTTCTGTAGAAGGACGTAGATCTGGGGATTTATTATGATGGAATATAGGCTGAACTGGATGGACAAATGTCTTTTTTCGGCCTTACTAACTATGTTACTATGTTACTATGTTACTATTCCCTACAGAGGAGGAACAGAATGCGTTAATGATTCTGGAAGAGCTGGCAGTGGAACATGTACACGCAGGAGGTAAGGTTCCTCCATCTATTCGCCCACGCTCCAGTAGATTTCCCCCTCTATTGTCATGTGCTAGCATCAATTTATTTGTTCGGGTGGTGACTGAGGATCTTTCTAACATCCATAATTTTGGTAAACATGACAATCTTTCTGGGGAAGAAAGGGAGAGATTATGTTTCCTTAAAAAACTCCCCGATATAGTTGTAAAACCAGCTGACAAAGGTGGTAACGTCGTTCTGTGGCCCGTGGAGATGTATGAGAGAGAGGCATATAGACAGCTGAATAATAACATCTGCTATAAGAAACTTACATATAACCCTCTCACGGCCTATAGTGCACAATTAGATTCTATCATCCAACGGGCCTTACAGAACGATGTTATCACCAAACATCTTGCAACAGCTTTGGTGGTTACTGAACCAACTGTTCCGACACTATATTTACTCCCCAAGATCCATAAGAATATACTATCACCCCCAGGGAGAACGATAATATCTGGAAGGGGAAATCTACTGGAGCATGTCAACAGGTGGATAGATTTCCATCTGCAGCAATTGGTGACCAGCCTTCCCTCCTTCCTTAGGGATACTGGGGATGTATTGCGCAGGGTTGATGGTCTGTGTCTTGAGGGTGATATTCTATTGGTTTCGGCAGATGTCGAATCTCTGTACACCAATATCAGGCATAGAGATGGCATTGGTGCTGTCAGATATTTTTTAGAGTCATCTACTCTATCTACTGGTATGAGGTCGCTTCTGCTGGAGCTTCTAGAATTCACCCTCACCCATAACTCACCCCGCCAACCTTGCGCAATATATCTCTTCCTTGAATAGCAATGTTCTAAATATCCATTTGACATTTGTGTGGAGCAGTGAGTCCATTGATTTCTTGGATGTGACGATCAAGAGAGACCCTAGTGCATGATATGTACGGATATTTTCCGGAAGTTGACGTCCACTAACACCTTGTTGCATGCATCCTCAGGTCATCCTCAACATATGATTCGATCAATTCCGGTGGGACAGTTCCTTCGGTTATGTCGTATCTGTTCTACCGACAGTGACTTTGAGAAAAGAGCTGAGGAACTGAGGATGCGATTTTTAGCACGAGGCTATAGTGGCAGATCCATCAAGAAGGCATATCAGAGGGCTAAACACACTACACGCCATAATCTTCTTTATGGCAATCAACATGGACCAACAAATAGTGGTAAAAACAAAATTAGGTTCATCACCATCTTTAATTCCAAGGCTGATCGGATACGGAGAGTCTTGGATAAAGCTTGGCCGATTCTTCGGGTAGACCCTATAATTAAAAAATTCATTCCCAACAAACCATCTCTGACGTTTAGGTGAGCCGCTAATCTTAGAGATCAGCTTGTTCATAGTCACCATGAGGGACGGTCTCCTGTAACCTTCTTGGACAATTATACACCTATTGTGGGCTGCTTTCCGTGTGGTCGGTGTGTCGCCTGTCCCAACATTGATAAATGTGACTCTTTTTCCAACTCCAGTGGTACACAGGTGTTTTCGATTAGACAACGAATCACCTGTACCACTAGGTATGTCATTTATTATGCTACATGCCCCTGCGGACTTATATACGTTGGCCTTACTACCCGCCAGCTAAAAGTCCATGTGAGGGAGCACGTGTTGGGGATAGAGGCGGCCGCCGGCCACATGGATGTCACCACGTTGAAAACTCTGCCGAGGCATTTTAAAGTATACCATGGGTGTGATGCCACAATGTTGAGGGTGAGGGGGATTAATGCCCTAAAGATCAACATTAGGGGTGGTCGCCTATCTAATAGACTCTGTATGTTAGAGACGCATTGGATTTGGCGTTTACGCACTGTTCAGCCAGATGGGTTAAATGAATGTCTGTCGTTTGCCCCGTTTTTGTAGTTCCCCGTATGCTGTGCACCTTTTCCTCTGTATGACTCCGCATACACTATTTTGATGTGATTTTAATCTTCATTTTATTGTTTCATATTTTTAGTTTATCCTCGGATTGTGGCCTATTTGCGGGACAATCCCTTTAAGTGATCGGGTGAAGAAGGTGGATTTACTATAATGGATACACTATTGGTGGACTATTTCGAGTGAATATCTACATCTCCACCAAGAATATGTTCTATGCATTGGACACTGTTCATCATACGATAAAGAAGTTACTGGCTTACTATATGCCTATATATGGATATATGATATCCATATCTTTTTCTCTATATAGAAACTAGATGGTGGATAGTATGGATATAGTGTCCGTATATGTGTAGTCATGATGATAAATGTGTAATTTGTTTTTTGTGGCCGCCATATACACATAATCAACTTTGATAGATTGCGGGTGTTACTATCTGGTGGGTTTGGGCCACATATAGGGGTTGTCTACCATAACATTGGTCATTAAAGCGGATAATAGGAATTATATTGTAATTATAAGTAGTCTGATCTGTTTGATATTGTTTTAAAATTGTTGCGCTGCGGTTTGAGCATGAGCATCATATACTGTATATTTTTATGGTCTCTTACTGCATAGTAACGAAAAAGAATGTCCAGCTCACCATAGTCGATATCCCTGAAGGCTCGGAGCACGGAAACGCTGTGTCAAGGCGTGAAGAAACCAAAATAGAAAAAAGGATCCAGCTCAACGAGATAGTGAAAAACAATGTCTCGATACTTTATTCACTTCATATCAAAAATAGAGGATAAAAACATCAGCACAATGTGATTTAAAAACAATATCTACGCGTTTCTGGTGACAGAGCACCCTTAATCATGATATCTGTTATACAGCCTGTCCCATGCTTTTATATTAACATCCGGTAGTCACACCGGTGCTGAGACTAATTAATAAAGTGATTTAACAAAGTAAAAACACATGTCAGTATGTGCAAGCTAAGATTAGCCGCACATACCAGATAAGGAGAAAAAAGAAAAAACAAAAGACAAGCAAATAACTATTTACATGCTTTGGCTATATGGAACAAGAAATGTAGGATGTAGCATATATAATTGCACAACACGAAGAGAAGAATAATGATAAATATTTGCACATGAGATATACAGAATTTCATTGAATACAAAAACAGTTATCGAAAGAGTTATTATACATCAGACCATTCATGAAATAATCTAAAAGAACAAAATTAGTGTAATATCAGAGTATAAAGCCTGATGAAATAATGTGTTTATATTCTCCATGATAATCATTTATAAATATCAGGCTTTATACTCTGATATTACACTAATTTTGTTCTTTTAGATTATTTCATGAATGGTCTGATGTATAATAACTCTTTCGATAACTGTTTTTGTATTCAATGAAATTCTGTATATCTCATGTGCAAATATTTATCATTATTCTTCTCTTCGTGTTGTGCAATTATATATGCTACATCCTACATTTCTTGTTCCATATAGCCAAAGCATGTAAATAGTTATTTGCTTGTCTTTTGTTTTTTCTTTTTTCTCCTTATCTGGTATGTGCGGCTAATCTTAGCTTGCACATACTGACATGTGTTTTTACTTTGTTAAATCACTTTATTAATTAGTCTCAGCACCGGTGTGTCTACCGGATGTTAATATAAAAGCATGGGACAGGCTGTATAACAGATATCATGATTAAGGGTGCTCTGTCACCAGAAACGCGTAGATATTGTTTTTAAATCACATTGTGCTGATGTTTTTATCCTCTATTTTTGATATGAAGTGAATAAAGTATCGAGACATTGTTTTTCACTATCTCGTTGAGCTGGATCCTTTTTTCTATTTTGGTCTCTTACTGCATGCCAGTGAATATGCCCTATTAAAAGATGGCCGCGGTTGCTGTTCGCGCATGCGCTGTGGTGTCGTTCCTGCCTTCGGCTTTTGCGGTGTCTTGTGGGGCAGATCACATGGGGCCCGTGTGTTTCCGGTCCTGCAGGCCGTGCAGGCCGGAAGCGGGAGGATGCGACACACCAGGGAGCGCGATCACCGCTATTTCCGGGCAAAAAGGTATTTAATCTGTGCCCCCCGTCACCGGGCACACCCCCTGAGGAAGGTAGTCACCGAAACGCGTGTCGGGGTGGACGGGATTGGTGTGCACGGGTATTGTGACTCTCCATCGTGGTATGTACTTTATCTCTCTATACATATATATAGACATAGTCACATGTATTGATGATAGGCGTCTTTACATTGTTGCATGACGCAATTGTATATTTAATACGGACTTTTTGCAATCATTGTATATGACTATGTAAGTGCACCCTAATCTGGTCCCTGTTTGATGTGTGTGTGGGCTTTTGTAGGGGAATTGTTTGCCTGCCATGCTGCATACCTGTGTTTTATGTGTATTTCTTAATATCCTAATAAAGTTTTTGTATATTTGTATTAATTGGACGTCTTTTGACTGTTTTTTTGGTGCTCTCAATTTATTCTATATACATATGTGCAGTTGTCCATATATGGTCCTAGTCTGCCTTGGTGAATATGATGGCTATACCAAAATGACAAGGTAACTAAGACAGACCATGTATTCCATTGATTTGTAGATATACTGCTGTGCGGTTGCCAAAGAAAAGAAGTCAAGTAGCCTGTCCAGATGTTGTCAGTGGTCTTTGGATAGGATGAGACGATGTTTGTTCAGATCAGATTTTATTAACATTAAGGGTATGTGCACATGTTGCTGATTTGCCTGTGGAATTTTTTGTGTGAGTTCTGCATCTCTTGGCAGAAAACGCTGGTCAAAATCTGCACTTTTTTATGCTGATTTTGTGCATTTTTGCTGCGGATTTCATGTGTTTTTACCCCTGCTGATTTCTATTATGGAATGGGTGCAGAAACATTGCAGATGCGCACAAATTTTTGATATGCTCCTTCTTTTTATCCGCTGCATTTTTCGTGTGGAATTTTCTGCACCATTAGCACAGCATTTTTTTTGCCATCATTGTACTGCAAATGACTTGCGGATCTGCAGTATTTCTGCGCGGAAAAAAACGCTGCGGATCCGCAGGAAATCTGCAACGTGTGCACATAGCCTAACACCTAACCCATGTACACCTCAAACACCAAGCCTATTCCCCCTTCCACCACAACCTCCTTTTTCCCACTCATGTATGTATCCTTCCTATCTTTTAACCTGCTGTTTCACAACCTTAGGCCCACACCTGTTAGTCACTTGTCACTAAATGAACAATCACTATTTATTTTCTTAGATACTGTGCCTGAACAACACTTGTATACAATTATGATATACTGTGCAATATGCGATATACATACATATGATATACAATTTTGATAAGCAAATGGGGCCTACTGATTCCTCACTGCAACCCAGTTTTATCACAAATGATTTGAATTAGCAAATAGGGCCTCCAGGTTGAACCCCAATATTAGGCCTAGTGATATCTAAGAGCAAATGGGCCTACTGATTCCTCACAGCAGCAAAGTTTTATCCCAAACTAATTGGATTAGCAAATAGGGCCCCCTGGCTGAACCCCTCTATCAGGCTTATTAATTTTTAAGAGGAAATGGGACCTCCTGATTCCTCACTGCAACACAGTTTTATCACAAACTATTTGGATTAGCAAATATGGCCTACTAGCAGAACCCTAATGTTTGGCCTAGTGATTTTTAAGAGCAATTGTGGCCTCTTGATTTCTCACTGCAACATATTTTTATCCCAAGCAATTTGGATTAATAAATGGGGCCTCCTGACTGCAATACACTTTTAGCACAATCTAGTTAGATGCTGTATGATCGATTTCATACAGGACGAAATTTTATCTAGCTAACTGACAAGTTTGCTTTCAACAGCAGCAGGAGCAATTTCTCTGCATTGTTACACTGAGAAAATGGTGCCAGCAAAACAAGATGTCCAGTTTTCAAAAGGACAGAGATATCACAGGGACCGGGAATGTTGTGGCTGCCAGAATGTACACACAATAAGTTATTACAGAAGAAAAAAATATGAAAAAAAACCTCTGCCTTTCCTCTGACCTAGACACACACCCTCCCCTCATAAAACATGTTCCCCCCACTTGTCATACACCACCACTATACTAGACCAAGTCAAAACAAAAGCATTAGTGGAAACGCGATCATTTACCGGTCTATTACTTAATTTTGACGACTTTGAGGAAAAATGCTCAGGAAACTGAAAAGTAATCCAAATGTGCTATGTTAGTGCTGAATTTGAGGTTGGTGAATGGTTTCCGAACAAGTTCGCTCATCTCTAGTCACAGCATCATGATGTCTGAATGTTCTCCGGGACCTTACCCATGCATGACCAAGGATAATAGTGTGTGTGGCAGTGAAAAAAAATGTTGTGAGGACCAGAATGGTGATGGTGTGGAACAGAGGGGCCAGAGAGGTCATTAGGGAGTTGAATATAAGGATTCTTAGAAAACTTTTGTTGCCCTTTTGCTGACACCATTTTCTTGAGTCAATGTGGTAGAAAATAACATACATTCCACATTTTTTTCTAATGTCCATTTTTGTAAAAGTCCAGTAGAACTGAATTCAAATAGAAAATATTTGCTCAACTCTTGCCTGCACTAACAAGGATTATACATTCATCCTGACCAGGATTTGCAGCTTATATTCACCAGCTTCATTAGGTCAAAGAAATCTATTTAGTAATGTGTGTAGGTTGTAATCTGGTGACAGGTTCACAAGGGATTGTTGGGACTTTAATATGGATGGCCTATCCTTAGGGTAGGTCATCAATGTCTGATGGGTGGGGTTGTGACACCATCCTTTGCTACATTAAAGTCAGGGTTGCACAGCTTCGTCTTTGCTGTTCTAAGGCCTTGATTGCTGTGAGACCCAATTATCAGACCCCCCAACGATCAGTAAGTTATCCTTTATGCAATGGATTTTTTTTAGCCGGGGAACAACCCTTTCAGATGTAATACATGCAGCACAAATTAGTTTTCTGCTCAAATAAACAAAGCAATGCTTTTAGAAAAATGTACCTGTGCAATGCAGAATTCCATAAAGAACATTACCTTTTTTTCTTACTTCTCTTGTGTTTCAGATTTGGTAAGTTTATACTGATGTTTCCTTATCTACAGAGATTATTTTTTTCATCCATGTCACGGTTCATTTTTAATCCATTTGAGTTCCCAGCATCCATTTCTATTTCTACATTTGATTAACTTTCTATCATCACCCAAACAATGTATTGTAATGTAATGGTGTTGCCAACTGCTACATCTTTGGAATCTGTATTGAGAAATATAGCAAATTCATATGGACAACAATAGACTCCATTAATTTTAATAGGTTCCATGAAAATTCTGTAAAGGTTTTGTATGGATTCTTGTATGTTATGTAGTGATGTAGTTTGCACTATTCTTGCCATCAAAAATTTCAGAAAATGACACAAACTCCTGTATAATTATATTCACAAAGATTTAAAGTTGGTAATGAATCAGTAATTAAAAACAGTATCTAGAAATGAAGGTTATTATTTAATGATTACATTTTCAAGAAGTAAAAAGATGCAGGAGACTGACATTACTTTTGGAATAGTTGATACAAACTATTCCAGAAGCTATCTGAAGTTTTTCAATGTTATGGTATATAATTTCCAAATATAAAACTTGAGTTGTACATTTGATTTTTGTATGTTGTACTACACTAACTTATGGGATTATGGGTCGCACGGTGCTGTAATAATGCATCGGCTCTGTACCTCCATGGGCTTCCAATTTACTACAGAGACATACCGAGTTTTATGTTGTTAGATTCATTTGTAATTCTCAATTTGCGAGAAGCTTTGAAAATACATGCTGATTTATTTTGAAAGCATGCCAACATATTGTATTTGCTCTCATGTTGACTCAGAAAGCCTAGAATGTGGTAAATCTATATGAGAGACACTGAGAAATACAGGGTAAGGGGCATGATCTACTTCTACAAATATATAACCATGTCATTTAATAAATGTTGCAAAAACCTTTTTATTTCAGGATCATCTCAAGAGACACAGGGTACTTTGTGTCACTGGAAGAAAACTGTGAAAAGGGATTCATTTCTGCCAACTCTACGAAGGGCTGGTTTAGTCTCATATAACAATTGATTTTTGTACAAATGGTTGGTCTCTTCTAAGAAGATTCAATAAATAGGAAAATAAACAACAAATTTATAACCAATGATTAAATCAAATTAGAAAGTAGAATGCAAGATTAAAGTTAGGGCTGGTCAAAGTCCTTTTCTGAAATCCAAGGAACAACCAAAACTTTGACATCCTCCATCCTTGAATATGTTTTATTACAAGATGGCTATCTCTGTCTCAATAGCAAAGCCAGCCTTCTACCTTGACAACACTTTGGGAGATAGAGTCTGCCAGTCCAGTTAATGGACAGCATTGGTCACTTGCCAATTCCAGAAACTTTATACTGTGCCAAACAAAAGCCAAAAGCTACACTGTGGGAATCTGAGAACAACATTAATATTGAGAAATAGGGGCACCTAAGCTAATTAAAATACATGAGTAAGTAGTGTATAGTTATTTTACATATATTGAAAGATATTTTAAACAGAGCAAACTTATACTAGATGGTCTTAAAATGTTCCAAATGTAATAAAGCAGTTCATGTTGTGTGTTATCTATGTCTACGATTTTTAACTCTGTCTTATTTTACTTTGTATTACCTATTAGTTGACTTACCTTGTACCAAAAATGGGTGTCATATTTTTGGTGCATTTTTAACTGCAAGGTGCTGCATTTGAAGCCAAGTTCCTTTCCCTGATTAGCCATATCCCTTTTCAGCAAGTTCATACCCCCTATTTAAACACTTGAACAAAAAGTGTCTAACATGCATTATATGTGTGGTGCAAGTGACAAGAGACATTTTTTGATTCTCTAGAATTCTTTCACATTCACAGTCCCTTGCAAAAGTATTCGGCTCCCTGGAACTTTTCCACCTTTTCCCACATATCATGCTTCAAACATAAAGATACCAAATGTAAATTTTTGGCAAAGAATCAACAACAAGAGGAACACAATTGTGAAGTTGAACAAAATGTATTTGTTATTTTAAATTTTTGAGGAAAATCAAAAACTGAAACATGGGGCGTGCAATATTATTCGGCCCCTTTAACTTAATACTTTTTTTGCGCCACCTTTTGCTGTGATTACAGCTGCAAGTCGCTTGGGGTATGTCTCTATCAATTTTGTACATCGAGAGACTGAAATTCTTGCCCATTCTTCATTGGCAAACAGCTCGAGCTCAGTGAGGTTTGATGGAGATCATTTGTGAACAGCAGTTTTCAGCTCTTTCTACAGATTCTCGATTGGATTGAGATCTGGACATTGACTTGGCCACTCTAACACCTGGATACGTTTATTTGTGAACCATTCCATTGTAGATTTTGCTTTATGTTTAGGATCATTGTCTTGTTGGAAGACAAATCTCAGTCCCATGGTGGCGTGGATGACTAAGTTGAGATATGGCTCTATTGGGTTATGCTGTTATGTTCGTCATGATGTTGTGTTTTTTTTTTTTTGTTTATATTTAGAGTTAAATGATTAATATTCTAGGGCACTACAATGTAATATGTAAATGTGATTTTTTTTTTTGCATATTGTGATGTATATATTATTAAACGATTGGGAGGGATGTGTTTTCCCTTTTAGGTATATTATATTCTATTATAGGTTTCAGCACAGCATTAAGGACATATTTAAAGGTGCGATTATTTAAGTCATGTGTGCCATTACCATATATATGGAGGATTGAAGAAGGCTTTCTGGACATGCATAACACCGTTCTATCGGTTATCTGGAGATACGATTTTTGATTTCAGACATACGCATCATTGTTTTGCTATGTATCGGCGCTGAATGCAGGAGTGTTGAGGAGGAGTTCCGGACATGCGCACTATTGATCTGCTTCCCCACTGCGGACATTGACTGAAAAGATATGTGTGCGCAAGGATATCTCTGGATTTATGAGCCCTATGGACATGCGCACTAATATGTGGGACTTTGCCTCCTATGAGCAGAATTTTGCCGGCGACATGCGCAGTTGAGATTACTATTCGGACTGGGGAGGTGTTTGCAGGACCTGTGCAGTGTGATACATATCACATGTGGATGATGCGGTCACATGACCTGTAACCTGGCGATATGATTGGATGATATCCTTCATGAACACGCCTGTGGGAGTATCTGGGTACTATGGTAACCGCCAAAGCATTGCTCCGAAAGGTGGGACACG
This sequence comes from Ranitomeya variabilis, assembly GCF_051348905.1. Taxonomy (NCBI): domain Eukaryota; kingdom Metazoa; phylum Chordata; class Amphibia; order Anura; family Dendrobatidae; genus Ranitomeya; species Ranitomeya variabilis. The sequence continues at coordinate 46,158,936 of NC_135234.1, forward strand.
GTTTGTTTACATTCTATGTACTGGGATTTCATCTCTGTGTTTTGGTAATAAGATGTATGCAAAAGAGGGATCAGTGTTAGTTGATCTATGCTAGAAGGGGTGATGCAATGATTACTACTCGTGTACAATTGTTTTGTATGTGTATATGTGAACTGTTATGTATGTTTTTCTATTGTATTTTTATTGGTAGATGGTTAATTAAAGGGGAGGGCTTATGGATATATAATGGTGGTTGAAATGCTGTGTACTGGGCTTGACAAAGGTCTTCGGACCGAAACGTTGCCACAGGAGGCAGAATAAATATGTGAGCTGCTTTTCACTATCTGGTGTGGTGCTGTCCTTTTCTTCAGTTTGAATTTAAATCTCGGTCCCAGTCTCAGGTCTTTTGCAGACTCCAACAGGTTTTCTTCAAGAATGGTCCTGTATTTGGCTCCATCCATCTTCCCATCAAGTTTAACCATCTTCCCTGTCCCTGCTGAAGAAAAGCAGGCCCAAACCATGATGCTGCCACCACCATGTTTGACAGTGGGGATGGTGTGTTCAGGGTGATGAGATGTGTTGCCTTTACGCCAAACATATAGTTTGGCATGGTTGCCAAAAAGTTTGATTTTGGTTTCATCTGACCAGAGCACTTCTTCCACAAGTTTGGTGTGTATCCCTGGTGCCTTGTTGCAAACTTTAAATGACACTTTTTATGGATATCTTTGAGAAATGGCTATCTTCTTGCCACTCTTCCATAAAGGCCAGATTTGTGCAGTGTGTGACTGATTGATGTCTTATGGACAGACTGTCCCACCTCAGCTCTAGATCTCTGCAGTTCATCCAGAGTGATCATGAGCCTCTTGTCTGCATCTCTGATCAGTCTTCTCTTTGTTTGAGATGAAAGTTTAGAGGGACAGCCGGGTCTTGGTAGATTTGCAGTGGTATGATACTCTTTCCATTTCAATATGATCGCTTGAACAGTACTCCTTGGGATGTTTGAAGCTTTGGAAATCATTTTGTATCCAAATCCAGCTTTAAACTTCTCCACAACAGTATCACAGACCTGCCTGTTGTGTTCCTTGGTCTTCATGATGCTCTCTGTGCTTCAAACAGAACCATGAGACTATCACAGAGCAGGTGCATTTATACGGAGAATTGATTACATACAGGTGGATTATATTTATCATCATTAGGCATTTAGGACAACATTGGATCATTCAGAGATCCACAATGAACTTCTGGAGTGAGTTTGCTGCACTGAAAGTAAAGGAGCCGAATAATATTGCATGCCCCACTTTTCAGTTTTTGAATTTCCACAAAAATTAAAAAAAAACAATAAATTTCATTCAACTTCACAATTGTGCTCCACTTGTTGATTCTTCACCAAAAATTTACATTTGGTATCTTTATGTTTGAAGCATGATATGTGGGAAAAGGTTGAAGAGTTCCAGGGAGCCGAATACTTCCACAAGGCACTGTAACTTGATAAACAATCCCCAGTGTTTTCAAACTGGACCAGCCCTTCAAGTAACAGTGATCCAATGGTGAAAATTTAGACCACAGCATTTTCTCTATGAATATGAATTTATTTTTAGAGTAAAGTTTTGGAAACCTTTGGTTTTTCCTTCTTCTCAGCTGTCTTCTCTCTTCCTTTGTAAGTAAAATATCTAATTTAGCCAATTTAGATGCGCAAGAAGAAAATTGCAGAGCCTCTAACGTGTTTGGCTAGTTCCTTGTTTAAATGTTAAGGTCTCTTTGAAGAATAACTTAATGTCATCGACACCTGTGGGAACATCTTAGTTGGCAGCACATCTATGTTTTATGTTAGGAAGGATCGAAGAGCAATAGTGGCAGAAGAGGGCACAAAAGTAAAGAGTTTTGAAATTACTGATACAGAATTGGCATTTGGCTAATTATCTGGTAAGTGTACAATCACATTATTTGACTGTTCAGTTACTGAACTATCACGACGGGTAAACATAAAGTTTAAAAGTGGTTGTCAAAGAAGAGTTTAATTGAAAAAGTAAATTTTCTCTTTTGCTTACTTCCACAATCTACACATGTGCTAGTTGTCGTAAAGAAAGATTTTGGCCACTCATATTTATGGTGAATATTAGTGATGAGCGAGCATACTCAGAGTATGCAGGAGTGTTAATAGAGCATCTTTGGCATGCTCTAATACTATTTTTGAGTTGCCATGGCTGCATGTCTCATGACTGTTTCACAGCCCCAACACATGCGGAAATTGCCTGACAAACAGGCAATCCCTGCATGTGTTGTGGCTGTTGAACAGCTGCAAAACATGCAGCCATGGCGACTCACCTACAGAGCAGTTGGATCTGATGGGCATCGCTGTCTCGGTCTAGTGTCTCCATTCTTCTTGAGATACCATCCTCCTCTCATCTGCTTAGTGTTAATGACATGTCCTACGTAATCACACAGTATTCCTGGCATCGCGCTCCTAGCAGGCGTACTTCTCAGCCCTGACCAATGAAGAGTAAAGTACTGCAGTGTGAATGCGCACTCCAGTACTTTGCTCTGCCCTTGATTGGGCAGAGGAAAATATGTCTGTGCAGGAGTGCAATGTCAGTGACACTGCGTGGATGATGTATGATGCATCATCCACACAAAGCAAGAAGAAAGACAGCATCTCAGGAAAAAGGGAGGTACAGGACCGAGATAGTCATGCCCATAGGACCGCTCCATATGTGAGTATTATAAAAGGTCTTTTTCTTGTCTTGCAGGCTGGATTAGGAACAGATATAAAGCAAATTAGAATGCTGTATGTCAGGGCTGAAAGGTTGTGGTCTTATCTCAAGTGGAAAAAACCTTGTGACAGGTTGACTTTAAGTTATGTTTCATGGTTACAGATCAGCAATTTATTAGGGTGGAATTGAATTCTACTTAATTATGACAAAAATCCACATTCGCCAAAAGGCAGATTTTTTGTGATTCACTTTAGCTCGGATTCAGAATATTGTCAGTCAGCTGGTGCCAATTCGACTGAACCTTAAAGGCCATCAAAAGTTAAAAAAATAAACTCACCTTACTACTCACCTCTCCAGTCCCTCTGTACTGCTCCACCTCCTGTCTGATGCTTCGGGTGTCTTCTTATCACTGCCGTAATACATTGAAACCACGGGTCTCTTCATGTTATGGCCAGTACTTACAGTTCTAAAAAGGTCCGGGATGATTTCATGCATGTGTGAGCAAAGTCCTATCACACATTGTGACATCCTGGCATCATAGCCTTATGTGTCCAAGTCATATCAGGGCAGTTAGTGCCATACTTGGCCAAGGTAATTAAAAGATGTGCTAAGGACTGGATGGGGAACAGTGAAGATCTAAGGGGCTAGAGATGTGAGTGGTAAGGTGAATATAAGGATTTCTATTCTTCATCTTACATTTATTATGTTCTGGAGTCTGAACTTTCAATTAAAAGAGAATAAATGCAATTTGGTGAATTAGAATTTTTGTAAGCCCCACTAATCTTTCTTCATGGTGACATATTTTACTCATTTTCTTCTCTCAGATTGGCTTGGGATGGGGAAAAGGTTTATGATTGAGTGTTAGGATATGTCTCCTTTTTTCTGTATTGTATGTCACATTTGGAGATAAAAACATTGAGTTGAGCTCACAAAGCATTATTTAAATTTTAATCAAAATATCTTGGTATCTGGAAACCATAGTGGACACAAAGGGAGTTGTCCAGGACAGAGGATCTACCTTTGGGATAGGTCATCAATAAAAGATCAATGGGGATCTGATACTCTGCTTCCCAATCTTTTTTAATGGCCAAACCTACGTAAACATATTTATAGACTTATTTTGTTCTGGGTTAAGTGACTTCTACTACAACTTTGAGACTCACACTAGGCTTTCTGTGTGAATCAAAAGTCATTTTTAGAATATAAGTCTATGAATAATCATATGAAGGATCCATTGATGTACGTTGTAAAAGCGAACATTGTAAAAGTGACTTCTGGCACATACATAAACTTTAATATGAGCCAGTCAAACAGAATAGCCATCACGTGACCCAGAAGAGGACCAAAGCGGTGCTGGAAACCAGGGAAAACAGCAATTGGTGAGTAAATTACTGCACTACCACTACACTATATATCACCCCTTGAGAAAGGCAGCAGCCGAAACGCGCGTCGGGGTGGACGGGGGTGAGGTGCCTACCCATATTAGGTATTCTCCTGCATTAACTGGTATGTATTTTTGTGCACATTTTTTGTGTGGGCTTTTCTGCTATATGTGGACTCTATTACCCTTTACAAGCAGTTATTGTTTTCTAGCCCCACATGATTATTGTTTCTTCTAATGGTTGATGGGTGTACCTATATTTGTTGGAGGCACCTACCCCCTGTCCTTTTAGGTGCATGCCATGGGTAGCATGGGGATTTTCTCCTTCTGTCATGTTTTTATCTGGTATTATCTCTAATAAAGGTTTCTTGTATAATTATATATGTCTGGACTATTGACTGTTTTTTCTTGGTTGGTTTGGTGTATATTCTTGCAGTCTGTCCACTATGGTCCTAGTTTCGGTCCCATTTTATTGAACTTTATTTATATCCCAAAAGAGTTAATAATAATGGTGGTGACCCCTTTGCTCTCCACAATATTGCTTTATCCACTACACTATATATACAGTGCTTTGAAAAAAAAGTATATGCCTGTGAACGTTTCCACATTTTTTTACACTTAAATGTATTTTATGTGATATACCAACAGAAAGTAGCAAGCACTTGTGAAGTCTAAAGGAAATGATACGTGGTTTTGTAATTATTTAAAAATGTAAATCTGAAATTGTAATGTGAATTTGTATTCAGTTCCTTGTATTGTAGTCTGATACCCTTAAATTAAATACTGAGTGACCAATTGCTTCCAGAAGACACATAATAAATAAGTTGAGTCTACCCTGCTGTTTAATTTGTTCTTCGTATAACTATAGCTATTCTGTGAAAGGCCTCAGAGATTTGTTTGAGAACATTAAGCATCAAGCAGGGTCATGAAGACCTAAGGTACCTTCGCACTAAACGACTTTGCAGCGATAACGACAGCGATCCGTGACGTTGCAGCGTCCTGGATAGCGATATCGTTGTGTTTGACATGCAGCAGCGATCTGGATCCTGCTGTGATATCGCTGGTCGTTGCTGAAAGTTCAGAACTTTATTTGGTCGTCAGATTGGCGTGTATCGTTGTGTTTGACAGCAAAAGCAACGATGCCAGCAATGTTTTACAATGGTAACCAGGGTAAATATCGGGTTACTAAGCGCAGAGCCGCGCTTAGTAACCCGATATTTACCCTGGTTACCATTGTAAAAGTAAAAAAAAAAACACTACATACTCACCCTCTGATGTCTGTCACGTCCCCCGGCGCCCGCGCTGCTGCTCAGAGCTTCCTGCACTGAAGGTGTCAGTGCCGGCCGGAAAGCAAAGCACAGCGGTGATGTCACCGCTGTGCCCTGCTACTGCCGGCGCTTACACAGTGCAGGGAAGCGGACGCCGGGGGATGCGAATGTAAGTATGTAGTGTTTGTTTTTTTACATTTACACTGGTAACCAGGGTAAACATCGGGTTACTAAGCACGGCCCTGCGCTTAGCAACCCGATGTTTACCCTGGTTACCCGGGGACTTCGGCATCGTTGGTCGCTGGAGAGCTGTCTGTGTGACAGCTCTCCAGTGACCACACAACAACGCTGCAGCGATCGGCATCGTTGTCGATATCGCTGCAGCGTCGCTAAGTGTGAAGGTACCTTAAGGAACACACCAGACAGGTCAGGGATAAAGTTTGGGAGAAGAGTAAGGCAGGGAAAGATTACAAAAAATAGTCCAACCTCACAGAGCACTGTTCAATCAATTATCCAAAAATGGAAGGAGGTTTATGGTACAACTGAAACCTTTCAAGTCATGGCCATCCACCTAAAATTACATTGCAAGATAGGGGAGCACTAACTAGAGAAGCCTAGATGCCTATGGTCTCTTTGGAGGAGCTGCAGAGATCCACAGCTCAGGTAGGAGGATATATCCACAGGACAATATAAGTTTGCCACAAATCTGGCCTTTATGAAACAGTGGCAAGAAGAAAGTCTTTTTCAAAAGCAAGCTATTAGAAGTAATATTTTCAAATTGCAGAAGGCCATGTAGGGGACACAGCTAGTAAGTGAAAGAAGGTGTTTAATTAATATGAGACCAAAGTAGTTTTTTTTGTTAAATGCAAAATGGTGTGTATAACAGAAGACTAACACTGCACATCACCCTAAAAACACCATCCCAAATGTCTAACAAGGTGGTGGCAGCATCATGCTGTGGGTATGCTTTTTTCAGCATGGATAAGGAAGATGGTAAAAGCTGATGGGACAGTTAAATGGAGCTTAATACAAGGCAATTCTGGAGAATAACCTGTTGGAGGCTGAAAAAGACTTTATTCTGGGGAGTAGGTTAACCTTCCAACAGGGCACCAACCCTAAGCATACTGCTAAAGCTACATAAAATGGTTTAGATCAAAATCAAAGTATAATGTTTTATTTGAATGGGTCAGTCAAAGTCCAGATCTAAATTCCATTGAGAATCTGTGGCAAGACTTGAAAATTGCTGCTCATCCAATCTCACTGAGCTAGAGCTCGTTTGTCAAAAACAACTGGCAAAAATCTCAGCCCCTATATGTACAAAGCCAGTAGCGACATAACCCAAAAGATTTGTAGCAGTAATTGAAAGAAAAGTGGTCGTACCAAGTATTGACTCAGAGGGGCTGAATACAAGTCCCAGTCACATTATTCAGATTTATATTTTTAAAATATTTAGATAACCCATGTATCATTTCCTTTCCACTTCACACATACGTGCTTCTTTGGTTGTTATGTCATATAAAATCCAAATGAAATACATGTGGAAATGTACACAGGGTATGAATAATATTTCAAGGTAATGTACATTCGCAAAGGATTCTGTAATAAAAAGTAAGGGCTTCTTTGAGCTGGCTACGAACATTAATTTTGTTTGTATTCAAGACAGAGATGCAGTAGTTGCATTCAGGCTATCTATTCTGTAAGAAGACACTAGTATTACACATGTCACATTAGGTTGTGGAGAGGGATTTTGTTACAGATTTTTCATGATCATTCAGAACCACATTAAAATGGGATCCACCATGCATAAACATGTTCTTTAGGGAAAGAGAAGAGATAGATATTTTTTATCTGAGAATTCCAAATGCTTTCTTTGAAAATAAACTTTGCCAGAATTGTCATTATAGGATCTACTAAGCTATGCAAATAAAAGGACTTGACATATATTAACACTTGAATACTTAATTTGATAGCTGTGATATGCATGTTTTCTAAAAAAAATTAACTGTCCTTTATTTTTTAAAAATATATTTTGACACAAACTGAATAAAATGGATACAAACATCAAGTTCTCAATGTAAATGACTCATTTTGTATGTTTTTTTTTCAATATAGCAGACCAACAATGTGAAATGTTACATTTGTTTTGATGTGTCATGTGAAACTGCGGTTAAATCAATAGCCACAAAATATTTAGAAAAAGAATCTTTTATCCAACCACATTTCCAATTGAACAACCTGTGGAACATAAAGAACTTCACAGCTAGATGACAACAGACTTGTATTTTTTTCCCATAGCATAGTATATATTTTACAAAAAAAATCATAATAAAAAAGCATGAAAATGAAAAAAATTAAATTCCTATGCACATATGAACAAAAGAGGAAGTGTCTGTGTTCATCTGAAAAAAACCGACAGATCATGTTAGGAATATTCTTTGTTGCATCTAGAACTGAACATAACTAAGATTGTCTTTGCCTTGTGATGTCAGCCATGACCATTTAAAGTGATCTCCACCTTCATATGACTTTATGACTTAAGTATTTCTAGCAAAATTTATTACAAGAGTTGATATAATATTTTTTTTCACACAAATATTTACATCAAGGGGAAGATTTTCATTTCTTGCCCAACCATCTTCTAAGATGAATTATGTCAAGACATTAAAGAGCTACCGCAATACCACCAAGCTAAAGGGTGTCCTCATTAGGTGCCCAACATTGAGAAATATAGGTTGGTACACATTACTTTCCCCTTTCCAAGGCTCTTAACACAGTGTTCCCCAACGTCAGTGCTCAAAGTCCTCCAACAGATCCAGGAATCCAGGAGTAAAGTGAAGATTGCTTAATTCTCCTGGTTCTCAAAACACCATGTATTGGGTTTTATTACAACCACCAGTTCTGTTTTGGAGGTCAAATACATGTCTGTAGTAAAAGCATGTCCTAAAATTATCTAACATGTAATTTTATAATTTTACAAGAGAAGAAAAGTCAATGATAGAATTTCAATCACCATAGAGGATATTACTACCCCTTGTTTTGGGGTATTAATTCAAAATAAATGCAAAGGGTATTCCCTTTGATATATTTATGACATACTTCATCTCGGAAATCATCACTTATCAAGAGATTGGAGTCTCATGACAAGGTGAGAGGTGGGATTCTCATTTACTAGACATTATAAACCGTGAATTTTTCCATAAAGTCCAAATACCCCTTTGGAAAGGAATGTCCCTTTCTCTTTTTTTTGAGAAGTCCTTCATGGTCATCTGTGTCTGTCTTGGGTTTACATGTATCTTGGCCATGCATTTCGCATCAAGAGTGTTGGGTGCCGTTCACCTTCAATAGTGAAGTATTTTCTAGGCAATGAAAATTAAAAAATCTACCTGATGACATAAATATCTGTCTAAGAAAAGAAGATTCAATTACACACGACAATGCTTTTGGAATTAAAAGAAAAAGAAATTCTAAAAGTCATGTGAAGGTAGAAAACCCCTTTAATATAATTTGCAATAATATTCAAAATTTTAATCATCGCAACATGTGTCAAAGAAAATAAACCAGTTCAATGTATAATACAGTTTGGAATCACATTTTTGACAACATAAGCGATAGTTATACAGATCTCTGTAAATATCATATAAAAATGTAAGAATATTTTTTTTTCAGTTTTGACATATCTTACAAGTTACTATAAACTGTCTCCCCCTTGAAGACATTAAAAATATACATGAATAGATTGTAACATTTCTTTCTCTTTCCGTAAAATGCTTCCATAGATTTTCAGCATGCCCCTACTGCATACAGAAACATAGCTTTCCAGGTCAGAAGTTTTACATTTGCTAGTTACTGTATCTAGTTTTATATTCCATTACACAAATGGTAACATTCAATAGCAGTAAAAGCACTAGAATCTGGTTTACATTGCGTCTTCTAATATATATTTTAAATCTATAAAAGCTAGTCTAATATATAATGCATACTTATAACTATCGTAAAAAAAATATCATACACCGCCATTATCAGATTCTTCATACTAATCTGAGACAAAATCTTTCAAAGGGTTATTAAGGACCAATATGATCTTGTCTCATGGGCCTGGGAACTGACATGCAAGTAATTGCAAACTACTCGCCTGTACAGGCTCAAAGTGATCATGGATCACTCCTGCCGATGATTCATTTGGTTCATTTGACCTCATGTCAATAGAGCAGTAACACTTTTTCCAGGCTGCTCTGTCAAAGGGGCATGATGGTCGATGTACTGCTGATTGAACTAGTGGAAAAGAGTTGATGATCTGTGCTGCTGATTCTATTATCCACAATAAAGATCCAATATATGGTATAAAAGTGTCTATGCGATTTTATTCTCACAATGTTTCAAAGTTAGCAAACTTCTTCAGGAGTACAACTTTTGTGGTTCTACTGAAGAAGTTTGCCATCTTCGAAACACGCTGAGAATAAAAACACATATACTCTGATACTGGATCATTATTGTGGATAACAGAACTAGCAGCCAGGATCACCAACTTTTTTTCCACTATTTGAATACCACATTGGAACATCTAACCTGTGAGTTTTTCAGCAGCTTTAACAACTCTTTTCCAAAGCGTATACATATGTTGTAGGTTACACAACTCATAAAGTGAGCAGTTAGTGTACCCTTTCATCATATAACGGTTTATTGGATAGGACCCTATCGCGATTGTTTTGCCCACCCAGTCTCTTCAGACGTCCCACTGATTGACAGCCGGTTGCCTGCAGTTAGACAGTGGTGAACTGGCTGACACACACACACACACACTCTATTAACAGAGCACAATGGAAGACAATCAGCTACTCTGTTGACTTGAAGTCATAGAACCTCCAGCAGTAGTAATCTGTGAACGCTCTGAGCCGCAGGCAACAACTTAGAGCTGAACAGGAAAGTATTTAACAACTACTTTCTTCTAAGTTTTTAGACCCATAAGAGAAAGATAAAATAATTTCAGATAACCCCTTTAAATGTAACAGTGAGTAACCTTACAATACATTCTGAAAAAAACAGAATAGATATGTACAATCAGTTCCTAATCATGGAAATCATGAATAAACCTCAAAACCCAACATGTGTATCTTGCTTGATACAAATTCAGCCCATTCTGCCTCTTCTATAAGGTCTTCTCTATGACAGGTAGCCCCATGTCATTAAGAGGCATAGTTGACATTTTAATCTGCTCTTAATTTCAACACAAATTTTTCCTTCATTACCATTCCTCTTATCTCCACTTATTCCAAGATGACTGGGTTGAAATTTCCAGCTTGAAAAACAAAAACACGACCTTGCGATAATCATCATGTTAAGAAAGGTTTATGAATCGATATATGTCTATATGGTTGTGATGTAGGTTGTAGGCTGTCAAAAAATGTAGCTAGCATGTTACAATAATGCATTCAATTTTTCTTGTACGTTATTGGAGGCTTAACCAAATTTTAAGAAAGATAAAAGTGGGCATATCTGTATCTACAGCAGCCATTAACAAGATTCAGTTACTCCAACTTTGCTCAAGTTTACAGCTTCAAGTCCTTCAGCTACTACTATATGCAATGCAATTGTAAAGAGATTGCTTGTGAATTAATAATTGATGTTGCACCCATTGGATAGGCCAGCCATTTGAGATCAATGGGAGTCTCACATTTGGCCGTTCCACCGATGAGCTGAAATGTGCTCTGGCAACGTCGGTATATTAAAGGTTTTGGGGGGACCCTGCCACCATCTAAAATTATAAGTGGCCGCTGCCAAATACTACTGTTTATCACCTATTCAAATGAGTTGGAAATCAAGTCTAGCTTTTGTTATCGGCCACTAAGCAATGTATGGGGCTACTGTGTTATGGCCGCTGTTAGAGCAAATTTCATCTGGACGTTGGGACCCCCAGTGATCTCATACTGATGACTTATGTTATCGATTGTTAACGGGAATATGCCACCAGATTTTTATTATTTAATGTGAATGCACCATGATGTAAGGGCTGAGGCCCTAATGCCAGCGATGTGTCACTTGATAATTTGCTGCTGTCATTTTGACACAATCACTGTTTTCTCAGCTGCAGATCTAGCAGTGCTCAAAGTGCTGAGCCCTATATAACCCCACCCACACAACTGATTGGCAGCTTTTTGTGCACACTGTATATTGACAGAAAGCAACTTCCAATCAGAGGTGGAGGCGGGGTTACACAGAGCAGTTGACTAGGAGGTACAAAACACCTAGTCCTGTGATGATATTCTCCTGCTGCTCTTTTTTGAAACAGCAACACACTGGAATCAGGTTCTCAACCATTACATTATGCTGCTTTCAGATTACATTGAAAAAAAACTGCTGACAGATTCCCTTTAAATTCCGAGTCAACCCTTATAAGATAGAAAAGTGAACTCTCACATTATTATTAATCTTATTATTATTTATTTATATAGCACCATTAGCAACTTTATAATTATAATACCAGATTATATCTTAGCATGCATCTATTTTTATCTTTTTTTTGTTGAAATATTTTGAAGAACATATTTTGTGATGCTTTGTCCTGAATTTATTTTCTCTGGTGCTGATAAGTAGAGATGAGAGAATTTGCTTGGGTTCCCTATTATTTGGCAAGCTATAGCAAAATCGCCAGCCCAAGCAAATTCGCTCATCTCTACTGATAAGTATAAATAGATTCTACTCTATAAAAAAAAATCATCAATAGAGCTCCAATGCCTGATTGGTGGAAGTCCAACAGAAGGGCTCCTCAGTACTCCCAAATCCAACTAAAGGTTATTTGAAGGTTCTTTGAAAGAAGACTCCAGTGAACCCATCATGTAGTCTTTGTTAATATCATCAGCTCGCTGCCCGGAAATATAGTGGCACGTTTCCTAGCACCACAAATCCTTTATTTTAGTTATTGTAGGAAGCGCAGTAGTCAGAGCAATTAACTTTGAACAATCACTGTTTGCTTAGCAGGAATGTATCATCAGATATTGATTTTTTTTTCTAATATTGAAACCATTTTTGTGTTTAATGTATTCTTTAAAACATGTTGGAAAAGTTTTTATTTTCATACTACATTATGTAGAAGAAAAATATAAAATGAATCCTTTATATTTTCACAATGGCCAGTGGGGGTTAATGTAGAATAATACTTCCTGTTATTTCAAGAACACTTTTCAGACATTTCATTATCATCACAGGCAGGATTACAATGACAGGTAACACCTATATACATAACTGTTGTCAGGATTCTGAACATTTTTTACCTTTTGTGCATTACTGCCCTTTTCCAAGATGGCGTCTTTGGTCTCATGTGCACTGTGTCTTCCTGCTATAAAACTCCACCCCAGCCTTCAGTCTGTGCTAGAGTATTCTGCCTTGAATCCAGTTCCTGATCTCTGATTACTCCCTGGCTATACACCTGCTCCTGTGAACCTGTGGGGTTATCCTGCTACTCTGCTCTGAGTTCCTGCTGCATACACAAGTTTCCAGTAATCCTCCTTCATCTGCTGCTCGTGTTTACTTCCACCTGCATTTGCTGGACATGTAAGCTGCTGCTGATTTGCATTAACCTGAGACTATTAACCAGGCCTCCCTGGTTGAGCTAAGATATGATTTGAGCTGCCTATAACCATATCTATCTGTGTCTGGACTAAGACAAGGATTTATTCGTGTCAAGTATCCACAAGAATAACTGTGCTTCATAGACTTTCTGCATTTTGCTCTGAAGTTTCCTATAGACTGCTAAGCTGCGTTTATTATTTGCACCAAGTGTTGTGGACTTGAGTTTCTCTCTGCACCTGTTTGAATCACCGTGTGATAATATAGACTTTACCACTTATAAAACTGTGTCCTGTAGTTGTCTTGTTCCACGCAAAGAGTCTCCTGAGTTATCCCCTATAATTATTACAACTGTATAGATTCCAGTATTAAGTAAAAGTGGGCAAATAAAATTGCATGCCCCACTTTTCAGTTTTTGAATTTCCACAAAAATTTAAAATAACCAATAAATTTCGTTCAACTTCACATTTGTGTTCCACTTGTTGATTCTTCACCAAAAATTTGCATTTGGTATCTATATGTTTGAAGCATGATATGTGGGAAAAGGTAATACCACAACTCCCTCCGTCAACCTTTCAGAGTGACCTTCTACATGCTTCAAAATAAAAGATAGTCAGTCTTTTGTTGCAAATGTATGTGTGGATTACCAGAAAAATCAGGAAATATGCTCGTAGAAAAGCTCTACTGGCCGGTGTGAAGATGGCTCGATTTTATATTTTTTTATTTTTCACAGATTGCAATATGAAAACAAAATAAAAAAACGACCAAAATTAAAAAGAAAATACATTTAACATAAAAACTTGACAAACTCTAAGTCATTTTCAGGATCACGTGACATTATGGTGATCTGCTGATTCTACCATCTGCTGTCAGCTGTAATACATCATGCCACAGGTGTTCAATTTCTCTACAGCACCCCCACAGGGAGAATAAAGCATTACACATGTCTCATTAAAATCAAAATACTGCCTAAGTAATATACAGACGAACTGGGACTTACAGAGCAATATACGGTCTTTATGAGGATAAAATGTGTTTGGAACCAAGTAACAACCTCTTGCACGTGTTGAACAGTGCTAAGCAACATAGTTAAAAAAAATGCAAATAAAATAAAATGATTAAATCATAAGAATGTACAGCTATTTCTGTGATGTCTGAATTACTTAGTTTGATTACATCCTCTCTGAATAATACAAATCTATATGAACTATCTACTGTGTGTCATAATTACATTAATTTTGCAAGAATTAACTTGGAGATTTAATTTTCGCAGTCATTTTTTGCTTGCATGCTCCCACTCGTGTACTAATGAAATCTGAATGTATTATACATTTCATAAATATGCATTTATACATTACTTAGCTACTGTAGCAAAAAATTGCCTTCGGAGTTTGGATTTAGGCAGTAAAGTTGAGGTCGGAGTGAAGTGTAAGGGCTCCCAGAAAACACATAGAGGCAAGCACTCCATGAACATTACCGAGGGCATGTTCACACAATATTTTTAATGTGGATTGTAGAGCAGATGTTACTCCAAAATCCACTTCCAAAACTTTTAAAGGGAGCCTGCATTGTCTCCAGATGATAAAGACCTACAAACATGTGGTTAATCTGCATGCTAATTACATTCTAAGGCCGCCACAATGAAAGCCCGGCTACCGGGAGGAAATTAACTTTGTTCCCCCGGCAGTCTCCGGCTTTCGATCATAGAGGCAAATTGTATGCTGTGCACCCATTCAAAAGTATGAGTGCGTGGAAACCATCGGATTCCATAGGGTGATATCTGAGTGTAGTCTCACATCAGTGGACTCACAGAATGGAGAAAGTGTATTTTCCATCTTCTTCTCAATTATACTATGGTTCTCTTATCCAAGATCATAACGGATCACATTAAGTCGACACTCTAATTAAGCTCGGATCAGAATTTGATCGGAGTGTCATTACCAAAATCGACCAGATTCTCTCACATGTGATAACTATCTGACCGTAGCCTTAGAGTTGAACTGTAATAATAATCAGCACGAAATGATGTTGTTTCGGGAAAAAAAGAACAACAAAGTTTGCTTCCAATCTCAGATCCCTTTAAATCTAAGGTATACTAAAAGTAATACATAATGTGAGAATAATTTTGCTTTCAGAGTTGTCTGCAAAGAGATAAAAGGATCTGTTTTTTTTTATCTCCCCTAAACAATGCATCTATCTCCAGCTTAGGTAATACTAAAATGCCAGATGCATTCTATAGAGAGTGCCATTTAAAAAAAAAACCTGTTCTCTTTTTCCTATATTCAACAACTGATATATCCTGTCAATTTGGCCTTCTTGGACACATAAGACATATTAAGATTCATAAAGGACTACCAAATACTCTTGATGATCTCCTGTATGTCCACTGGGTAACCAAAGATAAAATCCATTTTGCTAGCTGTTTACATCTCTCAATATTAATCCTTGGCTGAGGAGTTAAATAAATTTCCATGCCCAACTTTACATTTGTTACAGTGTTAAAATTTCACATACTGTAGATCATATAAAAAAATAAAACTTTAACATTTTTTAAACTTAAATTGTAAAAAAATAAACATGGTTATAATTCACTCCAAATGTATTTATTTGACAGGAAATCTAAGTGGAATGATCTAAGGCTACATTATTCTCTATATTGCCCACAATCATGTTTCCCAATCCCTACAGGTAAGCCTGGTCCAAGCACTTTCCATGACACATTATATATTTTAGGTTCTACCTAATGAATAGACTGTACTGGTCATTGGCACTAAACCTTATGTAAATGAACCACTTATCAGAAAAAAGTATGCATTATATATTAGCATAGCGGATTTGCCAACCACAGGACATCTTTTTAACAAGGAAAAAAAGGAAATATTTTATAAATAGTACACTTTATTTTATAATAAATTAAAAGAATTTTTGCAGTCATTTTCAACTTTGTACAATTATACTGTTATCAGTCAGACAAACATACTAAATTAATCAACAAAACCTTAAAGTACAATAGATGTGAGTTGTTCAGGTATGGACATGGACTGACAATCGAAAGCTAATATTAGCCAATAATTGCCTGCATCAGAGTGCTGACATTGGGTGTGCATCACCAATCTCCCTCATTGAGTGATAATGGGCTGTATCATGCTATGCTTTACTGTCAGTTTCTTTTGTTTGGATGATGTCATTCGATATTTTAATCTCAATTGTTTCGGCGCTCAAAGCTTCTTTGCCATTTTCCTCCTTTAGTAATAATTTCCTACAGAAAAGATAAACATGGATCAGTCATTAAATACAAAAGGAATGCTATATCATAACATATACAAATATATCATACATGTTTGAGTACATTCTGCACATCATGATATGACTAGGATTAGTCATCAGCAAATTTATTCGAGGCTAAATGAATTTGAATTAATAAAGAAAATGTAACTTTCTTGTGAATCACTTTGGGAAAATGTAGCAAAATGATGACCAACCAGCATGGATTACAGAGGGCAAAAAAGGGCTTAAAAGAATCTTATCTTCACCTCCTTCTCCTTCTCCTCAGCTCACCTGAGACCTTTTCTGTTGCCTCAAGTTCTTTGGTCTGCACTTCTATTTTCTGTCTTCTATCTTCTACCTTCCTACCAGCCAGGTCTTCCAATCAAAATGTCCTATGTCATCATGTGACTTGTAATGCATATCAGTAATTTAAAGGTGAAAATGGAATTGACCAGCTCTTCTATATTTTCAACTTTAGATTTTGGACAGAACCAAGCAGATGCCATTACTTGGCAAAGATCAATGGAAAAAATGAGGCTGGTTTGTCTATCTCAATGCATTATTAAAGAGGTTATCAGGGACTTTTGCATTGTTTATTATGGGACTAAACACTTACAGGCTGGTAGTTGTTGACTTCCTGCCTGTTCTGCCTGGCACTGATCTCAGATAAATCAGAGTGTTTGTAGACCAGTCCTGCTGGAAAGGCAGCTCTTCCTCTTCAAGGCAGCTCTTCCTCTTCTGGTCTGCCCTGTTAATGGATTGTCACTGTTGAATTCATGCTGAATGACAGCCAGCTCCATGTAGCTAGGCAGCAGGTAGAATGCTGTCAATCAACATGACATTGACAGAGATGCTCCATCAACTGAGCAGAGAAGAAACTGGCAGGAAAAGTCCTTGACTGTTCTGAGCCAGCAGAATCTGATGCCAAGCAGAACAAGCACTGAGTCAGCAACTTCCAGCCTGTACAATCTTAGTTCCATAAGAATAAAAATACAAAAGTCTCAGGAAACTCATTTAATGGTGATGAAAGTAATGCATTATTTTCATCATCATTGAAAAAGCATATAGCTATGGAAACATGTTAATGATCAGTAGCTGATCCCCACTCGTCTATGGATTTTAAATGTTTGAATTAAAGTGCTAATTTTAACCTGTTTAGCTTGAGCTGGAAAAACCCACCATTTTTTTCAATTCCAGTGATATGCATTGTGCCTAACATGACTACATGTGGCGCAGTAGATATCATAACATTGATTATGCCACATGTGACGCCAGTGTAGGGCCTAGTGAATGGAAGTCCTGACCAGAAGGATAACACAAGAAAAAAGATAGATAGAAGGAAGAGACAGATTGCATGCATTCCAAAGGAATACAATTTCTTCCAAGCCTATTCTGTTTTCATTGAGTGTATTTGATTTGAATCAGGTTTATCTTCTGAATTTAGCAAATGTGTCATATGAGAATTTGAGAAATTTTCTCATGTATAACTAGGATCATAACTTTTTTATGTATTCTTAAAAAGTTGCAAATATTGCATAATCTTGGCATATTGTGAATCAGCAAAGATGCGGTTAGCAGTGGGGTACCACAGGGGTCAGTATTGGGCCCTCTTCTATTTAACTTATTTATAATTTACCTTGTAGGGGGTATACAGAGCAGAATTTAAATATTTGCAGATGACACTAAACTCTGCAGGGTGATCAATACAGAGGAGGACAATTTGATATTACAGGATGATTTATGTAAACTAGAAGCTTGGGCTGTTAAATGGCAAATGAGCTTTAATGGGGATAAATGTAAGGTCATGCACTTGGGTAGAAGTAATAAGATGTATAACTATGTGCTTAATTGTAAAACACTGGGAAAAACCATCAATGAAAAAGACCTGGGTGTATGGGTGGATGAAAAACTCACATATAGTGGCCAGTGTCAGGAAGCTGCTACAAAAGGCAAATGGGATGCTCATGAGGAGAACATAATTGTACCTCTATACAAGTCACTAGTTCGACCACACTTAGAATACTGTGTACAGTTCTGGTCTCTGGTGTATAAGAAAGACATAGCTGAACTAGAGCGGGTGCAGAGAAGAGCAACCAAGGTTATTAGAGGACTTTGGGGTCTGCAATACCAAGATAGGTTATTACACTTGGAGCTATTTAGTTTGGAAAAACGAAGGCTAAGGGGTGATCTGATTTTAATGTATAAATATATGAGAGGACAGTACAAAGACCTTTCTGATGATATTTTTAATCATAGACCTGAGACAGGGACAAGGGGTCATCCTCTATGTCTAGAGGAAAGAAGGTTTAAGCATAATAACAGACACAAATTCTTTACTGTAAGAGCAGCGAGACTATGGAACTCTCTGCTGTATGATGTTGTAATGAGTGATTCATTACTAAAATTTAAGAGAGGGCTGGATACCTTTCTTGAAAAGTATAATATTACAGGTTATATATACTAGATTACTTGATAGGGCATTAATCCAGGGAACTAGTCTGAATGCCGTATGTGGAGTTGGGAAGGAATTTTTTTTCTCCAATGTGGAGCTTACTCTTTGCCGCATGGGTTTTTTTTTGCCTTCCTCTGGATCAACATGTTAGGTCTGGTGGAATGCACCGAGTATATTTAGATATTATTATTGGTGCGTTTGCAGCCCGGGGTCCACCGTGCAGGAGACCAACCTGCTGCTATCAAATGTTGGCACAATATGGTTGGTAGAAGCAAACTCTGTTACTTCACAGAGTCAAACAGAAGGGAAAACTCTGTGCCCTGTTAGCGCCACAGGGGAACCCTGCTGCCTAACAGAGCAAAAGCAATCAGACGTCAGGGAGTGGCAAGCACACAAACACCTCGTCTCCGGTGGAGCCGGAATTCTAATGGCTTTACGCCAGCCCTGAATAAACCATACAAACTCCTCACCGGAGGTGCCGGTATTCTAGTGGCTTACTTCAGCCAGACCCTGACGACAAGCAGACAAGACCACTGAGTAGCTAAAGCTCATAACATACACTGATACTAGCACATGGCTGTGCGGCCATGGGAACATTTTATAGCTGCAGCAACTTCAGAAACTTCCTAGAGGACAAATAGGAGCTGCTACAGTACCTGAGCAACTTCGGGACCTTCCTAGAGGACCAATGGCAGCTGCCATAGTACCTGAGCATGTGACCCCCGACCTCCAATGAGAGGTCTTACGCCGGGCATGCTCAGAAGGGGAAAAGCAGGACTTGACGTTCCTGAGACGTCTGCTGGCCGCTGACCAGTACTGGCTACAATGGCTGAGCCTGGAAAGGCAGCAGTAACCATCCACACAGTATCAGGCTGAGCCAGATGCTAGGACCGATGTCTCTGCTGAGCAGGTTCCACTGCGGCTGGAGAAGAATGGGAGACCGCAGCAGAGATGGTTCAAGATTCCCCCTGTGCAGAGGTGGGAACTCGACCCCTAACATTAGGTTAGGCTATGGGTTGGACTTAAAGTCTTCCTTAATAACTATGTTACTATTTCAATTCAATACAAACAGACATCGAGTTAAATATTTTTAATGAAAGTCTGTGGTCAACATATGATGGTACTATTGAATGGAATTCTCATAGTGTAAAACTAATTTTTATTAATCTTTATCAAAGGAGTGATAGAAGAAATTAACAACTTCTTACCCGGACAGAACAAAGTCTGACATTGAACAGATTATTCCTTTCCACTAATTTTATTTTTGCTTTAATCACATTAATGAAATATTAGATTGTCTATATTTTTATTATATTTAAATGTTTTAGTCCATCCTACTAACAGATGTGTCCACCTTAATCTGTCCGATACACATTCAATGCATTATCACAATATGCTTGCAGAACTACAATTCACATAATAACCAATGAAAGGTCATATACATACTAAAGATAATCAAAATGAGTTAATATTAAACTTTTTACAATTCACAGTTTCCGACAAATTCAAACAACTATAAATTCATTTTGCAACAATCAGCAAAATAAAAATCCTGCCAACTTTTTACAGATGCTGACATGACCTCAGGCACAGTCACATGGGCTTTCTCTTTCTGCTATGCAGCTAGCAAATCACATGCTATAGCACAGCCAGTCAGAGAGGAATATCATAACCTGTATAAAAGCTTAAGCTGTCCATAAAGCTGTTATTTTTAGAGAATTGTGGATTAACATTTTTTTTTTCAATGATGAGGTCACTTTGACATTAACAAATTTGTATTTGCATTATAGAGGTTGAAAGGGTTTGGATACAGTCCATGGAGATCTCAGAGTGATATGTACTGTACATCTTTTCAGGGCAATCAGAGTACCTGTGATTTGCAAGTTTATTGCAAATCAATTTTTGTGAAAAATCAAGTCAAATTATGAAAGATTCAATAATTTCCAGTAAAGTCGCATTCAAAATAATCATCTCCCAAGAGGTTAAAATCCTGCTTTTTTTAAAGCTGATCTTCTCACACCACTCATCTCAGGATTTGCCAAGCAAAAAGGAAAGACAATGAAGGACATACACTTAGTATGTGCTATAAATTAAACTAGTTCACTAAAGCTATGTGCAAGAAGGTCAAATATGTTACTTCTCCACGCGCTACAACTTGTTTCCCTTCCACTTTAAAATACAATGGCTTGCACTTGGCATTTTCATGTTTTTCTACCTCACAACCTGGAATTTCACAGTTTTTTTTAGGTTCTGAATCAGTTAATGTAAAGAGCATGCCTACAACTGTGAACATTTCATTTTATTTTATTATGAAGCAAACAACAAACAGAACAAAATAATTGAAAATGTCAGTATGCATAACTATTCACCCCCCTAAAGTCAGTACTTTGTAGAGCCTCCTTCTGTGGCAATTACAGCTGAAAATCGTTTTGGATAAGCCCCTATGGTCTTTCCACATTTGCCACTGTGATTTTTGCCGATTCCTCAAAGAAAAACTGCTCCAGCTCCTTCAGGTAAGATGGTTTCCTTTAGTGAAAAACAATCTTCAAGTCTGTCTATAGATTCTTAATTGAATAAAGGTCTGGGCTTCCACTAGGCCACTCCAAAACATTAACACGTCTCCCCTTAAACCACTCAAGTGTTGCTCTACCAGTATGGTTTGGGTCATTGTCTTGCTGTAAGGTGAACCTTAATCCCTGTTTCAAATCACTGACAGACTGAAAAAGGTTTGCTCAAGAATCTCTCTCACTATCCATTGTCCCCTTGACTTGGACCATTTTCCCCGTCTAAGCTGACAAAAACATCCCCAAAGCACGATGCTGCCACCACCGTGTTTTACTATGGGGACGGTGTCCTTGGGGTGATGATCTGGGTTGGTTTAGTGCCAAACATAGCATTTACCTTGGTGGCCAAAACCACCTTCCTCCATACATTCGGGAACTTTCCCACATGTATTTTGGCAAACTAAAAACAATTATTACAACTTTAGTGTGCAAGCAAAGCCTTTTTTGTCCATTCTTCAATAAAAAACACTTCTATGGAGTGTACAGCTTATTTTGCTCATATGGACAGATACTCCAGTGTCTGCTTGGGAACTCTGTAGCTCCTTCAGAGTTTTCTTTGGTCTATGTACTGCCTTTCTGAATAATGCCCTCCTTGCCCACACTGAGAGTTTTGGTTGGCGGTCTTCTCTTGGCAGGTTTGTTGTGTTACCATGTTCTTTCAGTTTGATGGTTTTGGATTTGATGGTGCTCGAGGGGATCATCAAAGATTGGGATTTTTTTATAACCCAACTCTGACTTGTACTTCTCAAAAACTTTGTCTCTGACTTATTTGGAGATCTCCTTGGTTTTGTGGTGTTTGGATAGTAGTGCCTCTTGCTTAATGGTGTTGCAGCCTCTGTGGCCTTTAAGGAAAGGTATGTGCAGTAGAGACCAAAAGTTTGGACACACCTTCTCATTTAAAGATTTTTCTGTATTTTCATGACTACGAAAATTGTAAATTCACACTGAAAGCATCAAAACTATGAATTAACACATGTGGAATTATATACTTAACAAAAAAGTGTGAAACAACTGAAAATGTCTTATATTCTAGGTTCTTCAAAGTAGCTACCTTTTGCTTTGATGACTGCTTTGCACACTCTTGGCATTCTCTTGATGAGCAGAGAAGCAATAGATATTGCAACATCTCATCATAATATAATGCTATAAGGACCCACTAAAGGTATAGGAACTAGTGATGAGCGAGTATGCTCGTTACTCGAGTTTCTCTGAGCATGCTCAGGTGGTTTCCCAGTATTTTGGCATGCTCAAAGATTTAGTTTGTGTTGACGCAGCTGCATGATTTGCAGCTGCTAGACAGCTTGAATACATGTGAGGATTGACTGTTTGTTAGAGAATACCCACATGTATTCAAGCTGTCTAGCAGCCTCAAATCATCCATCTGCATCGAAACAAACTAAATCTCCGAGCACGCCAAAATTCTTGGAGACCACCTGAGCATGCTTGGAGAAACTCGAGTAACGAGCATACTAGCTCATCGCTAATGGGAATGCCTTAAAGAATATTTTTATAACTACTAATCCTAGGGGTCTAACAAATTAGAAAACAAAAAAAGAGGCATAAAGCAAGCAAAAATGATAGCTTCATCATACAACAGGATCTTTCTTTTATGAGATCTCTGATGTGGATAAGCCCGTTCTTCAGAGTTGACTCACTTTTTAACCCATAAATGGTCTTGATAAATTCACTTTGCTGGAAAACATATATTTAATTTGCAGACTGATGTCATTCAACCTTCTTTAGGACCCAGAATGATATAGGGCTTAACACCTCAAGACAGACAAATTCTTAATTATCCTTAGGAAGCAATCATCTGCTTATCTAAGTAATCCGTCCTCTCTACAATTCCATTTAAACTTTTACCAGTCTTGGAAATTGTTTCTAACATAACGGGCAAACATTTTTAAAATATAAACTGTAATAATAACAAAGGAAATAGCTTGACAATGGAGGGATGAAGCTCCCCCAGGAAGAAGCGACAGAGAAACGTGCGTCAGGGTTTTTCCCCCCTTGTTTGTTATATCTTGTATATATTGTTTTTTTTAGTTTTATTTGAGCTACAACAATAAAAATATTTATTTTATGTTTTGGGTTGTGTACTTCCGTTCTTTGGGTATATCAAAAGCAACCATGTAGCAGAGCAGGTTCAATCACCAGCATAGTTGGGTGTGAGTTATAGGGACCCCACTGGCGTCATTTCTACTGTGATGTCTAACTGTGATGGACACGATACCAGACTCACTACCAGAGTCTACACATGTGCAGGAATGTGCTGGGGAACTGTTGTGAGTTCTGCTCTTGGGCTCCCTCCGGTGGTTGTTGGTGGTAGTGCAGTTGTCTTGGGGTTGTAATCCAGGGCAGGTGTTTCTGCTGATTGCAGCTCTACTAGGTATTTAGGTGTGCAGGATCCATGAGTCCGTGCCAGTTTTCCATTGTTTTTGGAGGGATTGCATCTCTCTCTGGTTCCTCATGCCCTGCTGCCGATTCAG
This sequence comes from Ranitomeya variabilis, assembly GCF_051348905.1. Lineage (NCBI taxonomy): Eukaryota > Metazoa > Chordata > Amphibia > Anura > Dendrobatidae > Ranitomeya > Ranitomeya variabilis. Next base: position 46,182,610 of record NC_135234.1, read on the forward strand.
CTAAGATAAGTGTCTGGTTTTTTGTCTCTGTGCACACGTGCAGTGTGCTTTGCAATTCAGTGCAATTCATTGTGTTTTTGTCCAGCTTAGACTTTGTTTGGATTTTTCAGTCATGCTGGATTCTCAGGAGATGCAGATATACTTTCTATGTCTTTAGTTAGATGTAGAATATTTGTATTATCTGCTGTGGATATTTTTAGGATTTTAATACTGACCGCTTAGAATTCTGTCCTATCCTTTTCTACTTAGCTAGAAGTGTGTCATGATCTCAATGGCAAGAGATCATAGCATCAGCATATATAGGAACTAGCTCTTGGAAGATGGAAACTGAGCTGACCATGAACTAAACCTAACGCACAACTAGCAGTGGCCGGGTAGCATGCCTACGTTGATTCTAGATGCCCAGCACCAGCCGGAGGACTAAATAAAGCTAGCAGAGGAAAATATTAGTCCTAGCTCACCTCTAGAGAAATACCCCGAAAGGAGACAGAGGCCCCCCACATGTATTGGCGGTGAATCAAGATGAAATAACAAACGTAGTATGAAAATAGGTTTAGCAAATTTGAGGTCCACTTACTACATAGCAGAAGACAGAAAGGACACTTTCATGGTCAGCTAAAAAAACTCTATCAAAACACCATCCAGAAATTACTTTAAAACTCTGGCATTAACTCATAACACCAGAGTGGCAATTCCTGTTCACAAGAGCTTTCCAGACACAGTAACAAAACTACAGCTGTGAACTGGAACAAAAATGCAAAAACAAACATGGACAAGAGTCCAACTTATCTAGTAGTTGTCTAGGAGCAGGAACAAGCACAGAGAGGCTTCTGATAACATTGTTGACCGGCAAGCAACTAACAGAGCAGCAAGGTTATATAGCGACTCCCACATCTTGATGGGAACAGGTGAACAGAGAAGATGAAGACACCAGTTCAATTCCACCAGTAGCCACCGGGGGAGCCCAGAATCCAAATTCACAACAGTACCCCCCCTCAAGGAGGGGGCACCGAACCCTCACCCGAACCACCAGGGCGATCAGGATGGGCCCTATGAAAGGCACGAACCAGATCAGAGGCATGAACATCAGATGCATTCACCCAAGAATTATCCTCCTGGCCGTATCCCTTCCACTTGACCAGATACTGGAGTCTCCGTCTGGAAACACGAGAGTCTAAGATTTTCTCCACAACGTACTCCAACTCACCCTCAACCAACACCGGAGCAGGAGGCTCAACGGAAGGCACAACCGGTACCTCATACCTGCGCAATAATGACCGATGAAAAACGTTATGAATAGAAAAGGATGCAGGGAGGTCCAAACGGAAGGAAACAGGGTTAAGAATCTCCAATATCTTATACGGGCCGATGAACCGAGGCTTAAACTTAGGAGAAGAGACCCTCATAGGGACAAAACGAGAAGACAACCACACCAAGTCCCCAACACGAAGACGAGGACCAACACGACGACGGCGGTTAGCAAAAAGCTGAGTCTTCTCCTGGGACAACCTCAAATTGTCCACCACCTGCCCCCAGATCTGATGCAATCTCTCCACCACAGCATCCACTCCAGGACAATCCGAAGATTCCACCTGACCAGAGGAAAATCGAGGATGAAACCCCGAATTACAGAAAAACGGGGACACCAAAGTGGCAGAGCTGGCCCGATTATTGAGAGCGAACTCCGCCAATGGCAAAAAAGCAACCCAATCATCCTGGTCAGCAGACACAAAACACCTCAGATATGTCTCCAGGGTCTGATTAATCCGCTCAGTCTGGCCATTCGTCTGAGGATGGAAAGCGGACGAAAAAGATAAATCTATGCCCATCCTAGCACAGAATGCCCGCCAAAATCTAGACACGAATTGGGTCCCTCTGTCAGAAACGATATTCTCAGGAATACCATGCAAACGAACAACATTTTGAAAAAACAGAGGAACCAACTCGGAAGAAGAAGGCAACTTGGGCAGAGGAACCAAATGGACCATCTTAGAGAAACGGTCACACACCACCCAGATGACAGACATCTTCTGAGAAACAGGCAGATCTGAAATAAAATCCATCGAGATGTGCGTCCAAGGCCTCTTAGGAATAGGCAAGGGCAACAACAATCCACTAGCCCGAGAACAACAAGGCTTGGCCCGAGCACAAACGTCACAAGACTGCACAAAGCCTCGCACATCTCGTGACAGGGAAGGCCACCAGAAGGACCTTGCCACCAAATCCCTGGTACCAAAAATGCCAGGATGACCTGCCAACGCAGAAGAATGAACCTCAGAGATGACTCTACTGGTCCAATCATCAGGAACAAACAGTTTATCAGGTGGGCAACGATCAGGTCTATCCGCCTGAAACTCCTGCAAGGCCCGCCGCAGGTCTGGAGAAACGGCTGACAATACCACTCCATCCTTAAGGATACCTGTGGGCTCAGAGTTACCAGGCGAGTCAGGCTCAAAACTCCTAGAAAGGGCATCCGCCTTAACATTCTTAGAACCCGGTAGGTATGACACCACAAAATTAAACCGAGAGAAAAATAATGACCAGCGCGCCTGTCTAGGATTCAGGCGCCTGGCGGTCTCAAGATAAACCAAATTTTTGTGGTCAGTCAATACCACCACCTGATGTCTGGCCCCCTCAAGCCAATGGCGCCACTCCTCAAAAGCCCACTTCATGGCCAAAAGCTCCCGATTCCCAACATCATAATTCCGCTCAGCGGGCGAAAATTTACGGGAAAAGAAGGCACAAGGCCTCATCACGGAGCAGTCAGAACTTTTCTGCGACAACACTGCCCCAGCTCCGATCTCAGAAGCGTCGACCTCAACCTGAAAAGGTAGAGCAACATCAGGCTGACGCAACACAGGGGCAGAGGAAAAACGGCGCTTGAGCTCCCGAAAGGCCTCCACAGCATCAGGGGACCAATCAGCAACATCAGCACCCTTCTTAGTCAAATCGGTCAATGGCTTAGCAATATCCGAAAAACCAGCAATAAATCGACGATAAAAGTTAGCAAAGCCCAAAAATTTCTGAAGACTCTTAAGAGAAGAGGGCTGCGTCCAATCACAAATAGCTTGAACCTTGACAGGATCCATTTCAATGGAAGAGGGGGAAAAAATATATCCCAAAAAGGAAATCCTCTGTACCCCAAAAACACACTTAGAACCCTTCACACACAAAGAATTAGACCGCAAAACCTGAAAAACCCTCCTGACTTGCTGGACATGAGAGTCCCAGTCATCCGAAAAAATCAGAATATCATCCAGATACACAATCATAAATTTATCCAAATAATCGCGAAAAATATCATGCATAAAGGACTGGAAAACTGACGGAGCATTTGAAAGACCAAAAGGCATCACTAAATACTCAAAGTGGCCCTCGGGCGTATTAAATGCGGTTTTCCACTCATCCCCCTGCCTGATTCGCACCAAATTATACGCCCCACGAAGGTCAATCTTAGAGAACCACTTGGCCCCCTTTATGCGAGCAAACAAATCAGTCAGCAACGGCAATGGGTATTGATATTTAACAGTGATTTTATTCAAAAGCCGATAATCAATACATGGTCTCAAAGAGCCGTCTTTTTTTGACACAAAGAAAAAACCGGCTCCTAAGGGAGATGACGATGGACGAATATGTCCCTTTTCCAAGGACTCCTTTATATATTCACGCATAGCAGCATGTTCAGGTACAGACAGATTAAATAAACGACCCTTTGGGTATTTACTACCCGGGATTAAATCTATGGCACAATCGCACTCTCGGTGCGGAGGTAACGAACCAAGCTTGGATTCTTCAAAGACGTCACGATAGTCAGACAGGAACTCAGGAATTTCAGAGGGAATAGATGATGAAATGGAAACCACAGGTACATCCCCATGAGCCCCCTTACATCCCCAGCTCAACACAGACATAGCTTTCCAGTCGAGGACTGGGTTGTGAGATTGCAGCCAAGGCAATCCTAGCACCAAATCATCATGTAGATTATACAGCACCAGAAAGCGAATAATCTCCTGGTGATCCGGATTAATACGCATAGTTACTTGTGTCCAGTATTGTGGTTTATTATTAGCCAATGGGGTGGAGTCAATCCCCTTCAGAGGAATAGGAGTCTCCAAAGGCTCTAAATCATACCCACAGCGTTTGGCAAAGGACCAATCCATAAGACTCAAAGCGGCGCCAGAGTCGACATAGGCGTCCGTGGTAATAGATGACAAAGAGCAAATCAGGGTCACAGATAGAATGAACTTAGACGGTAAGGTGCAAATGGAAACAGATTTACCAAGCTTTTTAGTGCGCTTAGAGCATGCTGATATAACATGAGTAGAATCACCACAATAGAAACACAACCCATTTTTCCGTCTAAAATTCTGCCGCTCGCTTCGGGACAGAATTCTATCACACTGCATACTCTCTGGCGATTTCTCAGTGGACACCGCCAGATGGTGCACTGGTTTGCGCTCCCGCAAACGCCTATCGATCTGAATAGCCATTGTCATGGACTCATTCAGACCCGCAGGCACAGGGAACCCCACCATAACATCCTTAATGGCATCAGAGAGACCCTCTCTGAAAGTCGCCGCCAGGGCGCACTCATTCCACTGAGTAAGCACAGACCATTTACGGAATCTTTGGCAGTAAATTTCCGCTTCATCTTGCCCCTGAGATAGGGACATCAAAGTTTTTTCTGCCTGAAGCTCCAAATGAGGTTCGTCATAAAGCAACCCCAAGGCCAGAAAAAACGCATCCACATTGAGCAACGCAGGATCCCCTGGTGTCAATGAAAAAGCCCAGTCTTGAGGGTCGCCCCGGAGCAAGGAAATCACAATCCTGACCTGCTGTGCAGGATCTCCGGCAGAGCGAGATTTCAGGGACAAAAATAATTTGCAATTATTTCGAAAATTCTGAAACCCAGATCTATTCCCCGAGAAAAATTCCGGCAAAGGAATTCTCGGCTCAGATACAGGTGCATGACAAACAAAATCTTGCAAATTTTGTACCTTCGTGGCGAGATTATTCAAACCTGCAGTTACACTCTGAAGATCCATTGCAAACAGGTGAACACAGAGCCATTCAAAGGAGAGAAAAAAAAAAAAAAAAAAAATTTCAGCAGACTACTTATTTCTCTCCTTTCTCAGCCAAGGATTTTAACCCTTTAGTGGGCCGGTCAAACTGTCATGATCTCAATGGCAAGAGATCATAGCATCAGCATATATAGGAACTAGCTCTTGGAAGATGGAAACTGAGCTGACCATGAACTAAACCTAACGCACAACTAGCAGTGGCCGGGTAGCATGCCTACGTTGATTCTAGATGCCCAGCACCAGCCGGAGGACTAAATAAAGCTAGCAGAGGAAAATATTAGTCCTAGCTCACCTCTAGAGAAATACCCCGAAAGGAGACAGAGGCCCCCCACATGTATTGGCGGTGAATCAAGATGAAATAACAAACGTAGTATGAAAATAGGTTTAGCAAATTTGAGGTCCACTTACTACATAGCAGAAGACAGAAAGGACACTTTCATGGTCAGCTAAAAAAACTCTATCAAAACACCATCCAGAAATTACTTTAAAACTCTGGCATTAACTCATAACACCAGAGTGGCAATTCCTGTTCACAAGAGCTTTCCAGACACAGTAACAAAACTACAGCTGTGAACTGGAACAAAAATGCAAAAACAAACATGGACAAGAGTCCAACTTATCTAGTAGTTGTCTAGGAGCAGGAACAAGCACAGAGAGGCTTCTGATAACATTGTTGACCGGCAAGCAACTAACAGAGCAGCAAGGTTATATAGCGACTCCCACATCTTGATGGGAACAGGTGAACAGAGAAGATGAAGACACCAGTTCAATTCCACCAGTAGCCACCGGGGGAGCCCAGAATCCAAATTCACAACAGTACCCCCCCCTCAAGGAGGGGGCACCGAACCCTCACCCGAACCACCAGGGCGATCAGGATGGGCCCTATGAAAGGCACGAACCAGATCAGAGGCATGAACATCAGATGCATTCACCCAAGAATTATCCTCCTGGCCGTATCCCTTCCACTTGACCAGATACTGGAGTCTCCGTCTGGAAACACGAGAGTCTAAGATTTTCTCCACAACGTACTCCAACTCACCCTCAACCAACACCGGAGCAGGAGGCTCAACGGAAGGCACAACCGGTACCTCATACCTGCGCAATAATGACCGATGAAAAACGTTATGAATAGAAAAGGATGCAGGGAGGTCCAAACGGAAGGAAACAGGGTTAAGAATCTCCAATATCTTATACGGGCCGATGAACTGAGGCTTAAACTTAGGAGAAGAGACCCTCATAGGGACAAAACGAGAAGACAACCACACCAAGTCCCCAACACGAAGACGAGGACCAACACGACGACGGCGGTTAGCAAAAAGCTGAGTCTTCTCCTGGGACAACCTCAAATTGTCCACCACCTGCCCCCAGATCTGATGCAATCTCTCCACCACAGCATCCACTCCAGGACAATCCGAAGATTCCACCTGACCAGAGGAAAATCGAGGATGAAACCCCGAATTACAGAAAAACGGGGACACCAAAGTGGCAGAGCTGGCCCGATTATTGAGAGCGAACTCCGCCAATGGCAAAAAAGCAACCCAATCATCCTGGTCAGCAGACACAAAACACCTCAGATATGTCTCCAGGGTCTGATTAATCCGCTCAGTCTGGCCATTCGTCTGAGGATGGAAAGCGGACGAAAAAGATAAATCTATGCCCATCCTAGCACAGAATGCCCGCCAAAATCTAGACACGAATTGGGTCCCTCTGTCAGAAACGATATTCTCAGGAATACCATGCAAACGAACAACATTTTGAAAAAACAGAGGAACCAACTCGGAAGAAGAAGGCAACTTGGGCAGAGGAACCAAATGGACCATCTTAGAGAAACGGTCACACACCACCCAGATGACAGACATCTTCTGAGAAACAGGCAGATCTGAAATAAAATCCATCGAGATGTGCGTCCAAGGCCTCTTAGGAATAGGCAAGGGCAACAACAATCCACTAGCCCGAGAACAACAAGGCTTGGCCCGAGCACAAACGTCACAAGACTGCACAAAGCCTCGCACATCTCGTGACAGGGAAGGCCACCAGAAGGACCTTGCCACCAAATCCCTGGTACCAAAAATGCCAGGATGACCTGCCAACGCAGAAGAATGAACCTCAGAGATGACTCTACTGGTCCAATCATCAGGAACAAACAGTTTATCAGGTGGGCAACGATCAGGTCTATCCGCCTGAAACTCCTGCAAGGCCCGCCGCAGGTCTGGAGAAACGGCTGACAATACCACTCCATCCTTAAGGATACCTGTGGGCTCAGAGTTACCAGGCGAGTCAGGCTCAAAACTCCTAGAAAGGGCATCCGCCTTAACATTCTTAGAACCCGGTAGGTATGACACCACAAAATTAAACCGAGAGAAAAATAATGACCAGCGCGCCTGTCTAGGATTCAGGCGCCTGGCGGTCTCAAGATAAACCAAATTTTTGTGGTCAGTCAATACCACCACCTGATGTCTGGCCCCCTCAAGCCAATGGCGCCACTCCTCAAAAGCCCACTTCATGGCCAAAAGCTCCCGATTCCCAACATCATAATTCCGCTCAGCGGGCGAAAATTTACGGGAAAAGAAGGCACAAGGCCTCATCACGGAGCAGTCAGAACTTTTCTGCGACAACACTGCCCCAGCTCCGATCTCAGAAGCGTCGACCTCAACCTGAAAAGGTAGAGCAACATCAGGCTGACGCAACACAGGGGCAGAGGAAAAACGGCGCTTGAGCTCCCGAAAGGCCTCCACAGCATCAGGGGACCAATCAGCAACATCAGCACCCTTCTTAGTCAAATCGGTCAATGGCTTAGCAATATCCGAAAAACCAGCAATAAATCGACGATAAAAGTTAGCAAAGCCCAAAAATTTCTGAAGACTCTTAAGAGAAGAGGGCTGCGTCCAATCACAAATAGCTTGAACCTTGACAGGATCCATTTCAATGGAAGAGGGGGAAAAAATATATCCCAAAAAGGAAATCCTCTGTACCCCAAAAACACACTTAGAACCCTTCACACACAAAGAATTAGACCGCAAAACCTGAAAAACCCTCCTGACTTGCTGGACATGAGAGTCCCAGTCATCCGAAAAAATCAGAATATCATCCAGATACACAATCATAAATTTATCCAAATAATCGCGAAAAATATCATGCATAAAGGACTGGAAAACTGACGGAGCATTTGAAAGACCAAAAGGCATCACTAAATACTCAAAGTGGCCCTCGGGCGTATTAAATGCGGTTTTCCACTCATCCCCCTGCCTGATTCGCACCAAATTATACGCCCCACGAAGGTCAATCTTAGAGAACCACTTGGCCCCCTTTATGCGAGCAAACAAATCAGTCAGCAACGGCAATGGGTATTGATATTTAACAGTGATTTTATTCAAAAGCCGATAATCAATACATGGTCTCAAAGAGCCGTCTTTTTTTGACACAAAGAAAAAACCGGCTCCTAAGGGAGATGACGATGGACGAATATGTCCCTTTTCCAAGGACTCCTTTATATATTCACGCATAGCAGCATGTTCAGGTACAGACAGATTAAATAAACGACCCTTTGGGTATTTACTACCCGGGATTAAATCTATGGCACAATCGCACTCTCGGTGCGGAGGTAACGAACCAAGCTTGGATTCTTCAAAGACGTCACGATAGTCAGACAGGAACTCAGGAATTTCAGAGGGAATAGATGATGAAATGGAAACCACAGGTACATCCCCATGAGCCCCCTTACATCCCCAGCTCAACACAGACATAGCTTTCCAGTCGAGGACTGGGTTGTGAGATTGCAGCCAAGGCAATCCTAGCACCAAATCATCATGTAGATTATACAGCACCAGAAAGCGAATAATCTCCTGGTGATCCGGATTAATACGCATAGTTACTTGTGTCCAGTATTGTGGTTTATTATTAGCCAATGGGGTGGAGTCAATCCCCTTCAGAGGAATAGGAGTCTCCAAAGGCTCTAAATCATACCCACAGCGTTTGGCAAAGGACCAATCCATAAGACTCAAAGCGGCGCCAGAGTCGACATAGGCGTCCGTGGTAATAGATGACAAAGAGCAAATCAGGGTCACAGATAGAATGAACTTAGACGGTAAGGTGCAAATGGAAACAGATTTACCAAGCTTTTTAGTGCGCTTAGAGCATGCTGATATAACATGAGTAGAATCACCACAATAGAAACACAACCCATTTTTCCGTCTAAAATTCTGCCGCTCGCTTCGGGACAGAATTCTATCACACTGCATACTCTCTGGCGATTTCTCAGTGGACACCGCCAGATGGTGCACTGGTTTGCGCTCCCGCAAACGCCTATCGATCTGAATAGCCATTGTCATGGACTCATTCAGACCCGCAGGCACAGGGAACCCCACCATAACATCCTTAATGGCATCAGAGAGACCCTCTCTGAAAGTCGCCGCCAGGGCGCACTCATTCCACTGAGTAAGCACAGACCATTTACGGAATCTTTGGCAGTAAATTTCCGCTTCATCTTGCCCCTGAGATAGGGACATCAAAGTTTTTTCTGCCTGAAGCTCCAAATGAGGTTCGTCATAAAGCAACCCCAAGGCCAGAAAAAACGCATCCACATTGAGCAACGCAGGATCCCCTGGTGTCAATGAAAAAGCCCAGTCTTGAGGGTCGCCCCGGAGCAAGGAAATCACAATCCTGACCTGCTGTGCAGGATCTCCGGCAGAGCGAGATTTCAGGGACAAAAATAATTTGCAATTATTTCGAAAATTCTGAAACCCAGATCTATTCCCCGAGAAAAATTCCGGCAAAGGAATTCTCGGCTCAGATACAGGTGCATGACAAACAAAATCTTGCAAATTTTGTACCTTCGTGGCGAGATTATTCAAACCTGCAGTTACACTCTGAAGATCCATTGCAAACAGGTGAACACAGAGCCATTCAAAGGAGAGAAAAAAAAAAAAAAAAAAAATTTCAGCAGACTACTTATTTCTCTCCTTTCTCAGCCAAGGATTTTAACCCTTTAGTGGGCCGGTCAAACTGTCATGATCTCAATGGCAAGAGATCATAGCATCAGCATATATAGGAACTAGCTCTTGGAAGATGGAAACTGAGCTGACCATGAACTAAACCTAACGCACAACTAGCAGTGGCCGGGTAGCATGCCTACGTTGATTCTAGATGCCCAGCACCAGCCGGAGGACTAAATAAAGCTAGCAGAGGAAAATATTAGTCCTAGCTCACCTCTAGAGAAATACCCCGAAAGGAGACAGAGGCCCCCCACATGTATTGGCGGTGAATCAAGATGAAATAACAAACGTAGTATGAAAATAGGTTTAGCAAATTTGAGGTCCACTTACTACATAGCAGAAGACAGAAAGGACACTTTCATGGTCAGCTAAAAAAACTCTATCAAAACACCATCCAGAAATTACTTTAAAACTCTGGCATTAACTCATAACACCAGAGTGGCAATTCCTGTTCACAAGAGCTTTCCAGACACAGTAACAAAACTACAGCTGTGAACTGGAACAAAAATGCAAAAACAAACATGGACAAGAGTCCAACTTATCTAGTAGTTGTCTAGGAGCAGGAACAAGCACAGAGAGGCTTCTGATAACATTGTTGACCGGCAAGCAACTAACAGAGCAGCAAGGTTATATAGCGACTCCCACATCTTGATGGGAACAGGTGAACAGAGAAGATGAAGACACCAGTTCAATTCCACCAGTAGCCACCGGGGGAGCCCAGAATCCAAATTCACAACAGAAGTGCCTCTTTTGCTAAATCCTGTTTTTCTGCCTGCGTGTGTCTTTCCTCTTATACTCACAGTCAATATTTGTGGGGAGCTGCCTATCCTTTGGGGTTCTGCTCTGAGGCAAGATAGAATTCCCATTTCCATCTTTAGGGGTATTTAGTCCTCCGGCTGTGTCGAGGTGTCTAGGACATGTTAGGTACATCCCACGGCTACTTCTAGTTGCGGTGTTAGTTTAGGGTTTGCGGTCAGTACAGGTACCACCTACTCCTGAGAAAGTCTCTCATGGGGCTCCAAGGTCACTGGATCATAACAGGGAACCCCGGGGAGATGTCCTACAGAGACGTGTGGCCGTGGTTGGGAGTGTGCTGCAGGTGAACAGGACAGGACCTGCAGCATGTGACCAACAGGGGAGTGGCTGGAGGCGGAGCAAAACCCCAGTCTCCCGGGGATGATAGCGGGACAAACAAGCCTGTAGGAGTGTCAAAACTAGCCGAGGTCAGAAGCCAACCAAAAGGGACAGACGAGTAGAGTGGTCAGAAACAAGCAGGGGCTGGAATTCAGAAGACAGAGCAGCACCAGAAGGACAAGTAAGAGGGAAGTCAGGGGACATAGCCGAGGTCAAAACCATGCATGTAGCAGACAGTACAGAGTCAACAGGCAGATAGCAAATGAGGAACAGACCGGGTCATTCACAGGCAAACATACAAAGACAAGCAATGTGCACAGAAATACAGGGGTCAGCTGCCCAGCTGAGAATGGATGTATAACTGACAACCAATACAGCACAGTGGCGGGTAGATATAGCCCTTCCCCAACCAAAGAGAGGCCACATAGTATTAACCCTAGAAGTACGGCCAAAGAACTCTTGGGCAAACCATGACAGTAACAGAGCGTAGCTTAGAGTGCTCTAATTTGTCATACTGCTCTGTGGAGTAACAGAGTCAGATGCTTTGTACTCTGTACACACTGAGTGACGTTTAACGGTGCTTACTCATGGCTACTCTCCACCATTGTTTTCTAGCTGTGGTTTTTCCATCACTGCATGGTGGACCCGGGTTGCGATCGCACCTTCTCATAATTTATATTTGGTGTCAGGGCCGTCGTCAGCACCCGGCATACCCGGGCAAGTGCCTGGGCCCTGGCGAGACAGGGGGGCCCATGCAGGGCCGGCGTTAGGGGCAGGCAGCTGCCTAGGGCCCCCGGTCCCCCAGGGGCCCTCAGCTAGCGGCACATCATGCAGCCGCTATGGGGCTTCTGTGAGGCAGTGGGGCCCGCCTGTCACCAGCGCCACCTCCCCCGCTGCTGCATTGAACTATACTGGCGTCTGGCTGTAAAGATCAAAGCAAATGATGGAGGAGAGAAAGTCTCCTGACGCTCCCTCTCCCATCATTCCCCACTCTGCCTCTGACACTGCCGCTGCAGGTGCGTGATGATGTCATCGCGCACTCGCTGTGTGTCAGGCAGTACAGCGGCAGCCGCCGAGACCGGAGCAGGAAGCAGCGTGGGCATGTTGAGAGGTGAGGAGTGTTTTTTTTGTAACTATAACAGTGAGTACTGGACTATGGGGCCATTCTTTTGGGGAGGGGGGCTGTGCTGTATACTACATGTCTGTGCTATATACTACATTTCTGTGTTATATACTATGTGGGCTGTGCTATACACTATATGGGCTGTTATATGCTACGTGGGCTGTGCTATATACTACATGGCTGTTCTACATACTATGTGGGCCGTGTAATATACTATGCGGCTGTGCTCTATACTATATGGGCTGTTATATGCTACGTGGGCTGTGCTATATACTACATGGCTGTTCTATATACTATGTGGGCCTTGTTATATACTATGTGGCTGTGCTATATATTATATGGGCTGTTATATGCTACGTGGGCTGTGCTATATACTACATGGAGGTTCTATATACTACGTGGGCCGTGTTATATACTACGTGGGCTGTTATATATACTACGTGGGCCGTGTTATATACTACATGGGCTGTGTTTTATAATATTTGGCTGTGCTATATACTATATGGGCTGTTATATGCTACGTGGGCTGTGCTATATACTACGTGGCTGTGTTATATGCTTCGTGGGCTGTTATAGACTACATGGCTGTGTTATATGCTACATGGGCTGTGCTATATACTACATGGCTGTGTTATATGTGATCATGTATCAGGGTATGTGTTAAAAGGGGGGCCCACTGAGACTCTTTCGCCCGGGGCCCTCAAAAACCTGGATCCGTCCCTGTTTGGTGTGATCGGCAAACCCTAACAGTATCACAGGTTGTAAACGCCTTTTCTAGCTAGCTAAGAGACTTTCAATTCTTGTTGGAGGGATTTTTATCCATCCTTCCTTTGAAAATTCTTCTAGTTCTGTGAGATTCCTGCATAATCTTGCTTGCACTGTTACTTTGAGGTCTAGCCACAAATTTTCAATGATGTTCAGATAGAGGACTGTGAGGGCGATTGTAAAACCTTCAGCTTGCGTCTTTTGAGGTAATCTTTTCCTGAAGTTATGTGTCCTTTTTCTCAACACAATTCATTAATCATTGTGGCCAAAGAGTTCTATTTTAACCTCATTTATATACAGGACATGTTTACAGAATTCATCAGGCTTGTTTAGATGTTCTTTTGCGTAATTCTGACACTAGATTTTATGGTGAGGATGAAGGAGAGGTTCTCTTCTTATGACTTATGAACAGCAGCAACATACTACAACTTCAGAGGCTGCTAAATGTTTCTGAAGGTTTTTTGTTGTCAAGCAGGGAGTTCTGAATTGCCTCTATTGCAATAATATGTCACCTGTCACTGAAATTTTGATTGGTATTCCAGACCTTACCCTGATCGCCACTGTCCCTGTTAACTGCCATTTCTTAATTACATTTTGAAATGAGGAAAGTGTAACTTGCAAATTATTGACTATCATCTTATACCCTTCTCCTTGTTTATGGGCCTCCTCGATTTTTGTGTTCAGAATGCTAGGCAGCTGCATGGAAGAACCCAGTTGCAATAGAGTATTGGCATATGTCTTGTATTGTGCTGTTTTGGCATATGGTCTTAATTTTGTGCCTGACAGGAAATTTGATTTATTCAGCACTGTTATGGATATTAACAAATTCATTTGAAATTTAACAATTAAAAGACTCTTTTTTTGGAAGACTCCATGGACAGAAATACAATTGCAGATGAACAGCAAGATAACAAATATCATAGCTTTAATTTTCAGGATCAAATGGCCTTATTAAAACTACAAGAACTACAAATAAATAACACACCAGTTGAATCCCTGATTAGTCATTCTCATACTTTCAAAACCAATAATCCTAATTTTTACCCCGTCCAGTCTAGAACAGATTCAATGAATCATTTCCAGAAGGCTGTAAAATGGGAATTAAAAATATTTTACACATTATTGTACACAGGATACACACACCAGAACCTAACTAGAAAGGAAACCACTGCTATTAACGAGCTACAAAGTATGAATGATATTATAGTAAAAATGTCAGATAAAGGAGGACTCCTTGTGGTTACGGACATGGATATTTTTATTTCTCAAAAGATGGAGATGTTGTCGGACCAAACAACACACAAGAAATTACTTTTTAATCCTTTACCAACATACACAATGGAAATGCACAACATAATTGAGGAAGGTTTTTTCCTTGGAGTCTTATCGGATAACCAAAGAGATTATTTGATAGTTGACCATACAATGCTCACTCGTCTATATGGTCATACATAAAGCTGTCAATCCACCCCCATGGACCAATAGCATCAATTTGGTTACTGAACATCTGGGGGACTGGCTGGACACATTATTACAACCTATTGTTCAGAGAACAGCTGGCTTCCTGAAGGATTCAAGAGATGTACTAGATCAAATCTCACATCTTTTATGGTCTTTAGAGTAAACACGGTTAAGTTGTGATGTGGTCTTGCTCTACATTTGCATCCCCTATGAAAGAATTACAAGCTGTGATGTATCATTTAGCCAAGTACAGTAAGTATACATTTCACCTAAGCAGCTAAATTGTGCATGTTGTACAGTTTTTAATTACTTTTTTGTGTTTCAGCACAATCTTTTTCTCCAGTGCAAAGGCGTATCTATAGGGGACAAAAATTCACTTTCTCTTGCCAATCTTGTGATGTCCCACTGGGAGCTGAACTACACGTATGTGTCTACTAACCCTTTTTACAGAATTTTCTTTTGAATGGTAGCTATATCAATGGCATCCTTTTCATATGGAGGGGCAATAAATCTGCCATACCTGAATTCAGTAGATGCATAAATTTGATTGTGTACAACTTTTCCTTCACACGTAGTTTTCATCCTTAGATCTATTTATTTTCTAGATCTGAAATTGGAAGGGGTTGATTGTCTCATATCTACCTTCACTTTTTCTATATCAATGTCTGGTAACACAATTTTGCATTGAAGCTAGCGGGCATCTGCAGCATACAATCAAAGCAATCCCGGTGGGTGAGTTAACTAGAATAAAGTGCAATTGCAGTAATAGTGATACATTAAATAACTTAATTATCGAGTGTAACACTAAATTAAAAAAAGAGAGGATATCCATCTTGGCCTCTAAATAGAGCTTTCAATGTTGATAAGAGTAAAAATAGAATACATCTAATTCAATTCCCACAGTCTAACAGGAAAGATTTTATGCCAAATAAACCAGTAGTCTCCTTGCAATTTAGTCCTCAGTTTTACAAAATAAAAAAGTAGTTTTGAAATACAATCCTATACGAGGACGCCATCATTTACAATATTTTAAGTCCAGGCTGCCTAGTGGTAACTAGAAAAGCACAGACATTGGGAAATATTTTATCTCCAAGTTTGCATAACTATGAAAAAACATCACTCCGGGCTGAACTATAAAGTTTTTATACATTTTTTCTATTGTAATATACATTTTCTATACATTAGTGATTTTAGTGACTTCACCATGTGACTGCGGTCTGCATTCCCATTGACAACTTGCCATATTAATGAACTCTCAGCCAATATGTGTGCAGGTCTGATAAAGATTGCACGTTGTGCATTCAAAACATGTTGCCATGTCGATCCTGATTATGGAATCTTTTTAACAATGGAATAAACTTTTGCATATTGAACAAGTTGGAACCCTTTCTTTTTTTCTACCCTATTGTAAGTGATCCCTTGAGTCTGGTGCTTCAGGACACCAGGAGCCTGGGTTAGCTGATTGCCTTCTTTTTGATATTAGAAGAATCCATGGCTGCTATTTTTTGGCACAAAGTTAGAGAAGGCTGGGTTTTTATAATGCTCGGAAGTTTGCATCACCTGGCCATTACTAATGAAGATAGAGGAAAAAGCCATAACCCTAATGGGCTAATTAAGGTCTGCAACCTTGGTCAACGGTATCTGAGCACACAAATCTCCAAGGGTGCCCAAACTTCCCTTCTCTAATTTTTAAAATGTGAACAATGAAAATATATATATTTTTTGCTGAAAATACAAAGGAAATGTTTCAGTTTTAACTTTTGTCCTTTTAGAGATCATTTCATCTTGAACTTGCTTAACTTTTCACAATAACAATAATTTTGACCAAGGGTGCCCAATCCCTTACATTCCATTGTATGTGTATATTTATTACAACACGCAAGCTTTATGGGCTAAACGTTTGTGCTTACAATCTTGAATTATGGAAATTTTTCTTATGGCTTTTAAAAAATAAAAAATATGGTTTGCAAGTGTCTCAGTCCTAGAAGTAAACTATGTGCGACAAAGAAGTCTTAGTTACAGGATTTTGGTTAGGCAGTAAAATTAGAAAAGCGCGGCACAAAAATGTCCTCCTTATTTTTAGTGTGCAAAGAATGAAAAAGAAAACACTGGTACTGCAGTAAAAGACAGATTAATCAATTCAAATCCACACCATGAGGACCATGAGGATACAGAACATTGTTATATCACTTGAATCTTTGTATTATTATTCATAAATGGAGACTACCATTCTTATTTTTTGCATGTTTCAGCATTGCGGAAGTACACAGAATTCAGATAAAGCCTTTTTCTACCCGTATGTGGAACGATATTTGCGCTCTGAGCACTATTCCTATGCGGTGAAAACCTAAAGTGGTGCTGCTTTACCAGACCTCATCTTCTAGAGCCTCTATGATAGAATATAAGCCCTTTCGGAGCCAAAAAATGATAAAGGTCACTGTCTTATTTTTGGAGAAACATGGTGATTGAAATGAACTATCAAAAATATCTTGAGTACAACTGTGCTGTCAGTTCTTTGGTGAAAATGTCCATCACTGTGTATAACACGGTGGCTCAGTGGATGGCACTGCAGCCTGGGTTCAAATTCCACTAAGGACAACATCTGCAAGGAGTTTGTATGTTCTCCCCGTGTTTGCGTGGGTTTCCTCCAGGTTCTCCGGTTTCCTCCTACCCTCCAAAGACATACTGATAGGGAATTTAGATTGTGAGCCCCATCGGGGACAACGATGATAATGTGAACAAACTGTAAAGTGCTGCGTAATATGTTCGCGCTATATAAAAACAAAGATTATTATTAGTGATGAGCAAATATACTCGTTACTCGAGATTTCCTGAGCACGCTCGGGGGTCCTACGAGTATTTTTTAGTGCTCGGAGTTTTAGTTTTTAGCGCCGCAGCTGAATAATTTACATCTGTTAGCCAGCATACGTACATGTGGGGGTTGCCTGGTTGCTAGGGAATCCCCACATGTAATCAAGCTGGCTAGCAGATGTAAATCATTCAGCTGCGGCAATAAAAACTAAAACTCCGAGCACTAAAAAATACTCGGACACCCAAGCATGCTCGAGAAATCTCAAGTAATGAGTACGGTATATTCGCTTATCACTAATTATTATTATTATTATAACATTAAACAATATATTTAACTATTACATGACTGAATGTTCCACCAATTACATATTAATATCAGCCCTTGCTTCACCTCCATGTAGCTTCACAATTGTCTGTCACAACACCTGCTTCATGCAAGCGCCTAACATGCAAAGGGAAGAGAAATCCAGACACGCAGGGTTTATTGTAGATTTTAAGAACACATTTTCAGCTGTCGACACTTTTTATAATTTACACTTCAGTTACAGGCTTTTTTGCAAATGTGATTTAATGAAGCATCGGTTCTACACATGACAGCAAATTCCTACACCGCTCAGACAGCTAAGGGCAATATCTGCTAAAGTGCTTTATCTCACATGCATTATAAACAGACTGACAATTTATTTACAGGTGTAGCTAAAGCAAATTTGTAAGTGTTGAACATTTTTTCTTCGAACTGTGGATAAAGCTACTGAGCCATCAACTTCTAAATTTGCTATATCATGTAAGAATTAATCAGGTTAAGCCAAAATCCTAATATAATAATTTAGATATCTCTGACTTTCAGAGCTTAAGGAGGATCTTTTCAGCTACCCTGACATTTCTATCGTAGTAAATCCTTATATTTCCCATAAGATAATAATTCAGTAAAATTTTGTCTTATCACTGTGAGTTGTGTCCTTCCTTTGTCATTCCTCCTACAATTCTATGAGTAAATTAACAACTAGGTGTCTCTGTTCCATGTGAAAAAGGAGTATGTCCCTACACTGTCAGCACTGATTGGGCAGTGCCAGGCTAAGGTCACATATATTCTCTCATCCAAGAGAATGGCGTCAATTATTCTAATTACACTCTGATCAGAGTCTGATCGACAGTTCTGTTTTGAAAATAGTTTTTCACATTATTTAAAAATATTTAGAATAAAGTTTTTTATTCTTTATTATATAGAAATGAGACACTTACAATGGGTTTTTGATTTTGAGCTAATTTTTCACGTTGGCATACCCTTTTTCACTGTACGTAATAGCACAGTATAATATTCCAGCTTACACAAAGAAACCCAATAAAATGTACACTAAATATTTTTTTTTACAATAGGTCGCCTTTTACTGACACATGTAGTATGCTTTCCATCATCTGCATACAGTGAGAAATTCTACCAATATATATACCTCTCATAGAAGGTTTGAGCGTAGTGTGACTAGTGTCTTAAGCCCCCATCTCACATAGCGAGATCGCTAGCGAGATCGCTGCTGAGTCACAAGTTTTGTGACGCAACAGCGACCTCAGTAGCGATCTCGCTATGTGTGACACGTACCAGCGACCAGGCCCCTGCTGCGAGATCGCTGGTCGTGTCGGAATGGCCTGGACCTTTTTTTGGTCATTGAGGTCCCGCTGACATCGCTGAATCGGTGTGTGTGACACCGATCCAGCGATGTCTTCACTGGTAACCAGGGTAAACATCGGGTTACTAAGCGCAGGGCCGTGCTTAGTAACCCGATGTTTACCCTGGTTACCAGCGTAAATGTAAAAAAAAAACAAACAGTACATACTCACCATCTGATGTCCGTCAGGTCCCTTGCCGTCTGCTTCCTGCTCTGACTGAGATCCGGCCGTACAGTGAGAGCACAGCACAGCAGTGACGTCACCGCTGCGCTCTGCTCTCACTGTACAGCGGCACTCAGTCAGAGCAGGAAGCAGATGGCAAGGGACCTGACAGACATCAGATGGTGAGTATGTACTGTTTGTTTTTTTTTTACATTTACGCTGGTAACCAGGGTAAACATCGGGTTACTAAGCGCGGCCCTGCACTTAGTAACCCGATGTTTACCCTGGTTACCCGGGTGCTGCAGGGGAACTTCGGCATCGTTGAAGACAGTTTCAACGATGCCGAAGTCATTCCCCTGATCGTTGGTCGCTGGAGAGAGCGGTCTGTGTGACAGCTCCCCAGCGACCACACAACGACTTACCAACGATCACGGCCAGGTCGTATCGCTGGTCGTGATCGTTGGTAAATCGCTATGTGAGACGGGGCCTTTAAATACAAAGAACCTGGTAAGTAGCCCCAGGCAAAGGATAGATGTTAAAGATAGTAGAGCCTACTAACAATGATCAAAGTACAACCTTCTGGTTTTAGTTTTCAATAGAGATCGGCAAATTTGCTTAAATTCAAATTTGCCGATTCGATCAAATTAGACAGAGAAATATTGTTCACAGTAAAAATTATTTGATGCACATGAAGAGACTAAAAAACTTTGAGAAGAAAGCCACTTCAGTGTTAATGTATAGTACATTCCAAGAAGCTAAATACAGACATAACCTGACATGTTGGACTTTCTATTTATTATTGCAATAGTTTGATCATCTAAAAAGGGTACTTGAGAAAAGAGACATTTTCTGTTGCTTTCCTTTTGTAGGATCATAGTTTTCATTCCACTAAAAGCATCTTAATAGCACATTTTTCACTCTAGTTTTGAGTTAATATGTTAGGTGAGCATCTTGTTAGACGCAGGATATAAGACTTTTTCTCTAAAGTGAACAGTATAAGGCTTGGCTTTACGTCATAACGTGACCACATTTTTGGGCCGACATTATGGCTACAACTTTAAGTTATAATGCACATCCCAAAATACTTTCTTAAAGAGGTTATAGAGGACTTTAACATCGATGGCCTATCCTGTATTGAATAAGTATGGCCATACACAACTTCCATTGGCGATAAACCCATTGCAAGGACTGCAAAGGTCAGGTTTGCTTGGCCACCTACTGTGTCAGGTCAAGCAGAAAAAATGGTTCTGTTGACAAAGACAATTACAGGGTACACCGTTGTTTCAATTATTATTTCATAAATCAATAATGCCCATAAAAATAAGCAACTCTAATAAATCTTATAGGATAAATCTACCGTAATTCTTTCTCCTGGACTGATCTTTGATTCTCAATATTCTCAATTCACCCAACTCAACAATGGATGCAAATTTTCCTTTACTGAGTCATGACATGAGACGTGATGAGAAAGAGGGAGACCCAGAAATTCTGCTGCAAGTTCATCTGAAAAAACAGTTACACTTTCTTTAATTGCGATTTCAGGAGAACTTACTGCAGAATGTCTGCGTCTGATTCTTGAACATTTTTAAAATAAATGATAAGTCCGACAGGACAGCACATTTCTTTGGTAAAGTTTATTGCAATGTTTTTTTATATTCATATGTACTATTGATTTATGAAATATAAATTAAAACAATGTAAAAAATGTATTATTGCCACACTAGCCATGCAAATATGCTGCAGAGCAGGTGGCACGGCTGGCACCTGCCTGCAGAAGCGTTTTTTGTCTCTTTCTTCAGTATGTTAGGTATTCAATATCGAAATTAGGGGGCAGGTCACTGAGGGATCAGTGACCTGTCAGCAGTCTGCATTATGAATATCTAATCAGAGCACCACACACCAGCCCCGCCTTAGGGCACGAGAATCTCATTAGCTACAAACTGAAAATAAAGATTAAACCACAAGACAGATTTAATCAAGCAAGGTATCATTGTAATCAGTATAATGGTGCTGACCTGACACTGTGTGTAGGTTACTGTGCACAATCCTGCTGACAGGTTCCCTTTATCCATACCATTTAATTTACAACATTAATTATATTTTATTATGTTAATCGTAGAATTATTGTGGGATTATAACTTGTTAGCTTGTATTTTAGTTAGTAATGGTTTGACTTTATATATTCAATTTGCTTACTTTCCCAAAAATTCTATCACCTTTTCATTATCAGAGAATAGAGACTTAACGTGTTTTATGCTGACTAGGCTCCAATAAACACTTCCATGAAATATTGCAAACCAATAAATTATGGTTTCCTTGAGCTGTCCAGCGGTGTGACATATTTGCTCTTCAAAATCCAAAGTGTTTTGACATTTTATAAAATACTGATACGATCACATGCAGCCATGGTAAAGATTATGAAATGGCAGGTGTTATAGTCCGCTAGCTATGCTGACAGATGGCTCACTAGAAACTGGCTTTAGAAAGTATACGAAAAAAAGAAGTTTAAGCAAAGTTTGCAAAGAAACAATATACTGTATGCAGGCAGAGATTGGATGAGAAATAATCTGAGGAATGAGCTGCCTATGGCTCAGATAGGGGGGAATCCAAGAAATGAAACAATGGTCTGTCTTTAAATTTGTTTCTAAAGACAAATGCCCAATGCCTCCAAGCTATTAGTAAAGCTCTAAGTGCTGGTGAATGATAACGAGATGAAACTTATCATACAGAAATAGACTTGAACTGTGTGGCAGACACTAGACGTCGGCAAGCAACAAATCCCTTTAAAGAGAGGGTATATTTATAGAGATTGGAAGAAACATGCAAGATGTGTAAAGCTTGGTAGGGAAGCAAAGAGAGAATCAAACAAATGATTGTTGTTCGCACTGCTATCATTCTTCACCAGGGATCAGGAGGCACAACCTAAAAAATTCCGACCTAAGAACTTGGCATTGATTGATATATTGTACGTATAAATAGTCATCATGATTCTCTTTTCATCAAGGCCAAAAGAGAGAATACTGAATAAGTGTTTAAAAGCAAAAATAAATAATTTCCATATGCTGGCAAAGCAATTTTAAAGGGAACCTGTCACCCCCAAAATCGATGGTGAGGTAAGCTCACCATCATCAGGGGCTTATCTACAGCATTCTTTAATGCTGTAGATAAGCCCCCGATGTTACCTGAAAGAGGAGAAAAAGAGGTTATAATAAACTCACCCAGGGGCGGTCCGCTGTGGTCCGCAGTCAAATGGGTGTCTCAGGTCCGCTCCGGCGCCTCCTATCTTCATTCCATGACGTCCTCTTCTGGTCTCCGCGCCGCGGCTTCGGCACAGGTGTACTTTGTCTGCCCTGTTGAGGGCAGAGCAAAGTACTGCAGTGCGCAGGCGCCGGGCCTCTCTGACCTTTCCGGCGCCTGCGCACTGCAGTACTTTGCTCTGCCCTCAACAGGACAGACAAAGTATGCCTGCACCAGAGCAGCGGCATGAAGACCAGAAGAGGACGTCATGGAATGAAGATGGGAGGCGCTGTACCGGACCTGAGACACCCATCGGAGCGGGACCGCCCCTGGGTGAGTAAAATCTAACGTCTTTTTCTCCTCTTTCAGGTAACATCGGCGGCTTATCTACAGCATTACAGAATGCTGTAGATAAGCCCCTGATGCCGGTGAGCTTACCTCACCATCGATTTTGGGGGTGACAGGTTCGCTTAAATCATGGAAATAAAATGTTTTTGACTGTTGACATTAAGAAAAAATGTTCCAAACTATATTATCTCACATGATGCCTTACGACTAAAGCATATGACTAGAGAGGTTTATGAAATACAAAGAATTAGCCAAATTTTTCCATAACAAATTGTTTCACAGGGGGAAAAATTAGAGTGAATCTCAATACTGGAAAGCTTGAAATTGCTCACAAAAAATACATGAGGGAGGAGAGAGAGAGAGAAGCCGTCCAACCATAAAAGCTTACATTCCACAGGTGAGAGAGAGAACCTCTGTAATCATAAGAGTTTACACTCTACAGGAGAAAGAAAGACATAAGCTGGAGTCACACAAGAGCATAACATGGCCAAGTGGTTTGTGATACATCACATCGCATGTGGACCAGTGTTATTCTATGTGGCAGCTCACTTCTGCGATTATTTTCTCATGCCGACTTGGCATGAGAAAAGAATCGCAGCATGTTGTGATTTCATCCGAGAATAGGATCGCCCTCACCCATACACGTCTCTGTCTTACAAATTGTGCTCCACTAGAAACCGCTGATCTGTGATGGCCCACGCTGTCCATCACTTTACAAGGTATAATAATATGATAAATGTCATAGGTGTAGGACATTATGGGTAGGTCCACGCAGCAAATTATGTTAGCCTGCTCTGTGAAGCTTTCGGAGTGTGGGAAATGGTGCAGGGCATTTTTTTTTGAGACAATCTCAAAATGTTTGAAATCACTTGAAACTGTAAAGTAAAATATAAATGCAGAAAAAAATATATGTATGTTTTGCCTAAAATACAAAGAAAATGTGTCATGTTTAACTTTAAGCCTTTTAGAGATCATTTCATCTTCAACTTGCTTAACTGTTAGCAATAACAGTAATTTTGACCAGGGGTGCCCAAACTTTTACATGCCACTGTATGAATGATGATACCTGCAGTATTTTGTGTCCCCTGTGATAATATATATTTGAATGATAAGTTAACCATTTAAAGTGATTGTTTCCTTTCAATTAAGTTTTTACTCACGTTCTCAAGCCCACCATCAAGTCTCCGTTGCTGGTCCTGATGACTGGCATTGGCTGCGGTGATGACGTCATATTGACAGCGCGGCAGCCAATAAGCAAGCTTAGTGGCTCTAAAAGCGGCATTTGGTCTATATGGGAAGATCCGTGAGATCACCAATTGATTCATGTTACTGTCAAGGTAACTTCATCCAATGCCTGGTACCTGGAGCAGGGTAGAGTCTTGCCAGCAGATCAGGACCAGGGGAGCACATCAGGGTTTGTAGTTTTATAAACTGGGCAAAAGGATAAAATTCTAATTTTCTTTTTACTTTTTCTTCTATAAATATATTAAAATGTATTTTATTATAAAAGTTTTATATTGCTACAAATAAGGGGTGGGCCACAATAAAACAGCTTTTTGTTTCTCTTTTGTGATATATGCAGGATAATATGTGTTGGGTTTCATTCATCAATGCTGTTCTTCAAGTAAAGCTATTTATTTACAAAGATCTATTCCTTTTTACAAACGAAGTATAATGAATTAATGAGGTTCATCATAACCTTCCAGTTAAGTGCCAGTCTATGGAAGGAAGAAGTATTGTGTGTGTTAAATGTGCCATATTTTGATAGTGATGACCTACAATATGTACACCCAGACTCGTTCATAGGATGGTCTCCTGATGATCTACCCATTCACAGGAACCTACAAATGATCTACTGGTCAATTTCTGATCCTTTCCAGTCTAGCACAGAGAGTACTTGGCCAGTGTCAAAAATATAGATAACCAACGTCAAGGACAGGATTATGAGAGACCCAACAAATTGGATGAGAAAATGATCCAAGCAGACGGACGTTAGAAGAACGTGTCAACATGTACTGAAGTCACTTTACGTGAAGCCATGCAGAGTATCAGTAGTGCTTTGATGGGACATACTATAATGATAGATACAAATGGGTATGTTATTTCCCAAAGAATGGCCATATAGGGTTCAAATTTTGGGGGTGTATAATATATAACACCAATGAACTACATTTCTACGTAACCTTAACTTGTATAGAACATGTAAACTAAGACATGGGAGATCTTCAAAAAATACACAATTCCAAAGTTACCTATGTATCGCAGCCAATGTCTATCTTCTTTCTTTTTAAGAAGCTATTACCGGTATAACTACAATTTGTAAGCTGCTTTCCCAAATTGGTATGTTGAATTACCAACCAATTAACACATGAACGCAAATGATTATACAAATTACATAACTGAGAAAGCATATCCAGAGAAGGTGCAATGAAACATTTAGATAGGCATTGTGAACTGCAAATATGTCTTATATTGGCTGGCTTTAATGCTAAATTTATAAGAAACAACAAAACAAGAATACATACTCAGGTTCTGTAAGAGGTGTTGTTTCATTGGGTTCATTAACTGGGCTCCCATCATGATTAGTAACTCTTTCATCCTCAGTTCTCATCTCTACTATGGGGTCTTTTGATCCATCTTTCCTACAAGATATCAAGCATTCCCGAAATTATGCATATACTACATAGATATGCAGCAGATTGGAAATTATGATTTGCTATGTTGCAGTAAAAGAAATAAAGGCCTACTGAAATGATTGAGTGCTAGAGGTATCTGACTAAGATAACTAATCACCTTCATCCAGGTGTAATGGATGTAGGTCGGGATTTGCTCCTCAAATATACCAACTAACCACAGAATAGATGATAAATGCAAGTTGGCTATGGGAATCAATGTTGGGACTCCTATTATTACTAGAATGTGGATGTCAAATATCCCTTTTCACTCAATTAAGAAAGAGCTTGAATGGTGTGGCAGTCAAGCATGGCTATGGCTGTTTTATCAATCTCATATAGTTTAAGGGGGATATCCAGCCACATAAAATTATCTGGAAATCAACTCAAAGTATCAAGCAAAGTTAAAGTATCATACTGATTATCCATTTGGGAATACAGTTAATTATCCCCTGCAGTACTTTCCTGCAATTCTTTGAGATGAGGGTCAAACCTGCCTACATTACAAGGAAATGCTGTCCCATCTATCGTGTAAGAGCATTATCAACTTATATGATCTTTGGGGGTGTTGCACTATAATGTAGTCAGTGGGGAAACATAAGTACCTTAAACTGTATTTCCTTGCACATGCTTATTGTAATGGTTTGTGGATAGCTCTTACACTACACAACTAACTTCAATTTCACAAACTTCTTATTCTTCTCCCAATGAAGGAGAGTGTTGGGACTTGTTGTTTACTTACTTATATTGTATTTTGCTCATTTATGGTACTTGGATTTGTATGAAAATACATTGTTAAATATTTTTAAGTTTTTATTTTTTTCTTGTATTGGATGGAGACTGGATAATCCATTTAATCCCTAACAATTTTAATGGAATCTCACAGCTGTCCTATTGTATGCATAGCAACTTTTTCCTGCACTCTAACATGCACATTTATGTGGCTTAGTAGTTGCTTTGAATCTGCACTTGCACTATGCAAGTTAGTGGTTGACTAGATGGGGGGTGTGAGGTGTTAATTAGCTTGGACTAATCCTCCTTATAATAATGTAAGCACGCCTTTGTGGGTATTAGTGACATGATTTCTAAAAACATTGTTACCATCAGCTCTCTTCAAATATTGTTCATGCATTCAATGTTCTACCTCCCTGGGAATGCATAATGAAGCCAGGTGTAGATCCCTGGCTTCAGCAGTGGACTGTAAATTGCTTGGTGTGGAACTTCTCTGCAACTGTCTGGGTTCGGTGTCACTGCTGCCTCCCTGGGCCTACACAATGCGCCCATGAAGCTGTGGATATACTCCTAGCTTCATTATGCATTCCCAAGAAGGGAGAACATAATGTGCATGTGCAATATTTGCAAAATGCCGGCAGTGATATCACTTTCGCAAATTGTGTTACTCATGCTCAAAGGAGCATGCTTACATGATTAGAGAAAAGATTAGTCCAGAGTAGTCAATGCCTCCTCAAGTAGTCGACCACTAATTTGCATAGTACGATCACGGCTTCATGGTTCAGTTTTTTATTAATGTAGCAAACACTAAGCCATATATGTAAGCATGTTCTAATGCAGGAAAAAAGTTTGATACATAAATGGTAGCTGTTTTGGGGGACTAGGGCAGCTGTCAGGTTCCCAATAAGACAAACATCATTCTTCCAACTTACTATGGTACCTGTAATAACAAAGGGTATTGAGACCTACACTCTTCTACAGTTCACAAAACTATTTTGTTTAAAAAATTGACTATTGTCAACCATACAGTTTAAGCTGCTTCATGTGAAATTACAGTGGTTTGTTTTTTTATAAACCTCTTGGCCTGCTAAAGGTGACCAATTTTTTTTTTTATTAAAAAATGTAGTTTCAATTAATGAAGGAAACTTGGTTTTCATATACCTAGCAATTACAAAATGTGTAAGGCGTGCGGTAAGGCAAGGGGAAGTAGACATGCTGATGATGGTGCACCCAGACGGCGATGACATGGGGAAGGTGCGATCGTGCCTGTTGCTGAAGCACAAGCAACATGCTCATCTATGACACATAACTTCCTGTCCCAATTAGCAGGTAGGCAAGGGATAACACTACTGAAGCCATGCCAGTGCAAACAGGTGATCAGGTGTATAGCAGACAAGACTTCCAGCAGGCTTGCCAGCACAACTCAGTTTTCCACACTGTCAAGTCTCATCACCAGTGCTTCTGGATCACTTAATACTCATCCTCCTTCATCACACAATGTCGAGTCTCAGGAGACCAGTAATCCCACAATAAGACACTCTGAGGAGCTCTTCACATTATAATTTCTTGATTGTGGCATCTCACCATATTACAAGAGGGACAGCAGGACATGCTGTTTAGTGAGGCAAAAAATGAGAGCAGCCACGGTTACCATAAGATGACAGTGGAGAACAGAATATTTTTTCTAAGGAGGTAGATTATGATGAGACACAGTTGACGATAAGTCAGGTTGTTGTTAAGTCACCAAATCAGGAGGATCAGGGTGGAAGACAAGGTGGTGGATAACAAAGTCACTGCCGGGTGCTGTGGTGCACACCTGTAATCCTAGCTACTATGGGAGGCTTGGGCTGTGGGATCACTTGAGCTTGTCAGTTCTGTTCCATCCTGTGCTATGTAGGTCAGGAATCTTCTCTGTCCTCAGTAATAATATCTTGACTCTGAGCCAGCTGCTTGGAGACACTGAGTTGATGGAGGAGGAGGTGTCCTTAGTAAAAAAAAAAACATGCTTTTGCATGAATTTCAGAGCACTATAGAAAAATAAAGTCACTGACACAACCTGGGAAGCTGGCATGCAGAGCAAGGCCAGCAGTGCTGAGGGTGAGGGAGTGGCAGCACTTGCACAAGCAAAAAAATTAGGTGGGGTGACCAGAGGGAGAAGATGGGCAACTGTCTGGCAGAGCACTGGCACTCGTGAATTTCTTTGTCAAAGGGTTAGATGTTCCCCAGTCTGGGACTTTTTTAAAGAGAGTTTTGAGATAAAAAATGATTATTCGCAACTTGTGCCAGCAGAGGCCTGACTACTAAGAGCCTAAACACCACCAGCATGATCAGGTACATGTCATCTAAGCACTCGACACAATAGACAGAACCCCTGGGTCCACAATTGGTGGCAGCAGGTGACACCACTGCCTCTTTCCATGTGCTAGGTGTTTGCCAATCCCCTGTCTATGACACTGGCACAGTCTGCCTCCTGCACTGCAGCTGTCCTTGTACATTCAGAGGCACCATCATTAGACACTTCCAAATCCTTGTCCCAGCACAGCATTCAGCTGTTCCTACCCTGGCCTTGGAACGAAAAAGAAAGTTCACAGCCACCTACCCACAGGCTCAAATAGTAAATGGTCAAATTTCCAGGCTGCTTGCCATGGAAATGTTGCCATGTAGGCTTGTAGACTCAGAGGCTTTCCACAAACTGATGGCTGCAGATGTCCCTCGGTACTCGGTCCCTAGCAACCTCTATTTCACCCGGTGTGCCATCTCCGCCTTGCACCAGCACGTGCCATGAACATTACCCATGCCCTTACTAACACATGTATTGTCCACTTAACAACATGCACGCGCTTGTCACCAGGGATGCTACATTTCCCTGACTGCACACTGGGTGAATATTGTGGAGGCTAGGGCTGAGTCCACCATGGCACAGCACATGTGCTACCAACTCTGAGGATTGCTGGTCCTAATTTTATCAGAGTTTACTGCACCTCTTACACCAGTTCCTGCACTTCCTCCTGCTCTTTTCCAACCTACATCTCCCATGTATTATTTCAGAGCACGGTGTCCACATTAGCCGGAAGCTGGAAGCTCTGCAGCTCTGCCTCAGCAAAGTGGCAACAGCCTCTGCTGAAGCTAATTTGTCTAGGAGACAAACTACACACTGCAGCAGAAATATTGAAAGGAATAACAGATATGTGGCTCTCGGAGCGAAACCTACTACCAGGCATGGATGTGTGATAACTTAAGGTCGTAACTTGGTGGTGGCTGTGAAGCTTGGCAAGCTCACACACGTTCCATGCTTGCCCACGTGATTGGTAGTTTAACATGGCAGTTCACCAGTTTCTGAAAACCTACCCAGATTTTCCAGATATTCTGGTCAAGGTACGCCACATAAGCATGAATTTCCGCAAGTCAGCTACAGCTACTTGCAGTTGCCAACTGACTGAATGGTGTGAGATGTTACCACGTGCTGGAACTCTACACTGCATATGCTGGCAAGGCTTTGTGAGCAACAGAGGCCAGTTGTGTAATACTCACTCCAACATTCTCATTGGTATTCTGGTAAACTTCCACACAAAACAACTGAAGAGTAAGCATGGATTTCTGACATTTGTGCGGATCTCCAAGACTGTGAGGATTGCACAAAGATGGTGAGTGGAAATGATTCCATAATCAGTGCAACAATCTTGCTTATCTGTCTACTTAAACAGTTGACAATTAAACATGAAGCTTTGCATGTGGACAAGGTGGCAATGGAAGAAGACATAAGACAGGGAGATACTACCCAGTCCAACCTTATCTCATCTGCTCAGCAGAGAGTGGGTAACAATGAGAAGGTGGAAAATGAGGAGGTGAAGAATTGAAAAAGAGGAGGAGGAACAGGAGCCGGTTGCTAGCACAACAGAAGATAGTAACCATACAAGCTTCATCACGTGTTTCATACATGGATGTTCTGTGGAGAGGAATGAGGAGGAAGAGTGGGAGAAGGAAAAGATGGAGAGTCATCATCATTACAGATGAATGAACATCGTCGGTTCCCTCCAGTATTCAGCAAGCTATAGCGCTTACCGAAGAGGCTGCATTGGGAGCCTGGCTACCTGGAGCGCTCACGATAATCAGGTGTCCGGCGCTGCAGTTGCATGTGTCGCAGCTGTGTGACAGACACAACACATGCATGGACAGCCTGTATGTTGTGACTGTCACACAGCTGCGACACATGCAGCTGCGTCGCCGAACAGATGATTATCGGGAGAGCTCCATGTATCCGTGTTCCTAAAGCAGCTTCTTCTGTAAGTGCTACAGCTTGCTGAACAAGGAGGGAGCCAACAATGTTTGCTCATCTCTAGTCATCTTGGTGGAAACAGGGAAGTGTTAGATGTATGAAACTTGGCACATATGGCTGACTTTATATACTGCTGCCTTTCCCGTGACCCTCACATTGTATTCATTTTGGCCAAAAAAAAAGTACTGGTTGGTAACTCTGCTAAACCAAGGTCACTCTAAATGAGTGATCGTCTTAATCATCTGTGGCCAAATTGTATGTCTTGGAGAGATTAATGTGTACATGGAGACTAACCAGTCATGATTGAAGACACAGTCACTAGCAGCAAGATCTGTTTATTGATCAGAAGGCACATCCTTTTAAAGGTTATCATTTATCAATGTAAATTTGTGGTTAAACCCCCTAAGTCCTCCTCCCTCAGGAGGACTTTAATCAATATTCATGAGTGTTCTATAACCTGCTGACAGGTATGACTTAGAACACATACAAACATTAATCAGTGATATCTGTGATATATATTCAGCTAAGCGTCAATTTTGTCTGCAAGCGTCCATTTTGGATATCTTCAAATCAAATACATATTCTTAACAGTCCCCATTTGGAGATATGCAAAATCAAAACCCTTATCATGTTGAGCCTATTGATCTGTCCTAGTGCACCAATGGCTGTTTCACCGCTTACAAGATGACCCATCTTTAGTAGATGGACCCCCTCCTAATGGACTTGTGCCAAAGGAAGTCAGATCCTATCAGATCCTAATCTCTCCCTCATTGGCATGTTTCAGGCAGTCATATTCCAGGCAGGTGGATATGGAATTCCTCTCATGGCATCACAGCAGCATCTTTAACCTAGAAGGTCATCAGGGCAGCATGGTGGCTTAGTGGTTAGCACTGCAGCGCTGGAGTCCTGGGTTCAAATCCCACCAAGGACAACATCTGCAAGGAGTTTGTATGTTCTTCCCATGTTTGCGTGGGTTTCCTCCGGGTTCTCCGGTTTCGTCCCACATTCCAAAGACATATTGACAGGGAATTTAGATTGTTAGCCCCATCAGGGACAGCGATAATAGTGTGTGCAAACTGTAAAGCGCTGCGGAATATGTTAGCGCTATATTAAAAAATAAAGATTATAGATCAGAGTCGGAGTGCATAGTCATCACTGTGGTTTCCATGGTTTAATCATAATTTTCTTAAGCTATGGAGCTATGCAGCATAGAATTAAGGCTAATACAATTAAAATAAATAGAATAGCTATTGCAAATTTATAGGTCAATAAATCCCTTTATAGCATCCCTAGTGTATTTTGCAGCAAACTGTTGTTGATTACAGTATATGTAGTTTATCCATTTTAAATTCTTGATTACCCCTAATTCAAATCCAGCTGATACCTCATCCTTTGCTTTGAATTCATCAGGTACTCCCAGTGAGACCCCAATGGTATCTACGTTTCTTAGCCAAAATTTACCTATTTTGTCTCGCAGATGAACCAAAATGTTAAGGTCACTCTGAATGAGTGATCATCTTAATTGTCTGTTGCCAAATTGTATCGTTCGGAGAGATTATCGTTTACATGAAGACAAAACCACTCGTGATTGAAGACACAGTCATTGGCAGCAAGATCTGTTTATTCTTTTTTTAGGCATTACTTCATTCTTGATTAACTCAGTGGACACGTTGGCATACCAAAGTCCACCTGAGTGTTCTAAATTCTGCTGACAGGTATGACTTAGAGCACGTACACACATTAATCGGTACTGAATATATATTCAGTTAATCCTCCATTTAGTCTGCAAGCTTCCATTTTAGATATTTTCAAATCAAATACATATCTTTAACAGACCCATGCTTCAAGGAGAACCTTGCATCTTTCCTTCCTGAGAATGAGAGTTCTACTAATATGGTAGATATCAGAAGGCCATTGTGGAAAAAATTCCAATCACCCAATGCTAGAAGCAGGAGACAAGCTACCTTGCCCAACCAAGGAGCAAAGGCGAGGGAGACACACACCAAGCACAGCACAAGCAGGGGTACACTGTCAAAGTCCTGGGTCATTTACATGACACCCTCCCAGCATTCAGGCCCTGATTACCAGATATTTTAGACAAGGAAAGAAAACTTTTTAAAGATGGTCAAGCAGTATCTGGCTAACAAAACCAGCATACGCCCTCAATATTCCGCGAACTGCAACTATTGGGTCTCAAAGTTGGACACCTGGTATGAGCTGTCCCTCTTTGCCTTGGAGGGGTTGTGCTGCCCTGCTGCTACCATTTTGTTTGAGCTGATTTTTCGTACTGCTGGGAAATCATTATAGAAGGATGCTTTAACCTGTTAACACAAAATGCTTGAATTAGCCCCGCATTTTCCACACCACCAGAAGACAGCAGCACATAAAGTGTTTTAAATCTTCAATATTTGAATGAGGCCCTCCAGTTGTTGCCTTTAAGGCTGTATGGATGATCCTATTTAGAATCTTCTTTCTGACTTTGTGCTGTGTGCAAAGCCATTATGAGTGTAGAAGTATCACAACTGCACTTTCTTAATTTTATTATGAGGCCCTCCAGCAGGTGCCTTCAAGGGTGTATCGCTGACCCACCTTAGAATTTTTTTATGGCTTTGCACATTGCGCTGAGCCTTTATGAGTGTAAAAGTACAACTATACTTTATTTTTATTTTAATGGGGCCCTCCAGTTGGTGCTTTAAATGCTGTATGGGAAACCCTCATTTTTCTGGCTTTCCACTGTGTCCAGAGCCTTTAAGAGTGTAGAAGTACCACAACTACAATTTCTTAATATTTGAATGAGGCACTCTAGTGGGTGCCTTCAAGGGTGTATGGAAGACCCCTATTGTAATTTTTTACAGGTTTTGCACTGTGTGCAGAGCTTTTATGAGTGTAGGAGTACCACAACTACACTTTTACACTGATATTTCCATTTTTAAAATACAATTTTAAATTTAGTTAACTTAAATTATTATTTTTTTAAATCATTTTTTAAATTTTGCCTTATTGACGAGTCATCATACAGGAAAGACTGTTTCTAAATATTTTTTTTTTCTGTAAACTCCAATTTCTCTTCAATTTTGAATTTTTTATTGTCACTTCTTAAAGTGGGGGTCAAAGGTTAACACCATTGCTTTCAGCAGCGATCATGGAGCAAAGACGCTTCCAGTTGTCTTCCCAATACTGTTCTGCTTCCATTAAACACCTTTTCCATCATTTTCAACATTTTTAAGGTCTGCCGAAAAAAATCTCGGATTTTCTATTGACTCCCATTATGCTCTTTACTCGAAATGAGCATCCGATCATTAGGAATTGCACATAGCCTTGTAGAAGATACAGACTCTATAAACAGATAACTTTTGGTTTGCTATATCTGCCTCCGCTTTTTAGAAATTTAAGTTTTATCATATCTTCTGTTTAGGATGCTCAGAGCAGAGTTGGTGTGGCCAAAAGGCTCAGTGCACTGTGTCACAGTGGTTTTTTACTCGCCTTTATAATTTGTGTCTGATAGTACAGGTTCGCCTGAGCTTAGTCTGAAGAAAGAGCTTAATCCAAGCAAACCATAATATATTTTATAAGAATTTTATCACCTACAATACTATGCACTTAGCTTACAGTGTCAGTTTGGGCTTACAGACATTCTGTAATGATAAGGACAAGCTACATAAATTTTCAGTGATTTCAGAGTTATCTTATTAGAAATAAGGGTTAGGGTTAGGGTTAATCAAACTGTGCTGAAAATAAAGTATTTAATAATCCCCTCCTGAGAAAAATGAAGTTCAAGGTCAATTGTGAGTACTCTTGCTTAACGTTTAAATTTTTTGGACATTCAATGTCACCACGTTGAAAATTATAGAACAATTTAGCTAGGACAGTTATCTGCAATCAATGGTCTAGAAACCATTTGTGGTTCTTTAGTCAATTGCATCTAGATTCCTAACTAGTGGAACCAGAGATTGTCTTGATCCTGTGGAAAAAGTCATGTTCTTGGGCAATACTTTTCCTTTGAGTACACCAACTACAATATAAGAAAGTATCCTAGAGGCTCAAAAACATTGGGGACTTCTGAACTAGGGAATTCCTAGGCTAAATTCATATCACAATTAGGCTTAACTTGGCAGAATTTGCAGAAAGGATCTTCTTTAATATACTTTCCATTGTAGTAGGATATGATGCCAATTGGATGCTTTTGTAAAGAACATACCACATGTTGTAATTTATGTAGAATAGCTCTGCCATTACACTCTTTCACAGTACAAAAAAAGGTGTGACAGCATATGTCAGCCCAATGGAGGACAAAAGGACCCTCTATGCTTTGACTGTGATGTGAACAAAGCTTACTGCACACCTTTACTTTTTTCAGACTTTGGGCTAAAAACCTAACCCAACTATAGACATGTGTAGTCACCTTAACCGAGTAA
The DNA here is from genome assembly GCF_051348905.1 of Ranitomeya variabilis. Taxonomy (NCBI): domain Eukaryota; kingdom Metazoa; phylum Chordata; class Amphibia; order Anura; family Dendrobatidae; genus Ranitomeya; species Ranitomeya variabilis. The sequence continues at coordinate 46,217,483 of NC_135234.1, forward strand.
GTATGTATTCTATTTACAAGGTTAGGAGTAAGCCACTGCCAGACATGTCTTGCGGTGGATTATTTCCTTTGAGAAAAAAAAGCTGGGCATTGAAATTAATAATTATCTTTCTTTTCCAATATAATATCTGTTGTAGCAGAGTTAGGAATTTGGAGGTTCCCATTAGTGATGAGCGAGTGTGCTTGTTACTGGAGTTTTCCGAGCATGCTCGGTGTTCTCTGAGTATCTTGGGCATCCTCATAGATTATGTTTGTGTCCCCGCAGCTGCATGATTTGCAGCTGTTAGACATCCTGAACACATGCAGGTATTGCCTCTTTTTTGGGAAATCCCAATATGTATTCCAGCTGTCTAGCAGCCATAAATTATGCAGTTGCGGGGACACGAACATAATATACGAGCACGCCCAAGATACTGGGAGAACACCAGATCATGCTCAGAAAACTCATCACTAGTTCCCATACATTGTCATAGACATCTGGTCTCAACAAAATTGGTTGGTTAGACCAGCTTCACTCCTTACAATTGTCAATAGAATTAATCCCAATGTGCAAAAAGACCAAAATGTTCAAAGAACAGACCTCAAAAGTGCTCAAGAAATGATTGCTCGCATTGGAAATTACCATATAATTTAATGTTTATTGTACTTATTTACATTTTCCACCTTGGACCATCAATGACATCTATCATTCTGACTTCATTTTTTGTCAATTTAAGACAGGAATATAATACAAGGAGAGTACAGTTACACATTACTATACTGAAGAACTCTTCAGAAATGAATGCTCTCTGGGTTAGTATTAATATCCCGCAAGATGATCCAATAAATAGAAAAAAAAATCTGTATCAAAGTGTTCACATGGAAAGAGGTTTTCAGTACATCAAGTGCTTTCAATAGTACATTTCATTCCTATGACACATTTCCTGATCTTCAGAGTGCACCTTATTAAGGTCTGTGCAATACATATTTTCTTCCTGACAAATAGACTGGTAAGATTTGAGAGTCATTGATACTTACATACAAAATAGGCAGAATGATTTAGATATGGAAATTGATTTATTTTTAAGATATTAAATATACAGAATCATGCCTAACTTAATCAAACATCTTATTTTGAGAGATACAGACACATTCTTTGGAAACTTATAATGAGAACACTGTAGCCTTAACCAACATATCACAACTTAAAACCTAGTAGTTTGTAAAAAGGTTGAGAATGGGTTAAAAAATTTAAATAAGTAATACTCATTCCATCAGTGCCTTGCCACGCTGTCTCAATGCTCTCCAGTTTCTACATACTTTAGCAGTGATATTCTGACATAGGTACCTGTGACCGCTGCAGATAATCATCATGAGTGATTGGAAGTAGTTACTGTCAAGGACTGGACAGTTTAAAAAATCATAAGACAACCCGTTTAAAATTGCTATATTATTCTTGTTTTTGGCTGACCATAGTCCTTGGCTATTTGGAGATGAAAACAGCATTTTTTTATTTTTATTTTATTTTTTTTTACATTTTGTACGTAATATGTATAAATAAGTATTGAACATGTTGCCAATTTTCTAAGTTAATATATTTCTAAAGGTGCTATTGACATGAAATTTTCACCAAATGTCCGTAACAACCCATACAATCCACACAAATAAAACCATAGATGTCTGTGAATTAAGTTACCATATACTGTATACTCGAGTATAAGCCAAGAATTTCAGCCCATTTTTTTAGGCTGAAATTGCCCCTCTCGGCTTATACTCGAGTCGTTCCCAGGGGTTGGCAGGGGAGGGGGAGCGAATATTCATTACTGTAATGAGCGGTACCATGTGACAGTTCAACACAGGAAGAAGCTGCCGGCACCCGCAGAACCAGGGACATGCAGGGACCATGCCAGGAGCAGATGAGTATAACGGGGAGGGTGAGCAGCATTGCGCGATATTCACCTCTCCTTGTTCCACCACCGCTCCATCTTCCGCGTCCTCTGCTGTGACGCTCAGGTCAGAGGGCACGATGAAGGTGACTATAGCAAGTGCCGGGGGCCTGAGCGACGAGAGGTGAGTATGTGATTTTTTTTTTAATTGCAGCAACAGCATATGGGGAAAATGTGTCTATGGAGCATCTTATGGGGCCATAATCAGCATTTGTGGAGCATTATACGGGGCAAATGTGTCTATGGAGCATCTTGTGGGGCCATAAGCAGCATTTGTGGAGCATTATATGGGGCAAAAATCTCCATGGAGAATCTTATGGGGCCATAATCAACATTTGTGCTGCATTATATGGGGCATATTTTAATATGGAGCATAGTATGGGGCCCATCATGAACTGTAAGGAGCATTACATGGGACTCCTGATTCAATAGGAATATTCAAAAACACTTAACCTACTGATGTCTCAATTTATTTTACTTTTATTGGTATCTATTTTTATTTTTGACATTTACCGGTAGCTGCTGCATTTTCCACCCTAGGTTTATACTCGAGTCATTCAGTTTTCCCAGTTTTTTTGTGGCAAAATTAGGGGTCTTGGCTTATACTCTGGTCGGCTTATACTCGGGTATATATGGTATGTGTAATAAAGAGCAATGTCACAGGAAAAAGTATTAAACACATGTAGAAAGCGAGGTGCAAAAAGTCATGAAGTCATGAAAAGTCATGACGCCAGCTTAAATCTATCAGTCATTAGAAACAAGTCCTAACTAAAGAAATACACCAGCGCCCTATTGATAGGGGTAAAAAGGACACATATATCGTGACAAATCTGGAGGCAGAATCCCGGATCCTGTTTGGTAAGCCATAAAAATGTCAAAACAAAAAACACTAATGGTCCGTCGCGCTAATTCACTATGTGTAAAGTAAATCATGAATATCCAATTGCATAGAAGAAGGTGGACCAAGTGCTGTCTATTGGAATAACATGAAAATATAAATCACTAAAAGGTAAACAGTAGATAACCTATTAAAATGATTGTGAATGTTATTGGTGAAAAATATCAGCGTACAATATTAGTATACCTCGGACCACTACTGGTTAGACAAAACAAATGATTAGTAAAAAACTTTCAGATAAACCTTTTGAAATCTTTTTTGTTCATCTGAGTCTCCGTGCTTTGTCACATCACACGCCGTCTCCAGCTTTGATGGCCATCCTTTTTATGCCCTGTATCCAGCATCATTACCAGCCGGCATGCTCCTGGTTCTACACATGCAGACTTCTTCATTCCATGTCTTAACCGGCTCATTGCTTTAGTTCACGGCTTCACCTCTGTGTTAAACACCGATAACAGCAGAGACCATCTCAAGTCCTGTGGATTGCTACGTCATTGTGCAACCATATGGTATGCCACATTTATGAACTCTAACAACTTATTTTTTAAGAATAATTTGTTTGTAAAACCAGCTTTGGTCCGAGGTATACTAATATTGTGCGTTAATATTTATCACCAAGAACATTCACGATTATTTTAATAGCTTATCTATTGTTACCTTTTGGTCTTTTTATTTTGTTCCAATATGCAGCATTTGATCCACCTTCTTCTTTGCAATTGGTACAATTGGATAGTCATGATTTACTTTACACAGTGAATTAAAAAGATGGCCCATTAGTGTTTTTTTAGAAAGAAACCCTGCCACTTAGTGAAAAATAATATCAGCTGGTTCAAATGATGGACTATAAAAAGGTATCTCATCACCAAACTGCCACACAAGAAACAACTCATGATGGATAAAACCAGTGAGCTGTCTAAAGACCTTTGCAACCCTATTGTTGCAAAACATACTGACGGCATTCGTTATAGAAGAATTTTGAAACTACTGAAGGCTCCAGTGAGCACTGTTGTGATTATAATCCAGAAGTTGAATGAACATCATTTCATCGTAGAAAGAGGTTTTTTTGGTGTGCACTCAGCCTGAATACAGGTGAGGTGCTGGTGCAATGGACCAGTGGTCGCAATAGCAGAATAATTAAAATTCACCGCACTCTCTTATGGATTGGTTTCTCAAAGGTTTATATTTGTTTATTGGGAGCGTAACAGAATATTACAGTATATGCGATATACAACGTTTCGGCTCAACCAGAGCCTTTGTCACGTGTTCGCTGTAGAAAACAAGAAAATACGCAAAACAACACAAATAAAGTAAATAACACGAAATAATACAACAAAAATAATAATGAGTCATCCTAGAGGTAAAGGGAGGAAGAGAAGATACATGTCTACTAACAGACATACGAGGACGACTGTGGAAGTGATGACCAGGGGTCGAGCATAGGTGTAGGTACACAATTGTCCTGTGCATCCTGTGGATAGGAATAATAGTGAGTGCCAATAATAAAGTACAGAGGGAAAAAATACTCATAATAGTATAGGTGCCATAAATTATATGCATTCCAATATTCGTACCAGTTTCACATAATTATAAGTAACAGCACAGCCAGACTTAAAAATTGTTGCATAGGTAATTAGTTGCACGGGTAGTTACCTTGTTAGATTATAGAATGGTGTGCAGAGAGGGAGATGTCCCAACGGTGCAAAGTAGGCGTTCTGTAGAAATAGTGGAAGAGGTGAGCTGCAGTGGTATATTAGAAAAGGCCGCCCTGACTATAGACCAGGCACACGCTGCACCAGAGCACAGCGCGGGAGCGCCGCTCTTATTCAGGATCAACACAGGTAATAAGCAATCAGGTCTATATCTCTGCCTCTGCATCCATGATAGACATATGGGTATACCAGATGCGCATTTTTGCCCTACACAGGTCCACACCATCCAAAGGGAGTCTTTTTAGACATAGACGCATCTATTACATTGCTCAAGGTAATCTATCAACTTCTGTGGGCACTTTTTCTAATATACCACTGCAGCTCACCTCTTCCACTATTTCTACAGAACGCCTACTTTGCACCGTTGGGACATCTCCCTCTCTGCACACCATTCTATAATCTAACAAGGTAACTACCCGTGCAACTAATTACCTATGCAACAATTTTTAAGTCTGGCTGTGCTGTTACTTATAATTATGTGAAACTGGTACGAATATTGGAATGCATATAATTTATGGCACCTATACTATTATGAGTATTTTTTCCCTCTGTACTTTATTATTGGCACTCACTATTATTCCTATCCACAGGATGCACAGGACAATTGTGTACCTACACCTATGCTCGACCCCTGGTCGTCACTTCCACAGTCGTCCTCGTATGTCTGTTAGTAGACATGTATCTTCTCTTCCTCCCTTTACCTCTAGGATGACTCATTATTATTTTTGTTGTATTATTTCGTGTTATTTACTTTATTTGTGTTGTTTTGCGTATTTTCTTGTTTTCTACAGCGAACACGTGACAAAGGCTCTGGTTGAGCCGAAACGTTGTATATCGCATATACTGTAATATTCTGTTACGCTCCCAATAAACAAATATAAACCTTTGAGAAACCAATCCATAAGAGAGTGCGGTGAATTTTAATTATTCTATCATTTCATCGTAAGCAGTCCACGACCAGGTGCTCTCCACAAGGTTTCAGAGAAATTAAAAGAATTATCCAAATAGCTGTCCAAGACACAAGGATCACTTGTGCAGAGCTACAGATTTACCTGGCATCAGCAGTTACACTTGTTTCAGATAAAACTATAAGTAAGGTACTCATCCTCCATGGCCTGTATGCACGCTCACCATACAAGACTCCATTGCTGAACAAAAAGCATTATCAAGCATGTTTAATGTTTGCTTAACAACATTTAGACAAGCCTGTGAAATACTAGGAGAACATAGTCTGGTCAGATGAAACCAAAATTGAACTCTTTGGATGCCATAATACACACCATGTTTGCATATCACCCCAAAAGCATCATACCAACAGTGGAGTTTGGAGGTTTAAACATCATAGTGTGGGGCTAAACTTCATTTAATTGGAGGAATGATGAATCGACAAATGTACCAATACATTCTTGATAAAAATCTGCTGCCATAAACTAGGATGACGAAGATGAAGTGAGGAAGGATATTTCAGCAATACAATGATCACAATCACACAGCCAAGGAAACTCTCAATTAGTTTGGGAGAAAGAAAATAAAGCTGTTAGAATGGCCCAGCCAATCACCGGACCTGAATCCAATAGAAAATGTATGGAAAGAACTGAAGCACAGATTTCATAGAAGGAGCCCGAGAGACATGCAGGATTTGCAAAGTGTTTGTGTGGATGAATATGCCAAATCACCTGAGCCAACAAAGGCTTTTGTGCAAAGTGTTAAATAAATTTTATAAGCGTGTTCAATACTTTTTTCATGTGTTACTTCTCATTATTACACATAACTTAATTTATGGACATTAATAGTTTGATTTCTTTACCTGTGTGAATTGGATGTGTTGTTACCCACATGTGGTGAGAATTTCATGTCAATAGCCCTTTTAGAAATATATACAGTGGGGCAAAAAAGTATTTAGTCATTCAGCAATAGTGCAAGTTCCACCACTTAAAAAGATGAGAGGCGTCTGTAATTTACATCATAGGTAGACCTCAACTATGGGAGACAAACTGAGAAAAAAAAATCCAGAAAATCACATTGTCTGTTTTTTTATCATTTTATTTGCATATTATGGTGGAAAATAAGTATTTGGTCAGAAACAAAATTTCATCTCAATACTTTGTAATATATCCTTTGTTGGCAATGACACAGGTCAAACGTTTTCTGTAAGTCTTCACAAGGTTGCCACACACTGTTGTTGGTATGTTGGCCCATTCCTCCATGCAGATCTCCTCTAGAGCAGTGATGTTTTTGGCTTTTCGCTTGGCAACACGGACTTTCAACTCCCTCAAAGGTTTTCTATAGGGTTGAGATCTGGAGACTGGCTAGGCCACTCCAGGACCTTGAAATGCTTCTTACAAAGCCACTCCTTCATTGCCCTGGCGGTGTGCTTTGGATCATTGTCATGTTGAAAGACCCAGCCACGTTTCATCTTCAATGCCCTTGCTGATGGAAGGAGGTTTGCACTCAAAATCTCACGATACATGGCCCCATTCATTCTTTCATGTACCCAGATCAGTCGTCCTGGCCCCTTTGCAGAGAAACAGCCCCAAAGCATGATGTTTTCACCACCATGCTTTACAGTAGGTATGGTGTTTGATGGATGCAACTCAGTATTCTTTTTCCTCCAAACACGACAAGTTGTGTTTCTACCAAACAGTTCCAGTTTGGTTTCATCAGACCATAGGACATTCTCCCAAAACTCCTCTGGATCATCCAAATGCTCTCTAGCAAACTTCAGACGGGCCCGGACATGTACTGGCTTAAGCAGTGGGACACGTCTGGCATTGCAGGATCTGAGTCCATGGTGGCGTAGTGTGTTACTTATGGTAGGCCTTGTTACATTGGTCCCAGCTCTCTGCAGTTCATTCACTAGGTCCCTCCGCGTGGTTCTGGGATTTTTGCTCACCGTTCTTGTGATCATTCTGACCCCACGGGGTGGGATTTTGCGTGGAGCCCCAGATCGAGAGAGATTATCAGTGGTCTTGAATGTCTTCCATTTTCTAATTATTGCTCCCACTGTTGATTTCTTCACTCCAAGCTGGTTGGCTATTGCAGATTCAGTCTTCCCAGCCTGGTGCAGGGCTACAATTTTGGTTCTGGTGTCCTTCGACAGCTCTTTGGTCTTCACCATAGTGGAGTTTGGAGTCAGACTGTTTGAGGGTGTGCACAGGTGTCTTTTTATACTGATAACAAGTTTAAACAGGTGCCATTACTACAGGTAATGAGTGGAGGAAAGAGGAGACTCTTAACCCCTTCCCGACATGTGACGGAATAGTACGTCACATGTCGGGACCCCCGCTTTGATGTGCGCTCCGGCGGTGAGCGCACATCAAAGTCGCGACATGTCAGCTGTTTTTTACAGCTGACATGTGCGCGCAATAGCGGCGGGTGAAATCGCGATCACCCGCCGCTATTAACTAGTTAAATGCCGCTGTCAAACGCAGACAGCGGCATTTAACTACCGCATCCGGCCGTGCGGCCGGATATGAGCGCATCGCCGACCCCTGTCACATGATCGGGGGTCGGCGATGCTCCTCCATTGTAACCATAGAGGTCCTTGAGACCTCTATGGTTACTGATTGCCGGTGGCTGTGAGCGCCCCCCTGTGGTCGGCGCTCACAGCACACCTGCATTTTAGCTACATAACAGCGATCTGATGATCGCTGTTATGTAGCAGAGCCGATCGGGCTGTGCCTGCTTCTAGCCTCCCATGGAGGCTATAGAAGCATGGCAAAAGTAAAAAAAAAAAGTTTTTAAAAATGTGAAAAAAATAAAAAAAACATAAAAGTTTAAATCACCCCCCTTTCGCCCCAATCAAAATAAATCAATAAAAAAAAAAAAAAACCTACACATATTTGGTATCGCCGCGTTCAGAATCGCCCAATCTATCAATTAAAAAAAAGCATTAACCTGATCGCTAAATGGCGTAATGAGAAAAAAATTCGAAACGCCAGATTTACGTTTTTTTGGTCGCCACGACATTGCATTAAAATGCAATAACGGGCGATCAAAAGAACGTATCTACACCAAAATGCTATCATTAAAAACGCCAGCTCGGCACGCAAAAAATAAGCCCTCACCTGACCCCAGATCACGAAAAATGGAGACGCTACGAGTATCGGAAAATGGCGCAATTTTGTTTTGTTTTGTTTTTTGCAAAGTTTGGAATTTTTTTTCACCACTTAGGTGAAAAATAACCTAGTCATGTTAGGTGTCTATGAACTCGTAGTGACCTGGAGAATCATAATGGCAGGTCAGTTTTAGCATTTAGTGAACCTAGCAAAATAGGCAAGCAAAAAACAAGTGTGGGATTGCACTTTTTTTGCAATTTCACTGCACTTGGAATTTTTTTCCCGTTTTCTAGTACACGACATGCTAAAACCAATGATGTCGTTCAAAAGTACAACTCGTCCCGCAAAAAATAAGCCCTCACATGGCCAAATTGACGGAAAAATAAAAAAGTTATGGCTCTGGGAAGGAGGGTAGCGAAAAACGAAAACGGAAAAACGGAAAAAGCTCCGGGGGTGAAGGGGTTAAAGAAGAATTTACAGGTAGTGAGAGCCAGAAATCTTGATTGTTTGTTTCTGACCAAATACTTATTTTCCACCATAATATGCAAATAAAATGATAAAAAAACAGACAATGTGATTTTCTGGATTTTTTTTTTCTCAGTTTGTCTCCCATAGTTGAGGTCTACCTATGATGTAAATTACTGATGCCTCTCATCTTTTTAAGTGGTGGAACTTGCACTATTGCTGAATGACTAAATACTTTTTTGCCCCACTGTACATAGAAAATTGGTGATGTGTTCAATAATTGTTTCATCTGTTGTATTTCATTTTATTTTCTACTATTTTACCAAGATTATAGAATCTCAAACATCTTAATTGGAAACTAAAAAAAAAAAAAAATATGTTGAGGAAACCATGAATAAATATAATGATTGGATGATATAACTAAAAGTTGGCTGCTTCCTTTCAGGAACAGTACCAATCTAATTAATTGTCCGTGTCTGGTACTGTTGCACAACCTTATGCACATGTTTCTACTTTTCATACAACCCTTTTAATAACACATTTATTAGCCATATGAAATGGGTCATGCCTCGTTTTGTTTGGAAAAAGATTACATAGTGAAGAAGTGATGGTGCATGCATGATTGTGAGAGCATTCAACTACTTGCATTTATTTCCAAGCTATGTACAGATTAAAGGGACTCTGTCACCCCCTCCAGCCATTAGAAACAAAAAGAGCCACCTTGTGCAGCAGTAATGCTGCATTCTGACAAGGTGGCTCTTTTAGTTATTGGTGCAGTCAAAGCAGAAATAAAGCGTTTTATTATTTCGCAAAAATACCTTGTGAATCCCAGCCCCGCACTGTGTTATGCATTATGCACAGTGCGGGGCTGGGATTCACAAGCTGGGTGGCCGCACAGGCGCAGTCTGCGAGACTGCATCTGAGGTCAGACGGGCAGCGTTCACTGCACCTGCCCCAGGCAGAACAAAACAGCGCAGGCGCCAGATTTGATTTGAAAACAGCGCAGAGGGGGCAGCGCCAAGCGCCGATGAAACCTTGAGTGACTGCAGTGTGGCATGTGCAGCAGGGGGGTTAAGACCTGCCTCCAGGGCTAAAGACAGGTATTTTTGCGAAATTATAAAACACTTAATTTCTGCTTTGACTTCACGAATAACTAAAATAGCCACCTTGTCAGAATGCAGCATTACTGCTGCACAAGGTGGCTCTTTTAGTTTCTAATGGCTGGAGGGGGTGACAGAGTCCCTTTAAGTAGGTGCAGTCCACCGCTATCTCTTCTAATCAAGATTCCAGATTATCAATTGTTTTGGAACTGTTTACTCCTCAGTCACTGCATTCATGGTAATGCATCGGAGTACATCCAGTTTGCCTATATATTTCTGCTATGTATGTGGGAACCTAACATCTGCAAGAAGCAGTCGCCAATATTTCACTGCTATCATGTGGATAAAAATTACCTAGCTATAAATTCCTATTTGCATACATCTCTGCTGAAATCAGCAAGCCAGTTACTAGATTATATTTGTCTATTGCTCCTGTGTTTAACCACATCTCTGCAAACGTGAATCAGCTGACATTACATTACTGATATCCTGCTATCAACTTCATTCCTGCTGAAAAATACTGGACTGCACCTACTTCCATTATCCCTGTGATTAAATGCATCCATGTTAGAAGATATACAATTCCTTTATATCTTCTGTCCTCATGTGTAGCTTCACACCTGTCTCTGGAACTTCATGCTCTTCTTGACTCCTGATGCCCTGCATGTCCCACTCTCTTGGTCCTTGCTGATCCAAAAGCCATCCAGAATTATCCCTCCACTGCTCAATCACCTCTGGCCAGTGCAGCTCAACATGATCTTTCTCATAGAGCATCCATCTTACCAGGTAAGCCTATAGCACATTTTCAGCCCAATGATGCAAATACAACCTTAGTAAGTTCAAAGTGACCTCAACATATGTGGCTATGAGGAAATGTGTGGTAACCCATAGAGATTACTCTTATTCCTCCCACACTAATCTTCTCTGATGTGTTGTCACACACACTATCTGGAGTTGTTCATTATCTGTCTTGTTCATTGTTTTATGGCGTTCCCTACCTATTTTATTGACTAAACTATGAGCTGTGACTTCCTCTGTAGATTCACAACAAACTGGCTGCTGCACGTTCTTTTTCTGTTCAAGATATGATAGACCCTCTCAAATGACTGGGCTCTATCATATGATGTGATAATTGCAAGTGGAAATGAGCGGATCAATCTATGGAGGATCGACTTTGAGTCAAATTTCCAGAAATTCGGGGTTTCACACAAATTTAGGCAATTTTAATATTAATTCGCAAAACAAAATTTGCCCGGCAACTTTTCATGCACTTCTCCATAATTCCCTGCAACTATGACATCTAACAGATTATCATACCTTATACAGTAGTGGTCAGCACGTGGGACCATCACAGATGAGTGATTCTCAAGTGGATCACAGTTTGTACGGCAGAGTCATTTTCCATCTCTAGAGTAATTTCATTGAATAAGTCTCTCTCTCTTCTATAGAGTATAACCTCTTATGAATTATCAGATTCCTCTCTCTTTTCTGCAATTTGTGAGCCCATAGTGTCAGCAAGGTTCTTTCTCACTCTCTCCCTGAATTTCTAAAAAATTTACAAATTTTATCTGCTTACCTCAACTCCGATACCTCTCTGTATACTTTTTCAAATATTTAATTAAAATGAAATCATAAAACATATTTTGTGAGAAAATGTACTTTTATTATGTAAATTTACGCAATTTTTTAAAATCTTTTCTAGACCATAGAAACAAAAAGAGGTGCAAGGACAATGGCATGGTTAATAGTTTGACATAATATAGTAAAACAGTGTTATCTATTACATATAGTTGCATTAAAATTTGTATCTGTCCAGATCTGTCAAAAGACTTTACATGAATATTTCCTATGGCTGAATTATGAGGAGGGCAAAAAGGTCTCCACCACATTTTTAGAATAATTCAAAGAACTACAATATGGTGTATGGTTTAAAAATCTGAAACCTGAGCTCTGATAGGCCACATTCCCACAATGAGCTTTGGTGAGCTTTTGATGTTGCAGATTTTCTGCACCTATTAAATAAATTATTCTAATTGTGTTTTTTTTTCATTGCATTTTTTTAGCTTTTTTACATGCATTTTTATTGCATTTTTGACTAGGCGTATTTGTCTCTTATCATGACATGCTTTATATAAAGTTGATTTGTTTTTGATACTTCCTGGTATGTGTCTTTCTTATCGATATAATCATGTGCAGATGACATGCATTCTTGATATGTTTCCGCTCTGAAAACGAATGTGCTTTTTTTACCTGCATATTTTCCAAACCTAATGCAAGTCTAAGGAAAAAATCTGCTTAATAACTTAGCATACCCACAAGAAAAAAATGGAAATATGAGGATTTGAAACAAGTACCGCAGGTCAGTTTACAGTGATCGAAAAGGAAGCATAGTTGGCACGATATTTCTATAAATCCCATCCACTTTGCCGTAACTGTAAGATGCTGCATTTTGGATGCAGCGAAAATATGCGGCATCAAAAACTCACCAAAAACTCATTGTGGACACTCAGCCTTATTAATGTAATACGTTGTTGTACTTTTTAGGCACTATAAAGTTCAGCTATTCAACATATGGTATTATTTGGATAGTGAAAAAGCACTTTATAGAAGTTTTTTATAAGACTGATATAATTTCCACATCTTATCTATAGTCTATTTTTCCTAGTAAGTTTCCTTTGCTTTAAAAAAAAGAAGATTATAAAAATTATAAAAATATGTGAAATGGAATCCAAAGCATTAATTAGGCTGGGGAGTTTAGAAAAATTGCCTAGATACCATCTTTAGATGTTTTATGAATAAAAAGTTTTATTTTCAAAGATTCAAATAATCATCCTTCTTTCAATACCGTAAGTAATGAACAAAACAACATGTACATATCCATCACATTTACACAATGTTCATCGAACTAACGTTTCGAAGCAAAAGTACAGTATCAAAGGTTAAATCAATCCAAAAATAATCTAACTACTTGCCATAAAGTTACTGTATGCTAGAAGTTCACTCAACCGCAGACCTTGGTCACTTTCCAAAATCATGTGGGACCCAAACATCGTTAAAAGCCTAGAAGGGTTCTCAAAAGAGAACGACAAACACTTCATTCTGCAAATCATTGATATTCTTAACTCAACAATCCCGTCATAGAATTTATGCATTTGGAAAAGATGGAAACACCAATATAATGGACAATCCACTTAAGTTATATACTGCATGGTGAATATATACAGAAAACACATACAACCCACATACACACATATACTATATAATATATATAATATATATTATATATTAAAATATACAACTGTATATAACTACAGGATAATGGACAAGCAAAAAAAATCTACAGACTTTCTCAACATTATATATAAACTTGACATTTATAATAATGTTGCTAATATTGAAAATCTTAATTGCACTTACAAAGTTGAAGGAAATCTATAAATAATAGATGATTGTGGAAACGGAACCAAAACTGAAAATCACCAAATGTGAAAACAAGTAAGGTGATAGAAGTTAAAAGGTATGTGCACTTCTCAATATCTTCTGAAATATCATTTAAATGTAGCAGAGGGTTAATGGGCTGTGAAAACCTCCAGTCTGCTTTACTTTTATCAACCTTTAATCATCTTCCAATCGAAAGCAGATTGTGATCTCATTGATTTTAAGTCAACGGCTTCACTATTAAAGTCGCCAAATATATTAGATGTCAGTCAAATGATAGTTCAACTGACAGCTATGTCCCATGGCTCACCCATACATAGGCGTGCTCGAATGAGACATCCTGTGTTCTCCATGAGTCACTGACAGACTCCTCTGCTTCTCCCAGATAACAAAAGCAAAAACGTTTTGAAATCAAACAGGATGGATCCTTCTCTCCCATTACATTATATGTCAAGGAAGAGCTGGGAGGCTCCCATACCCATTAGACTATCACATCCAAGCCCTTACAATCTCCTATTGTCTCCAATTCAAAAATATTTCCAGAATCCATTCCTTTCTCAACACTAAATCTAATAAAATGTTAGTGCATGCCCTCATCACCTCCCATCTCGACTACTACAATATCCTCTTCTGTGGCCTCCCTGCTAACTATCTCGCACCTCCCTAGTCCATCCTTAACTCTGCTGCCTGAACAGTCCACCTCTCTCTTGGATACTCCTCCATACCTCCCCTCTTCAAATCCCTTCACTGGCTCCCAACTTCCCAACGTATTCAGCTCAAATTACTAACATTGACGTACCAGGCCGTCAATAATCTGGCTCCTCTATATCTCTGAACTTATCTCCTGATATCTTCCAACACATAATCTCCGGTTTTCAAAAGACCATCTTTTCACCTCCACCCTCATGCATTTTTGACCCAATGGCCTCCAAGACTTATTATTATTATTATTATTATTATTTATTGTTATAGCACCATTTATTCCATGGCGCTTTACATGTGAGGAGGGGTATACATAATAAAAACAAGTACAATAATCTTAAACAATACAAGTCATAGCTGGTACAGGAGGAGAGAGGACCCTGCCCGTAAAGGCTCACAATCTACAAGGGATGGGTGAGAATACAGTAGGTGAGGATAGAGCTGGTCATGCAGCGGTTTGGTTGATTGGTGGTTACTGCAGGTTGTAGGCTTGTTGGAAGAGGTGGGTCTTCAGGTTCTTTTTGAACCTGTATCCTTTTTATCCCAAGTATACTTCATCCTATGGAATTCTGTGCCCCAACATGTCCACCACATTCAGAACTTTCAAATTGAACTTGAAAACTGATCTCTTCAAGAAAGCTTACTGTCTGCAATGACCACCGCTGACACCTCACCACCACCGGAGCTGCTGTAATCCCCCAACCTACTGTCTCCTTTCCCATTTTACTGTAAACTGTAAGTCTGCAGTGGCAGGGCCCTCTCCCATCTGTACCAGTCTGTCATTGGTAGTTTGTTCATTGTAATCTATATTTGTATTTTGCATGACACCTCATTTTACATGTACAGCTCCATGGACTCAATGGTGCTCTAAAAGTTCATAATAATAATAATAATAATATTCCCATCAATATTTGCAGGTTCAAACAAATTTAGTCTCTTTTATGGGGGCCTTAAGATACTGAAGTTAAAGCAAAGTGAAAACAAACTCAAAGAGGACAACACTATTAAAGCCTGATAAATGGTTGTTACAATAAATTCAAAATTATAAGTAAAACAGCAGAATGTAAATTTTGGAAAATTAATAAAGAACTGAATAATAAAGATGGACTTTTCACTAGACTTGGCTCATTGACTTCTCACATCACCCATTTAGATATTTCTTTAAAAAAATATCACAGAAGATGCACATAACCTTTAGGGCATATCTTGAGAATCTTTTTAATATGGCTGTTAGGGAGTATACAAGTAGAGGTCAGAAGGTTTACACATAGGCTTGGTGTAGATTTGCATGTGATACTAATAAAATATTTGTAGATGTAAAAAAAACCATAACATATATATGTTTGAACATTTTACTATTCCGTCATCCGGTATACTTCTTCAGAATTATTGTACTTTATATTTGCAATAATCAAAAAGGTAATAACAAGTTCACATATATTGGACTATAATTTTTGTGCAAATTTGGGATTTTTTTTGTTCAAAAGTTATTTTTCGGACCTTTTAAAGGACATTTAAAAGAGACAAGTATTTTTTCTCACAAGTATGCAGCTTTTCCTTCTTCTAATTCTTTACTTTTTCCGCTGGAGCCACTTTTCTTTCCGCAGATCCGTCTGGTTATGCACATAAGCAATCCACATTGTCTCATAAAGAAGCAACTGACATCCGTCACAACGAGAATTAGAAGGAGAGCAGCTATAGCCAAACCGATGACTGCTCCGATTCCAAGGCCACTGAAAAGGGTATCTACAGGGAACAAAAGAACATACTATCCCTTAGCTCATCTTTATTTATAGGCTAATTATCATCATGATTTATGAAAATTTAGATAGAATTAAACATTACAATGTCAGAAATAAATGGTTGAATGTTACAGTACTTTATTATATATCGGCTTTCAAGGAAGGGAACAGATCATGATAAAAATCATTGGTTAGATTCTGCTTTCTCCATTATTATGGCTTATGTTCATTAAGAGACTATCCCAGCTGTACAATATAGAAACATTTAAAGTTACCAGCAAATCCTAGTGGGCCCCTTTAACGTTGAGGATTTGCTATCTTTGCTTTTAAAGGAGCATCATCAATTTTTTTTATCCTCTTAATATATTGCAGTCATCATATTATATGGCACTGTATACTTACAAATGCTCGTTTTTCCCCTCTACCCAGTTAATTCTTCTCTTTTCCATTAAGTCTACGCCATCACATGGGTAAAAACAGACTAGCTGAAATCTTTTAATCCCTGTGTAGAAACAGAAAGTCTTTTTTCCCTGCATGTGTCATCATTAGAACCACAATTCTACATCAGTGTAAAGTCCCTGGCAGTGGGAGGAGCTGAGAAGCTGAGTCAGGAAGAGGGGGATGACTCACGCAGAAAAGAGTCCTTGTTCTACAAAGAGCTAACAAGGATTCACCTAGTCTGTTTTTAATCACGTGATTTTACAATTCTAATATAAAGGAGAAAAATAGCTGGGTAGAAGGGCAAAATGAGCAATTGTAAGTACACAGTGCCATACAATATGATGACTGCAATATATTAAGAGGAACATGGACAATGAGAATATAAGTGTGAATTGAGCCTTATCAGATAAGTGGCTGACAACTAAAACTGTCATTGATTTAGTAAAGCATCAGTATGACCAGCTTATCACAGAATGTAAGGTCAAAAAATTGTGGTTTTAATCTCTTTCTATGTTCTCTGATTTTGTCAATACTGGCCCTGAAAAAATGATGTTGGAATCTTTCCCTATTGTTCCCTTTCATATTGCGTTCATATTGTAAGTCTAATTCTTATCTGAGATGCTATCGAATCCAAAGCTTAAGTTAAAATATGTAAAAACAGGTTCTCCTTATGGCCACAGGAAGAAGAGGAAGGAGAAGCTTAGTTATATGCTCTGAATGATCTATTCTTCTTAGTAAAAGTGTGGGACAGAAACATGTGAAGGTGGAGAGAAATCAGACGGACCTCAACACATCATAAGTCAAGTAAGCAGGTGATGCCCCAGGCACAATACTTAAAATGATGTCGAACTGGGACAATAAGTCTTCATTTGTCAGGCCTTTTGTGATTTACACAACTGGTTCAGCCAAATGGGAAGGAACCAACCATTGTAGTACTGCAGTGTGAAATGGCCTACGAAGCCAATGACGCTCCATACGATACATTGGACATTCCGTGCTATTACAGCATACAAGAATCCTGCCTTGCTATTCATTTCTGTGAAGCCCACTGGGCGCTTTTTCTCAGTGTATCAGCCCTACTTTGTGTAAAGCATCTCTTTCTGATTAATTTTGCTTCATTAATCTTTATCCTTGAATGGGAAAAGTTTCGAGTGTAGAATCTACAGTAGCTTGGCAAGAATTAAAAGATAATGTCCCTTGAATTAGTCTAGAAAAATAAAATACGTCCTGTTGTGTGATAGGAATCTGTGTCTGATAATGAGGGCTGTGTGGAAGACTCGCATTGCTTCTTCGCTTTAAAATATTATTTTTCTAATTATTTTTAACACAGACAACTGACGACTTCTGTGATTGACTGCTGGTTGAGTACGTATCAATGTTCTGCAGTGCAGGTGCCATGCTGAGAAACCAAGCTGCTAATCTCACTGTACTTTAGTAATATTTTTAATCACTAAAATAAGCAAGTTTCTTAACTGTTTTTTTTTTAACTCAAGCGACTAATATATTCATTCTCCATTAATTTCTTTCTATATTAGAAATTCCTATGCAATTCTTTATTTCTTTCTGTATTATAGAAAAATTGGCTAACTTCGGGATTTATCAGTGAGCCCTATGGGATAATTGTCATTAATTATCATGGACCTCTTACCAACCACTATGGTCCACTTACCAACAACCTTAGCTATAATAGACTACATATAGTTTGGAGTAATAAGTTGCATTTCCACAGACATCACTTGTTTAGATTTTTTTACAGGTCCTGTATTAAAGCTGATCTGCATGTAACATGTTAAAGAGCAAGAGAAGATGATTACATATATAGTCTAATGTGATACATTTCTTTATAACTATTATCTAATTCTGAGGGGTCCTGGAGGTGGTCCTATCATTGACTAACATTATCTGTATGGCTATGTATCCCTATTGGATCGCCTACTGGACTCATAAACAGAGTAACTGCAAGTGATGAAGAACAAGGATTAAGATAAAAATTACACTGAAACTGTTCCTACAAAATTATATATTTGTTCATCACTTTGTGCCATTAATATGCTGTTTACATACACACCCCATGTACAATGTGGCAAGTTAACTCTACACATTTAACTCTTACACATTTGTAGTTAACTCTACACATTTTCATGAGTATTTCTTGCAAAATACGAATCAACAATAAAAATAGGTTGTGACAATACTGGTGGCTAGGCTTGAGCGACTTTTCCTTTTTTGAGGTAGAGTCGAGTTTCACGAAACCCGACTTTCTCAAAAGTCGAGTCGAGTGAAATCGGCCGATCTTCTTGAAAAGTCGGGGTCGGGGATCGTCCGAAACACGAAACCCAATGCAAGGTAATGGAAAATCTATATATTTTTATATTTACTTCAGCGCGATATATGTGAAAAGCCGGTAATTCAATTGCCGGCTTTTCATTTCTCCTGCCTAAACCCGAGATGATATGAGACATGGTTTACATACAGTAAACCATGTCATATCCCCTTTTTTTGCATATTCTACACTACTAATGTTAGTAGTGTGTATGTGCAAAATTTCGGCGCTGTAGCTATTAAATTTAAGGGTTAAATCGCGGAAAAAATTGGCGTGGGCTCCCGCGCAATTTTCTCCGCCAGAGTGGTAAAGCCAGTGACTGAGGGCAGATATTAATAGCCTAGAGAGGGTCCATGGTTATTGCCCCCCCTGGCTACAAACATCTGCCCCCAGCCACCCCAGAAAAGGCACATCTGGAAGATGCGCCAATTCTGGCACTTGGCTACTCTCTTCCCACTCCTGTGTAGCGGTGGGATATGGGGTAATGAAGGGTTAATGCCACCTTGCTATTGTAAGGTGACATTAAGCCAGATTAATAATGGAGAGGCGTCAATTATGACACCTATTCATTATTAATCCCATTGTATGAAAGGGTTAAAAAAACACACACACAATATTGCAAAGTATTTTAATGAAATAAACACACAGGTTGTTGCAATATTTTATTGTTCTCTCAATCTACCTGAAGACACTCGCTCTGTAACAAAGGAAACATAATAAACCAACAATATGCATACCATCCGTAGATCTGTAACGTCCCACGATGTAAATCCATCTGAAAGGGTTAAAATATTTTACAGGCAGGAGCTCTGCTAATGCAGCTGTGCTCGTGCCTGTAAACCCCGGGGAATGAAGGAAATGTAGGTCAATGACCTATAGTTACCTTCAGTCGCAGTGATGCGCCCTCTGCTGGATGTCCTCATATGACGTCGAGCGTGGGAAAAAGTTCCCAGGCTGCAGTTCATGAGGACATCCAGCAGAGGGCGCATAACCGCGACTGAAGGTAACTATAGGTCATTGACCTACATTTCCTTCATTCCCCGGGGTTTACAGGCACGAGCGAGTGCTTTAGCACAGCTCCTGCCTGTAAAATATTTTAACCCCTTCAGATGGATTTACCTCGTGGGGCGTGACAGATCATCTGAAGGTATGTATATTGTTGGTTTATTATTTTGCAAAGCAAGGGTCTTCAGGTGGATTGAGAGAGCAATAAAATATTAAAACAACCGATGTGTTTATTTCATTAAAATACTTTTTAATCATGTGTGTGTGTTTTTTTAAACCCTTTCATACAATTGGATTGATAATGGATAGGTGTCATAATTGACGCCTCTCCATTATTAATCTGGCTTAATGTCACCTTACAATAGCAAGGTGGCATTAACCCTTCATTACCCCATATCCCACCGCTACACGGGAGTGGGAAGAGAGTGGCCAAGTGCCAGAATAGGCGCATCTTCCAGATGTGCCTTTTCTGGGGTGGCTGGGGGCAGATGTTTGTAGCCAGGGGGGGGCCAATAACCATGGAACCTCTCTAGGCTATTAATATCTGCCCTCAGTCACTGGCTTTACCACTCTGGCGGAGAAAATTGTGCTGGAGCCCACGCCAATTTTTTCCGCGATTTAACCCTTAAATTTAATAGTTAAAGCGCCGAAATTTTGCACATACACACTACTAACATTAGTAGTGTAGAATATGCAAAAAAAGGGGATATGACATGGTTTACTGTATGTAAACCATGTCTCATATCATCTCGGGTTTAGGCAGTAGAAATGAAAAGCCGGCAATTGAATTACCGGCTTTTCACATATATCGCGCTGAAGTAAATATAAATATAAATATAAATATATATATATATATATATATGTGTCTCAATGACATATATATATATATATATATATATATATATATATATATATATATATATAAAAAAACGAAACCCGATTTTGGAGCGAAGATCGCCGACGGCCGACCCGATCCCACAGAGATCCCAAGTCGGCGACTTTTGAAATTGGCCGATCTGTTTCGCTCAACCCTACTGGTGGCACTCAGCTGGAATCTAATGGCCAGGAGAGCGTGAGTGGGCAACAGCAAGTGCTAGTGGAAGTTGTTGTAAGTAGTACTAGGAATAGTTGGAACAATCCAGAGAAGAGTGGGAATAGTCTGGGTGAGACCGATCTCAGAAGCTGGAGACTAGAATAAGCTTAAATGATAGACACAATGATCAAGCGATGAGTAAGAATTCCATGTGGCTTAAAGTAGGCCCAAACAGGAAACAAGATGGCTTCCAGAGATTCAACATCAGTAATCTTACTAAAAGGCAATTGCAGAAACACAATAACAGTCTCTATTATAAGGAGTGGAATTGCAGCACAATTTATCAAAGTGAATAATAAGTGCTAAGATGACTTCATTAAAGACAGATAACCACAGCCAAAAAATGTGCTCAAACATGACTTGGCACAGTATTCAATTCATGGCCTGGAGTTTTCAGACGATAATAACTCCAGTCTAGATGACCAATTTGGGCATATTGAATTTACAGAAGGATGTCATCACATGGCATCTCTCTAATTAGTCAGAGTGGTGAGTACCAAATGTTACCAGCTGCCATTCTAGCCGACCTTGCCTTTTCATGTATTATATGGATGACCATCTAATTTAATAGCCAATGTTGCACTAACGATGTTATACTAATCATCGCTGTCATGGCTAAATGCTTAACAATTTATAGCTATTCCTACTTTTTCTAGGTAATAGTTGATCAGTGTCAGGTCCAGAGGGCACAAACCTATAGTTATTCACTGTATGACTATGCAAATTTGTTTGAAGGGGTTGTAACAAGATCCACACTTAGCACTAGAAATTATCATTTTTTTAAATTTCTAGCTTTACTGAAGTTTTTCAAAAAATGTATCTTAGCGTCAAATCGATTTACCAAAAATCACAAAGTACTGCAAAGCCTTTAACTGTCCTGAAATGAGGTGTATGACATCTTGAGATCTCATAAGACTGTTTTCAGCTACTTCCAAGCTCTTTAACACAAACAAAGCCTTAGTCAAAGGGACCTTAACATATAGTGTTATGAGTTATGGTAAATGGATGGTAACCAGTAGTAACCAATTCCTTACTCCCAATATGCAAATCTTCTTCACTTCTATGGCATCACATACCTTTGGTACAATTTTCAGTGTTTTGTGGATTTTGTCCGGTCTCTATGGCTAAGCTATGAGCTGTATTGCCCTCTCAAACTCAGATTCAGCACAAAGTTGCTGCTGCGTTCCTCACCTCTGCTTTTATACAGGCCATGAAAATCCCTCCTGATTGACTGTGCTATACCATGTGATATAATAGCTGGAAGGCAAGTGGAAGTCTATATGGACACGCTCAATGTCAGATGAGCCTTCTATGGCAGAAGCAATCTTCTGAAATGTACAGAAAAGCGAATAACAAATTATTCCAATTTGCTGTGCTTAGAGAATTATTAAAAGTTTATCACAAATTTGATTGGCATGAAATCTGCTTCCTCATCTCCGCTTGACACATATCCACCTACTTACTAGGACCCCATCGGTCATAAGAACAGAAGTGTGGAACCCCAATCTGAGTGGAGTGGTTGTTGAACCCTTGTGCTCCTACTCTACTCACTCTGAAGCACTAAAATAGTTAACATGTACAGTAGCTATTTTTGTCCCATAAACTAAGAATGGATAGTGCGTGAAGGAGCAACACTGCTTTATCTAACTTTCCCCTTTCTCCATATTGATATGGATACATTTAGATCTCCTCTGAGGCTTCTTTTTTCTATGAGGCCTTCTTTTTTCATGATATGAGAGGCCTTCCATCCCTTGTAATAATCTAGCTGCCCGCCTTTGAACTGACTCTAATTTCTGAATATCCTTTTTTAAATGTGGAGCCCAATACCAGATCCCGTATTCTAGATGTGATTTATTAGGGGGTAACAATATGTTGAGATCACGAGATTTTATTTCTCATTTTATACACCCTAAAATCTTATTTGCTTTTGCGGCTGCTGGTTGATATTGAGTATTGCTGCTCAGCTTACTTGTATCCAGAATACCCAAGTTCTTCTCCTGTTCTGTATTCTCAAGTATGGTCCCATTTAATGTATATGTAGCAATAGACTAACTCCGTCCTAGGTGCATTACTTTACATTTGTGTACATTATTGTATTATTATCTACAATATCTCTTTGCAGGTCATCTCTTATAATGCCCTCAAAAATTTTGCACACTACATTGATGATTTCTTTTTTTTTACCCTGCAAATTATAAATACTGTATAGTAAATAGTGAAAAAGAAAACTGAAATTTATGAAGGAGGAGAATAAGTGGCTTTGGTACAAGGCACTCTGAAAATTAATTAACTCATTAAGATGCATTAATTCAAGGAATCAGAATGTGCATGCTGACAAGACCTACATAAAAATAATAAATATGACGATGGGGGACTAGAGATTCCACATATATCTACAGTATATCATTGTTTGTATGTATCGATACATATCTGTAGTGCATACATAATACAACAGCAGAGCTAAATTTATTATTTAGAAGGGAAGTATTGTCAGAAATAGATATATAGGCCCAGTTAATCATTACCTTTGTGACTATTTTCTGTCTAGTTTTGTGTTTTGCTCTTCTTTTTTGCACCCAAATCATTCTATTTGCGCCTATTTTATGGGTGGAGTTTATCAATTCTAGATGTTCTAGCTTGGTTAATTAATCATGACTATTTAAATAGTTTAAAAATTTGGTGGAATTTAACTCTAGTCTTTTGTAGGGTGCTTTGACAAAACTTTTACTGTAATTTTCACAACTTTTGATTTTTTACTTTGCACCAAATTCATGAATTGTATGCGCCATTTTGATAAATTTCAGTGCCAAAAACCATGAGTAACACCACAAAGTATAGATGGAAAGTGACTTAAAAAACCCAACAAATGATGAATAGTGGCCATTATTTATGCTACAATTGATCCTGCTATTTCTGCTTCTAAATCTAGACCCACAGTGTTCTCGTGCACCTAACCATCAGAATACAGCGGGAGCTTTTCCAGATGTATATTGTAATGATGCCACTTAGAGGCCTAAAGGCTAGATAGAGGCCTAAAGTTTTCAATTTCTGCCTCTTTCTGGTTGACATACACCAGCATGCAGAGTGTGCTTTCCTATACCGAGAGTCAATTCATAAAATGTATTCCATGTTTTTTACATTTCTTTATAATGTGTCCCTTTTGTGGACAGTTGCCTTGGCATCCTTCATGACTGGATCTAACATGAGCTGTAGAAATCTAGCCTCAGAAGTTATAGGATCCACAAAAATACCTGACTGACGTATCTCACCTCCTCAAATCTAAAAAATGACCTTGGCGCATGTCCACTACTCTCCTTTAGATTTCGATGAGACATTTGCTGACGTTAGTTTCATATATCCAAGTATCTGTTGAAAGGAAAATCTCTGGATAGCTATTCTACTCAAAACAGCATCTTATGCAAGATGGCAACCTTATGAAGCACAAACAAGGTATGATTTAAAATAAAATTAGGTAAAAAACATTGTGGCAAGACAAATAAATTTCAGTAAAAAGTGACATTAGTATAAATAAAGGGAATCTTTCAAGCTGCTATTTTATTGTTTATCTTCTTTATCTAGTGATGGTACAGTCATTTTTGCAGAGAAAGAAAAATATTTATTAACTTAAAGGGAATCTGTCAGTAAAATCAATCTACCTTATCCATCTATATGGAAATGTTGGTCATAGAATGAATAGACTAAAATTCTAAATTGATTTCTGCAATCTGATGTATTAATCCTGAGCAATCCACATTTTTCTTACATGTAAATGACCTGTGAAGATCTATGGGCTGGACATAGATCTCTCTAAGAATCCACCTAAAGGAGGTGTTACCAGTGTTACACAGTACACCAGAAAGGTTTACAATCCTGCCGTGCCCGCAAAGTCCCCCTGCTCAAGAAGGCTGTAAAGGCACAGATGATTGGCCTCGGGGAGACCAAAACATCCAACACCGCGGAGACACCATCACGTGTTTCTCAACGCAGTGATCCAGAACACTGCCCCCATCCCTTATGGGAAATATGCAAATGCATGTCGGATAGCTGCGGAGACACCATCACGTGTTTCTCAATGCAAGCAGTGAATAGCCAGACCTTTCCCCGGGAAGGAACAACCACGGGAAGGGCAGCATCCAATAAAGGAAAACATCCAATACAGGACAACCACCTATGCCAAGCATGGTATCCATCCACAGACAGCTGTTTCGGGGTGTTTGCCCCTCATCAGTGTGGAGTAGGAATCTGGCTATTAGGAGTAGTGCCATTGTAAAAGACTGTAAAGGCACAGATGATTGGCCTCGGGGAGACCAAAACATCCAACACCGTGGAGACACCATCACGTGTTTCTCAACGCAGTGATCCAGAACACTGCCCCCATCCCTTATGGGAAATATGCAAATGCATGTCGGATAGCTGCAGAGACACAATCACGTGTTTCTCAACGCAAGCAGTGAATAGCCAGACCTTTCCCCGGGAAGGAACAACCACGGGAAGGGCAGCATCCAATAAAGGAAAACATCCAATACAGGACAACCACCTATGCCAAGCATGGCATCCATCCACAGACAGCTGTTTCGGGGTGTTTGCCCCTCATCAGTGTGGAGTAGGAATCTGGCTATTAGGAGCAGTGCCTACTAAAAGGCTGTAAAGGCACAGATGATTGGCCTCGGGGAGACCAAAACATCCAACACCGCAGAGACACCATCACGTGTTTCTCAACGCAGTGATCCAGAACACTGTCCCCATCCCTTATGGGAAATATGCAAATGCATGTTGCATAGGTGCGGAGACACCATCACGTGTTTCTAAACGCAAGCAGTGAATAGCCAGACCTTTCCCCGGGTCTCCGCAGCTATCCGTCAGGCATTTGCATATTTCCCATAAGGGATGGGGCAGTGTTCTGGATCACTGCGTTGATAAACACGTGACGGTGTCTCCGCGGTGTTTTGGTCTCCCCGAGGCCAATCATCTGTGCCTTTACAGCCTTTTACTAGGCACTGCTCCTAATAGCCAGATTCCTACTCCACACTGATGAGGGGCAAACACCCCAAAACAGCTGTCTGTGGATGGATACCATGCTTGGCATAGGTGGTTGTCCTGTATTGGATGTTTTCCTTTATTGGATGCTGCCCTTCCCGTGGTTGTTCCTTCCCAGGGAAAGGTCTGGCTATTCACTACTTGCGTTGAGAAGCACATGATGGTGTCTCCGCAGCTATCCGACATGCATTTGCATATTTCCCATAAGGGATGGGGGCAGTGTTCTGGATCACTGCGTTGAGAAACACGTGATGGTGTGTCCGCGGTGTTGGATGTTTTGGTCTCCCCGAGGCCAATCATCTGTGCCTTTACAGCCTTTTACTAGGCACTGCTCCTAATAGCCAGATTCCTACTCCACACTGATGAGGGGCAAACACCCCGAAACAGCTGTCTGTGGATGGATACCATGCTTGGCATAGGTGGTTGTCCTGTATTGGATGTTTTCCTTTATTGGATGCTGCCCTTCCCGGGGAAAGGTCTGGCTATTCACTGCTTGCGTTGAGAAACACATGATGGTGTCTCCGCAGCTATCCAACATGCATTTGCATATTTCCCATAAGGGATGGGGGCAGTGTTCTGGATCACTGCGTTGAGAAACACGTGATGGTGTCTCCGTAGTGTTGGATGTTTTGGTCTCCCCGAGGCCAATCATCTGTGCCGTTTACAGCCTTTTACTAGGCACTGCTCCTAATAGCCAGATTCCTACTCCACACTGATGAGGGGCAAAAACCCCGAAACAGCTGTCTGTGGATGGATACCATGCTTGGCATAGGTGGTTGTCCTGTATTGGATGTTTTCCTTTATTGGATGCTGCCCTTCCCGTGGTTGTTCCTTCCCTTGGAAAGGTCTGGCTATTCACTGCTTGCGCTGAGAAACATGTGATGGTGTCTCCGCAGCTATCCGACATGCATTTGCATATTTCCCATAAGGGATGGGGGCAGTGTTCTGGATCACTGCGTTGAGAAACACATGATGGTGTCTCCGCGGTGTTGGATGTTTTGGTCTCCCCGAGGCCAATCATCTGTGCCTTTACAGCCTTTTACTAGGCACTGCTCCTAATAGCCAGATTCCTACTCCACACTGATGAGGGGCAAACACCCCGAAACGGCTGTCTGTGGATGGATACCATGCTTGGCATAGGTGGTTGTCCTGTATTGGATGTTTTCCTTTATTGGATGCTGCCCTTCCCGTGGTTGTTCCTTCCCGGGGAAAGGTCTGGCTATTCACTGCTTGCATTGAGAAACACGTGATGGTGTCTCCGCAGCTATCCGACATGCATTTGCATATTTCCCATAAGGGATGGGGGCAGTGTTCTGGATCACTTCGTTGAGAAACATGTGATGGTGTCTCCGCGGTGTTGGATGTTTTGGTCTCCCCGAGGCCAATCATCTGTGCCTTTACAGCCTTTTACTAGGCACTGCTCCTAATAGCCAGATTCCTACTCCACACTGATGAGGGGCAAACACCCCGAAACGGCTGTCTGTGGTTGGATACCATGCTTGGCATAGGTGGTTGTCCTGTATTGGATGTTTTCCTTTATTGGATGCTGCCCTTCCCGTGGTTGTTCCTTCCCAGGGAAAGGTCTGGCTATTCACTGCTTGCGTTGAGAAACACGTGATGGTGTCTCCGCAGCTATCAGACATGCCCCTGCTCAAGAAGGCACATATGCAGGCCCATATGAAGTTTGCCAATGAACATTTGGATGATTCTGTGAGTGATTGGGAGAAGTTGATGTGGTCAGATGAAACAAAAAGTCAGGTCTTTGGCACTAACTCAACACCATCCCCACTGTCAAGTATGGAGGTGGAAACATTACATTTTGGTGGTGCTTGCTAAGGGCACTGAACTACTTCACTGCATCAATGGGAGAATTGATGACGCCAAGTCCCATAAAATCCTGAGTGACAACCTCATTCCCTCCACCAGGACATTAAAAATGGGTCGTGGCTTGGTCTCCCAGCAAGACAATGACCTAAAACATGCATCCAAGGCAACAAATGAGTGGCTCAAAAAGAAGCACATTAAGGTCATGCAGTGGCCTAGCCAGTTTCCAGACATTAATCCCATAGAAAATTTATGGAGGGAGTTGAAGCTCCGAGTTGCCAAGCGACAACCTCAAAATCTTAATGATTTAGAGACGATCTGCAAAGAGTGGCCCAAAATTCCTTCTGACATGTGTAAAAATCTCATTTAGTTGATAAACTAAAAAAAATCTGTTGTGTTTGTCAACAAGAGTTTTGCCACCAAGTATTAAGTCTTGTTTGCAGAGGGATTAATTCTCATTGCATTATTTCTCACTGTAAATTGCAAATTCCAGCGTATAAGATGACCTTTTAACCCCTGAAAATCTTCTTAAAAGTCGGGGGTCGTCATATACGCCGGGTCTCGTCTTATAGGGTGGGTGAATATGGTGGGTGGGGGGAGTGGTCCTGATGACGAAGAGAGGGGGTCTCTCACTGGGAAGGTGTAAGTGGAGTATCCCCCATTACCTCATTGTAGCAAAGCAGCAATGCTCTCTGTGCTGGGGGTTGGCATATCTCTGTGCAGCATTGGGGCTCCGCCAGCATTTCCTCAAAGCCCGGAGGCACCGGCAGCTCCATTACTGTGATGCGGTGGCCTCTGGGAAAATGGCCGCTGGGGGCGGCGCATTCTCAGATTCAGGGAGACGAGATCTGAATCTGAGCATGTGCCACCCCCAGCAGCCATTTTCCTGGAGGTCACCGCATCACAGCAATGGAGCTGCCGGTGCCTCCGGGCTTTAAGGAAATGCCGGTGGAGCTCCGATGCTGCACAGAGATACGCCGCCGCCCCCAGCACAGAGCCCCCACACTGCACAGAAAGGAGCCACCGCCGCTCCAACTCCAAGACCCGCACACTGCACATAGAGGAGCAGCCAATGCCGCCCCCCTGCACAGAGAGCATCGCTGCTACAATGAGGTAATGGGGGATACTCCACTTACACCTTCCCTGTGAGACGCTCCCTCTCTTTGTCATTGGGACCACTCCACCCCACCATATGCACATTGGTCACCCGCCCTATAAGCCGACACATGGCGTATAAGAAGACCCCTGACTTTTAAGAAGATTTTATATTTTAACTAGAAAAGTTGGGGGGTCGTATTATACGCCCAGTCATCTTATACTTCGGAAAATAAGGTAATTTATACAATGTGATTTTCTGGATTTTATTTTTGATATTCTGTCTCTCAATGTTAAAATTAACCTACCCTTAAAATTATAGACTGCTCATGTCTTGGTCAGTGGGCAAACTTACAAAATCAGCAAGGGATCGAATACGTATTTTGCCCACTGTAGATTATAGATAAATAGATATGAGATAGATAGATAATAGATAGATAATAGATAGATAGATAGATCTATATAAATAAAAGCGAGTGTATGTGTATATATGTGTATATGTGTGTGTAGTGATGATTATGTCATAATGGTGTCATGGTGACCATGATGTCATAATAGGTTGCAGTGGTGATGGTGATGTCATAATGGTTGCCATGGTGACGAAGGGACTATGGGATGGAGGAAAATCATTATAATTTGTTATAACTAACCACAGTTAGTTAATATGCCCGGGCAATGCCAGGCTCTTCAGCTAGCAGATTATATAATTATATAAATATGGTTAATATTTTATCATTGTCAAAATTAGCCAAGGTCTCTGTTGAGGGAGGCTTTGATTTGTGTTTGTGAAATTTCTCAAGAGACTATTTCTAGTGACATCTGAGAAATTAATAAACTCCTATCAGAGTTAATCCCCATAAATGCTGAGCTTCACTGTATCGATTTAATACTTACACCTGCATTTCCCAAAAGGTATTTGTCACAGCAACATCTTAGGCATGATGAGAAAATGATCTTCAGAGAAAAAAACTAAAATTATTTACTTAGCCTATTGGAAACGATAAGGGGTCTGGTGTAAATTGACCCAAGAAGAGACATTGCGATTTATCTACATCTACTTTAGATCTACCGATCCATCAGTGTCTTTGACAATTCAATAGTTTCAGTGTTTTTCATATTTCTAGAAGAGACAAATTCTTAATGGCAAAAAACATAACTGTTGTATAAGAAAATATAGAAAAAAAGTCATCATGGTCTAAAAAATTGTAATAAATTCAGATGTACACGAAACTCAGGAGCCACCTGGTTGTAATATATTCTGTGGCTGTTGGAAGGGTTAGAGTGATGAATTAAGGCACTTGTGGGTACAGGCCCTAACACAATAATGATTCCCCCCCCAAAAAAAACCCAACATTTTGAACTTCATCAACATCAACTAAATTTCTGCGCAGGTTGATTTATTAGTAACCAGTCAGGGGTCATGTTTCCAAAGCCAAGACAATGTAGAGTGGTCCCACGTAAAATACTTGTCATTTTATGATTATTCTACATTTATACTTCCAGTTCATCTAAATTTAAAAAATAATATATGTTATGACATAGTCAGTGAAGTATGCAATTTAATTATTTGTAGTTTTTCTGTATTTGTATGACACCAACATTAAGTATCACGCTTTGGTTCATGGGCCACCTTAATTTTTGCCCTTATTTCTGTGCACATTTCTTGTGATTTTCAGTCAATTGTAATTGCAGTAGGCATCAGATGTTTGAGGCATCATATAGAACATTTAGTACAACAAGGAGAATATTTCTTCATAAAATTTAACATGTGACAACCAAACTAATTAGAAATAGAACAGACAACAGGAATAAGAACGTGGTATTAATGGAATAATATCTGAGAGTTCACATGGTATCATTTTACTCTTCTAATTGTTATCGTATGGAAATGTGCACAGTTTAGCATTAGAATATGTGTCAAGGTTCAAGGTGGGGTAAGGGTTAGAATAATTTATTTTATTTGTTACTTTTTAGTTATAGGCATTTTTGACAATGCAAATCTTCAATTCAAAATTTAACTTGTTAACGTCCCAATACACATTAGGCTAATGTTTGACTGAAAGCAATAATATCAGCAGGGACACCTACCAACCTAATGTGAATGAGGGCCTCTATTTCTCCTCCAACAAGACGATGTTGGGGTGATAGTGTAATCATCTGGCTAGCAGCCTTTTCAGCCTTTTCTCTCATACTTAGGAGTCGCTTGGATAATCACTCTTGTGTATTGTATGAGGGAGCCATCGCTAGACATGTCTGTCGGGGGTGCATCTCTCGGAAAACAGAGAAATTGGCAGTCTGAAATCAGACATGCACGATCGACGTCTCCTATGACATTTGTCTAAGGCCTGTATGCACATTATACGGTCAACCAATCACGTCAATATCGGGTTTGTTCTACATCAGTCTAATGTGTATGAGGAATCACGCGGTTTGAATTCTTAAATTGACTTTATTTGATCTTCCTATTGAAAACATAAATGGTCAGATGTGTCAAACGTTCATGTGTACGGCAGAGCCGGGAGAGATGACACAAGCGTTCACCCAACACCTATTGCATGTGTATATTCAGCTTGACTCTGTTCCCATAACCACTTAATATTCCTTAGTACACCTGTAGTTAGTTTTCTGACTGAGAAAATCTATCAGAGAAAGAAAAATGGCAGCTACAGTATCTTCTGTAAAATGGCCTCATTTTTTCCAATGAACTTTAGTTAGTGCTATAGTTCAGTCTCTAAGATACCAAACATAGACAATAAAGAAGAGTTGCGCTGTTTTGGCAGAATACAGAATATATTTTAGATCAACTTTCAGTTTGACTCCTTGATCTGAACTTAAAATTATTTGAGAAAACATGGAAAAATTATTGACCTTACCTGCAATAATATTAGGTTTTGGTGGCATTATAAATTCATACATTGTTGGCTCCGAATGACCAAGTCTATTAGTTGCTATGATCTGAACTTCATATCCCATATTCCATTGTAGATGTTCTAGAACGATATGGTCTTTATTCCCAAGGAACTTTTTCTCCAGCCACTGATCTTCTTTGTCTTTCTGTAGGACAAAGTAAAAACTTTATTATTTGCATTAATCTAATGAAACAAGTTTTACACATTATGTGGCAATAATGTAAGAATTTATGTTTCTGAGTAGGCTTAGCACAGATCTTTAGAAGAGATCATTTAAAGGTAAGGTACCGCGTTTGTAGATCATTAATAAATCACTGTAATGTAGCATAACATGCTGCTATAACCAAGTTTTAAATGCATGTGAAACAGATTTCGTGTGTTATATGTGTTTAAAGAAGGAACTGGGGGCTGACATCTTGGTTTTGCAGCAGTAGCAGGGCACTAACAGTGTCATTTTACAGCACCCCATGGACATAGGAGCTAATAGACCGGCGCTGACCCTATCTTTAACATTGGAGAGGTGTTAGCAGTGAGCTGGGCACGCCTCTGTGGGCTGCACAACTCACTGCTGTAGGTGTGACTAGCAGCCATTTTATTATAGCCCAGTGCTCTCTGCCCAGCTCCACTTACTCTCTATCACAGGAGCTCCATTCACTCCATTAAGCTGCATTCCCAGCCTGCAGGGAGGTGACACCTGACACCTCTCTGCCATACAATGTATCTCCCCTCCCCTCCACAGTGCCTGGCCATTCACTGGAGACCTGGAGCTCCTTCTTATCTTACTGAGGGATGAGTCACAGACAGCTCTGCACAGACAATGCTGCTCCATACACACCACATAAACTATGGATGCAGTAACTGCTGGTGATAGCAGATCACAGAGCAGTCACACACAAAATGGCTCTGCCCTGTGATGCTGCTCTTCATTCTGCCCCAGGGATATTAGACCACCCAAAAGGGGAGGGAAATGCTGATGTCAGCAGTTACTGCCCAGATTTTCCAGCTAACAGTAAAGCTGGTTAGTCTCACTATAGCTGCTTGAGGTCTAAAACGGAAAATGCTCCCCCTAGTGGTCAATATATATATTTGTAAGAAAATATATAATATTTTTCATATAGAAATGTTTGCAAACAGTGCAAACATTGCATTAGTACATTTTATTTACTATTTTAAGCTTAATTTCACAAAAAAACAAAGTACAAGAAAACTGGTGGCACCTTCCCTTTAACACATATTGTGCAAGGCAAGAGCTCACTAAAGAAAGTTGGCTTGACTCTCCATCAAGCATTGAAGGTTAGTGGTGGGTGGAAAGTTGCTGATCAGGTATGTTCACTGAACTCTGAGTGCCAGAATAGATAAAGGGACACTTTTGACTACTCACAATCATTTGTCCATACAAAGCACTGCCAAACTCTCAAGTATTAATGTAAGGGTACCGTCTCACAGTGGCACTTTGATCGCTACGACGGTACGATCCGTGACGTTCCAGCGATATCCATACGATATCGCTGTGTCTGACACGCAGCAGCGATCAGGGACCCTGCTGAGAATTGTACGTCGTAGCAGATCGTTTGGAACTTTCTTTCATCGCTGGATAATAATAATAATAATAATAATTTTATTTATATAGCGCCAACATATTCCGCAGCGCTTTACAACTTATAGAGGGGACTTATACAGACAACAGACATTACAGCATAACAGAAATCACAGTTCAAAACAGATACCAGGAGGAATGAGGGCCCTGCTGCTCGCAAGCTTACAATCTATGAGGAAAAGGGAAGACACAAGAGGTGGATGGTAACAATTGCTTTAGTTATTTGGACCAGCCATAGTGTAGGGCTCGGGTGTTCATGTAAAGCTGCATGAACCAGTTAACTGCCTAAGTATGTAACAGTACAGACACAGAGGCTATTAACTGCATAAAGTGTATGAGAACATGATGGAGGAACGTGATTATGTTGTTGTTTTTTATTAATAGGCCACACAGGGATAATTAGGTTAATGCGTTGAGGCGGTAGGCCAATCTGAACAAATGAGTTTTTAGTGCACGCTTAAAACTGTGGGGATTGGGGATTAATTGTATTAACCTAGGTAGTGCATTCCAAAAAATCGGCGCCGCACGTGTAAAGTCTTGGAGACGGGAGTGGGAGGTTCTGATTATTGAGGATGCTAACCTGAGGTCATTAGCAGAGCGGAGGGCACGGGTAGGTTGGTAGACTGAGACCAGAGAGGAGATGTAGGGTGGTGCTGAGCCATGGAGTGCTTTGTGGATGAGGGTAGTAGTTTTGTACTGGATTCTGGATTGGATGGGTAGCCAGTGTAATGACTGGCACAAGGTAGAGGCATCGGTGTAACGGTTGGCGAGGAATATGATCCTGGCAGCAGCATTCAGGACAGATTGGAGCGGGGAGAGTCTGGTAAAAGGTAGGCCAATTAGTAGAGAGTTACAATAGTCCAGACGAGAATGAATAAGTGAGACAGTAAGAGTTTTTGCAGAGTCGAAAGTAAGAAAAGGGCGAATTCTGGAAATGTTTTTGAGATGCAGATAAGAAGAGCGAGCCAGTGATCGGATGTGGGGGGTGAATGAAAGCTCGGAATCAAGGATGACTCCAAGGCAGCGGGCATGTTGCTTTGGAGTAATGGTGGAACCGCACACAGAGATGGCAATGTCGGGCAAAGGTAGGTTTGTAGAGGGAGAGAACACGAGGAGTTCAGTTTTTGACAGGTTCAGTTTCAGATAGAGGGAGGACATGATGTTAGAGACAGCGGTAAGACAGATCTCCCGCTGTCATCGCTGGATCGTTGTGTGTGACAGCGATCCAGCGATGCGTTCGCTTGTAACCAGGGTAAACATCGGGTTACTAAGCGCAGGGCCGCGCTTAGTAACAAAATGTTTACCGTGGTTACCAGCGTAAAAGTAAAAAAAAACAAACAGTACATACTCACATTCCGGTGTCTGTCCCCCGGCGTTCTGCGTCTCTGCACTGTGAGCGCCGGCCAGCCGGAAAGCGAGCACAGCGGTGATGTCACCGCTGTGCTTTCCGGCTGGCACAGACACAGTGGAGAGAAGCAGAACGCCG
This sequence comes from Ranitomeya variabilis, assembly GCF_051348905.1. NCBI lineage: Eukaryota > Metazoa > Chordata > Amphibia > Anura > Dendrobatidae > Ranitomeya > Ranitomeya variabilis. Next base: position 46,252,329 of record NC_135234.1, read on the forward strand.
GGGGACAGACACCGGAATGTAAGTATGTACGGTTTTTTTTTTTTTACTTTTACGCTGGTAACCACGGTAAACATCGGGTTACTAAGCCCGGCCCTGCGCTTAGTAACCCGATGTTTACCCTGGTTACCCGGGGACTTCGGCATCGTTGGTCGCTGGAGAGCTGACTGTGTGACAGCTCCCCAGCGACCACACAACCACTTACCAATGATCACGGCCAGGTCGTATCGCTGGTCGTGATCATTGGTAAATCGTTATGTGAGACGGTACCCTAAGGCTAACGCAGCTTACAGCACCCCAGACTTTAGATTTGTTAGCTACACAACGGTTGCTTTTACTACTTAGATGTATGTGGGATTTATTATAAAAATTATTAAAACACCTACATGAGTATAAGGAGCATTATAAAAGGGGCTAAAATGTACCAATAGATTCAACAATACCTAAATAGAAATGTGCAACACTCAAAATCAATAAAAAATATATACTGTATTACATAATTAAAAGCATAAAAATAGACATACAAAAGTCAGACATATAAACTACGAAATGTAGGTACGTGATAATAACAAAACTCCTTTGTGTTAATACTACAAATGAGTACAGATTTATATTGTTTGCAATCACAGTATTGAGGACAGATACTCAAAAACTGAAAGTTAAATAGCCAGTGCTGTAAAACTTAAGTCCCTTTAAGGTACATACAGATAAAGGGGGAGAGTGTGATATCACATGAATGTACATATAACTAAGGGTACTGTCACACTCTGCAACTTTCCAATGATCACGACCAGCCATACGACCTGGCCGTGATCGTTGGAAAGTCGTTGTGTGGTCGCTGGGGAGCTGTCACACAGACCGCTCTCCGGCGACCAACGATGCCGAAGGCCCCGGGTAACCAGGGTAAACATCGGGTTACTAAGCGCAGGGCCGCGCTTAGTAACCCGATGTTTACCCTGGTTACCATCGTAAAAGTAAAAAAAAACAAACAGTACATACTCACATTCCGGTGTCCGTCAGGTCCCTTGCAGTCTGCTTCCCGCTCTGACTGAGTGCCGCCGTAAAGTGAAAGCAGATCACAGAGGTGACGTCACCGCTGTGCTCTGCTCTTACATTCCGGCCGGCAGTCAGTCAGAGCGGGAAGCAGACTGCAAAGGACCTGACGGACACCGGAATGTGAGTATGTACGTTTTTTTTTTTTTTAACTTTTACGATGGTAACCAGGGTAAACATCGGGTTACTAAGCGCGGCCCTGCACTTAGTAACCTGATGTTTACCCTGGTTACAAGCGAACGCATCGTTGGATCGGTGTCACACACACCGATCCAATGATGACAGCGGGAGATCCAGCGATGAAAGAAAGTTCCAAACGATCTGCTACGACGTACGATTCTCAGCAGGGTCCCTGATCGCTGCTGCGTGTCAGACACAGCGATATCGTATGGATATCGCTGGAACGTCACGGATCGTACCGTCGTAGCGACAAAAGTGCCACTGTGTGACAGTACCCTAATTAAAGTAATGCACAGTAGCATGGAGTACACTTTACTTATCAAAGAAAACACACATATCTTTATTTTGGAGTGCTAAGTGTCTCAATCATTTAAGAGCTTTAAATTAACATTAAATTTAATGAAGCACTCCAGAAATATTTTCTTCTCAACAGCCTCACCTGACTATTTATCATACTCTGTACTTCATTTGTATATAGTGTATTCACTTCCCTGATGCTCACGCTCAGTTTTGCTTGTCTTTAGACACATCTTGATTTTCAGATTTTACCCTGCATTTTCTTCCATGTGATTATCATCCTTTGTATATTCTTGTACCTCGGCTGATAGGTCACAAGTGTACAGATATTGAGTATGAGTTGCCATCTTATCCATTATAACAAAAACAAGAAAATAATACCCCGCACTGCTGTTATATGGTTAGACCCTATTGTCCAAATAACCCTTTGTTAAGGGGAGAACCGTTGGAATTCCTTTATGTTTAAAACGGGGTGCAGCTTTTGTAGTGAAACATCACAGTCCAAAAAAAAGCCAAAAAAAGTGCACTTACCCGTATTCAGTGGTCACAATTTTTATTCGGACATTTTTCAAAATATGCAGGGAGGGATGTGAAAAAAGCAGACAACGGCCGTTTTGTGCCTCAGCACTTCAACGGGTCCTACACCTGTAGGACCCGTTGAAGTGCTGAGGCACGAAACGGCCGTTGTCCGCTTTTTTCACATCCCTCCCTGCATATTTTGAAAAATGTCCGAATAAAAATTGTGACCACTGAATACGGGTAAGTGCACTTTTTTTGGCTTCTTTTTTTGGACTGCGCTTATCCATTATAACTGCTTGATAGGAGCTGTATAATTACCATCAGTTACTATGATACAATTTTCAGCACCTCCTACCCTGTGCAGAACTTCAGTGTTACAGAACATGTAATATCAACATAGGAAAATAGGAAAAATTCAAGTGACAGATGGTGAGCCACATCAGAGATCATGAGCCAAATAATGTAATCACAAGACTAGATTCGAGAGAATCTTCAAAAATTTGGATTGGGCAAATTTACTTGAGTTTGACCATGAAATTAGATTCAGTTGGAAAAAATTTAGACTGAATAAAAATTGCCTGTGTGGGGAGGGAATGGGTTAAAAAAAACAACTTTCAACTCAGCTTTTTTTCACTTGTACTTATGCTACCTCCATCACCTCCAGTGCTGTTGTAATTTTTGTCACTCAACTTGCTCCATTCCAGAGCTGAGGTCAATCTAAGACCTGTGAAGCATCCATATATCATGGCCTCCTGATGATCCGTAAAGGTGAAACGCGTAGAGGTGTTCTATGACATAACAAAGAGGATAAGTATCACTCATTGTTTTGCTGCTATATTCTATCAATACTAGTGTGCATTGGGAGATAATTTTTATCTTAATCTGAAATAATATATCTAAAGTATTGACATGGCTCCCAATGCAATATTACATTAAGTTATATGATTTCTGCTACCACAGCTACCCATAGGGAAATTGAGGGATAGCCGTCGCGGAGTGGGGGCGCCATATCCGCTTCACAGTAGGGTGCCAACCCCCACAGTTAGGTAGGACCTAAGATTGTAGGTAGCAGCTTAACAAGGAGTATTTTATGTTCACTCCAGCACCTATTTTGCACTTTTTGCACTTTTTTTGTCCTAGTCTCTCATCCTGCCACTAATCAGTTGCCGTTGGCAAAATATTAGCCAATATCGGCTTTCTCTTTATCTATACCTGATTATCTCCTGTTGAATATTTGGTAGCTCAATTGTGACACAAGTCCAGGGCAATAACAGGAGATTCAGGGACAGCCGACGGTGAGCGGGGGCGCCATATCTCGTTTTTTATGTAATAGGGTGCCAACCTCTGCTGGTAGGTAGTGGCTAACAGGGTCCGTTATAGGGTTATATATAGAGAGCACGGTTGTCTGCTGTGTCTGTTTGTGGTTGTTTTTCATGGTTTTAAGTGTATTGATTAAAAGGTATGTTTTATTGTAATATCAAGTATAGGATTTAGGTCGTTTGATTGTACAATCTAAGACCTGTGATTAGCCTCACACAGTCATGTGGGAGGGCCACACATGTCATGACATCATCCTCCCCCATATGAATGCATGAGGCTAATATAAAGCTTCATACTGGCCTCAGAGATAGAATGATCGAAGAACTGGAACAATGGGAAGCTGTGATGGGTTTAAGGATTAATGTGGAAAGGTGAGTATAAAGTGTTTTTTTTTTAATCTTAAACATTTATAAGTGCCCAAAAGAATCTGTCAGCGTGGCGGTCAACTATCATATATATATATATATATATATATATATATATATATATATATATATATATATATATATATATGTATATACACTCATATACATATATATGCTTGTGTACACTATATACTGTACAACTTATATATTGTATATGCAAACAAAGAGACAGTGTATGCATATACTTCTGGCACCTTCCCTTCTGCGTTCAAACATGCCACAATCACGCCTATCCCTAAAAAGCCAACCCTCGATCCAACTGCTATGTCCAGCTATCACCCAATATCGCTGCTCCCATTCACTTCCAAACTCCTGGAGCAGCACATCCACGCTGAACTTTCCTCCCACCTCTCATCTAACTTGTTGTATGACAATCTACAATCTGGTTTCCGCCCCCATCACTCAACTGAGACTGCCCTGATCAAAATCACTAACGACCTACTTACCGCCAAAGCTACTGGACAATACTCTGTACTCCTCCTTCTAGACCTGTCCTCTGCTTTCGACACAGTTGACCACTGCCTCCTACTACAAATCCTCTCCTCCTTTGGCATCAAAGACATCACCCTATCCTGGATCTCCTCGTACCTTTCCAACTGCACATTCAGCGTCTCCCACTCCGACACTACCTCCTCATGCCACCCTCTCTCTTTTGGAGTCCCCCAAGGCTCTGTTCTAGGACCCCTACTCTTCTCAATCTATACACTTGGCTTGGGACAACTCATAAAGTCCCATGGATTCCAGTACCACCTCTATGCTGATGACACTCAGATCTACCTCTCTGGCCCAGACGTCACCGCTCTGCTGTCCAGAATCTCAGAGTGCCTATCAGCCATATCCTCCTTCTTCTCCTCTCGCTTCCTCAACCTCAATGTGGACAAATCTGAACTCATCATCTTTCCTCCATCCCACAGATCTTCCTTACCTGACCTATCTATCGCAATCAATGACATAATGCTTTCCCTCATACCAGAAGTCCGCTGCCTCGGAGTAACCTTCGACTCTGCCCTGTCCTTCAAACCGCACATCCAAGCTCTTTCCGCCTCCTGTCGCCTCCAGCTCAAAAATATCTCCAGAATCCGTCCTTTCCTCAACCTTCAATCTACTAAAATTCTTCTGCATGCCCTCATCATCTCCCGCCTTGACTACTGCAACATCCTTTTCTGCGGCCTCCCTGCTAACACCCTTGCACCTCTCCAGTCCATCCTTAACTCTGCTGCCTGACTAATCCATCTCTCTCCTCACTACTCCTCCGCTTCCCCCCCTCTGCAAATCTCTTCACTGGCTCCCATTCCCTCAGCGTATCCAGTTCAAATTACTAATTCTGACCTATGCAAATTGCCTCTTCTGAGAAAAAGAGGACTTAACTCTATAGCGCCACCTGTTGGAAGTAGCGATCCTACAAGTCACAATCAACCCTTTAACGAGTCGTGCAATATGACTTAGAATAAAAGCCAAATCAGTATCTCAATTCACAGACACAGTGTTTCGGGCTGTTGGCCCTCGTCAGTGCGAAGCATGAGAACTGATTTGGCTAGGTGAGAGGCTCTGGACTGGGGTCTTAGGGGTAACGTTTCTCCTTATGGAGAGTGACATACCATCTCTGGCTTGTCAAGGTAAGGAGGCTTATTCGCCGTGCAATGCTCCTCTGGGAAATTAAATATGCAAATTGCCTCTTCTGAGAAAAAGAGGACTTAACTCTATAGCGCCACCTGTTGGAAGTAGTGATCCTACAAGTCACAATCAACCCTTTAACGAGTCGTGCAATATGACTTAGGACAAAAGCCAAATCAGTATCTCAATTCGCAGACACGGTGTTTCAGGCAGTTGGCCCTCATCAGTGCGAAGCATGAGAACTGATTTGGCTAGGTGAGAGGCTCTGGACTGGGGTCTAAGGGGTAACGTTTCTCCTTATGGAGAGTGACATACCATCTCTGGCTTGTCAAGGTAAGGAGGCTTATTCGCCGTGCAATTCTCCTCTGGAAATTAAATATGCAAATTGCCTCTTCTGGGAAAAAAAGGACTTAACTCTATAGCACCAACTGTTGGAAGTAGCGATCCTACAAGTCACAATCAACCGTTTAACGAGTCGTGCAATATGACTTAGGATAAAAGCCAAATCAGTATCTCAATTCGCAGACACGGTGTTTCAGGCAGTTGGCCCTCATCAGTGCAAAGCATGAGAACTGATTTGGCTAGGTGAGAGGCTCTGGACTGGGGTCTAAGGGGTAACGTTTCTCCTTATGGAGAGTGACATACCATCTCTGGCTTGTCAAGGTAAGGAGGCTTATTCGCCGTGCAATGCTCCCCTGGAAATTAAATATGCAAATTGCCTCTTCTGAGAAAAATAGGACTTAACTCTATAGCACCACCTGTTGGAAGTAGCGATCCTACAAGTCACAATCAATCCTTTAACGACCTACTGACCTACAAAGCCATTCATAACCTGTCTCCTCCATATATGTCTGAACTAATCTCCCGATATCTTCCCTCACATAATCTCCGGTCCTCCCAAGACCTCCTTCTCTCCTCCACACTTATTCGCTCCTCATCCAATCGCCTCCAAGACTTCTCCCGAATATCCCCCATCCTCTGGAACTCTCTGCCCCAACACGTCCGACTATCAACCACATTTGGATCCTTCAGACGGAACCTGAAAACTCATGTCTTCAGGAAAGCCTACAGCCTGCACTGACCCCGCTGCCTCCTCATCACTACCTAAGCTACCGCCTCACCAACACCGGAGCTCCTGCAACCTCCAACCTACTGTCTCCTTCCCCATAATCCTGCAGAATGTAAGCCCGCAAGGGCAGGGTCATCGCCCCTCTGTATCAGTCTGTCATTGTTTGTTTACTGTAAGTGATATCTGTAACTTTTATGTAACCCCTTCTCATGTACAGCACCATGGAATCAATGGTGCTATATAAATAAATAATAATAATAATAATAATAATAATAATATACATATATATTGGGGAAGTACTAATAGAATGCATTACAAAAATAACTGGACTGCTACTTTAAGAAAAATCTATTTGTAGTAATCTCCTAAACTAACCCTAATGACAGCAAAATGATATTTAACTGTTGGTGTATGTGAAGGATTTGGAGCCCTGTATGGGAAAAATGAACTTTGACAGCTACAGTATAAAGATAATTTAAGCAATAATTTAACTCAGAGTTTTGGACCAATTCTGAATGTCATTGCTGTATTGTGATCCTTATAAGCCAAAATGAATATTTTAGCTTCAATACAGTGCAAGCTTAAACGAGTTCTGAAGACATGGGGATTGCCGGTCTACTCCCAAGCACCCAATTCTATAAATGACTTTGATTTGTCTCAACAGAAGAAGGCATATGTGCAAACTATGAAGCTTCACAGAGGCGTATTAGTTTGTGGTGCCTACTGTTACCTCCAATGTATATTTCTATGGTCTATTAGGAATTGAGCCAATAAATTACATGGCTTGTAATTATTAGAGAATTATTACTTAGGAGATATATAGAGGTGTGTTCTATGATTTCATATCAGAGACTATCATGCCATATTTTGCTCTTCCACACCTGCCATCTGCTGTCTGTATCTACCCCACGGCCTCAATCAGATCTTCATGAAAAGGGAGCACTATGGCTACAATATACAGTAATATTTCAAGCAGCATAATTTACTAATATACACAGTGTACAATTGTAAGAAAGGACTTATACACTTGAACAGTAGGAAGTGTTAAAGACTGATGCTTATCTCACCAGGGAAGCAGCTAAACTCATGAAACAATGCAAATGAGACAATTAAAACAACTACTTAAAACATAAAAAGAATAAAGAATCTTCTACCTAGATGGGGAGAAAGTATAGTAGAGCTTGTATTATAAAAAAAAAAACAATTATTTACAAGAGCTCCATTTGGCCATAGTTGAAATAGAAATTATTAGATTTTAGCAATTAATTGTCGTAAGCCACAAAAAGCTGGCCACCTGGTAAAAAGTAGTACCTACAATCCCGTTTAATAAAAAAAAGGAAAGAGGCTTTCTTTGCTTTCTACAATTCAACATGTTTACAATAAATTAAATCTTTCAAGGACTAGTCAAGACTTGGGATTAAAGTGTCAAATAGAGGAAATTTGTAATATGATAAAAAGGAAGAGCAGGGATTAGAATAAAAAATATTTACGGCAATATTAGACCATTTAAAAAACACATTTTAAACATCTTATTCTATAAGTTTTCACAGAGTTTTTTTTTAACTGTAATCTCTTGGCATACTGTGGCCCAAGTATAGCTTATGGTTTACCATGACACACAGTTAGGTCCGAGTGAATGTTTGGGTAGAATAGTTATCAGGGAAATGATGAGGAATCCAGCTCAACGAGATAGTGAAAAAACTCTTTTCTTTATTCACTTAAAATATGTGTTCAGTGGAGGATAAAAACATCAGCAATTACAGATAATAAAATGCGTTATCAACGCGTTTCTGGTGACCAAGCACCCTTAACCCCTTCATGACCTTGGGATTTTTCGTTTTTCCATTTTCGTTTTTCACTCCCCTCCTTCACAGAGCCATAACTTTTTTATTTTTCCGTCAATTTGGCCATATGAGGGCTTATTTTTTGCGAGACGAGTTGTACTTTTGAACGACATCATTGGTTTTACCATGTGGTGTACAAGAAAACGGGAAAAAAATTCCAAGTGCAGTGAAATTGCAAAAAAAGTGCAATCCCACACTTGTTTTTTGCTTGCCTATTTTGCTAGGTTCACTAAATGCTAAAACTGACCTGCCATTATGATTCTCCAGGTCAGTACGAGTTCATAGACACCTCACATGTCTAGGTTATGTTTTACCTAAGTGGTGAAAAAAAATTCCAAACTTTGCAAAAAAAAATAAATAAAAAATTGCGCCATTTTCCGATACTCGTAGCGTCTCCATTTTTCGTTATCTGGGGTCAGGTGAGGGCTTATTTTTTGTGTGCCGAGCTGGCATTTTTAATTATAGCATTTTGGTGCAGATACGTTCTTTTGATCGCCCGTTATTGCATTTTAATGCAATGTCGCGGCGACCAAAAAAACGTATTTCTGGTGTTTCGATTTTTTTTCTCATTACGCCATTTAGCGATCAGATTAATGCTTTTTTTTTATTGATAGATCGGGCGATTCTGAACGCGGCGATACCTAATATGTGTAGGTTTGATTTTTTTTTTATTGATTTATTTTGATTGGGGCGAAAGGGGGGTGATTTAAACTTTTATGTTTTTTTATTTTTTTCACATTTTTAAAAACTTTTTTTTTTCACTTTTGCCATGCTTCAATAGCCTCCATGGGAGGCTAGAAGCAGGCACAGCCCGATCGGCTCTGCTACATAACAGCGATCATCAGATCGCTGTTATGTAGGAGAGTTGCAGGTGTGCTGTGAGCGCCGACCACAGGGTGGCGCTCACAGCCACCGGCGATCAGTAACCATAGAGGTCTCAAGGACCTCTATGGTTACCATTCAGAAGCATCGCCGACCCCCGATCATGTGACGGGGGTCGGCGATGACGTCATATCCGGCCGCCCGGCAGGATGCGGTAGTTAAATGCCGCTGTCTGCGATTGACAGCGGCATTTAACTAGTTAATAGGCGCGGGCAGATCGCGATTCTGCCCGCGCCTATTGCGGGCACATGTCAGCTGTTCAAAACAGCTGACATGTCCCGGCTTTGATGCGGGCTCACCGCGGAGCCCTGCATCAAAGCAGGGGAGCTGACCTCGGACGGTATAGTATGCTGCAGCGATATAGACAACTATGCCGATCGCTGCAGCGTCGCTGTTTCGTCGTTGTGTGGTCGCTGTAGAGCTGTCACACAGACAGCTCTCCAGCGACCAACGATGCCGAAGTCCCCGGGTAACCAGGGTAAACATTGGGTTACTAAGTGCAGGGCCGCGCTTAGTAACCCGATGTTTACCCTGGTTACCAGTGTAAATGTAAAAAAACCAAACACTACATACTTACATTCCGGTGTCTGTCGCGTCCCCCGGGGTCCGCTTCCCTGCTCTGTGTAAGCGCCGGCCCTAAAGCAGAGTGGTGATGTCACCGCTGTGCTCTGCTTTACGGCCGGCCGGCGCTGACACAGTGCAGGGAAGCGGACGCCGGGGGACCCAACAGACATCAGAAGGTGAGTATGTAGTGTTTGGGTTTTTTTACATTTACAATGGTAAGCAGGGTAAATATCGGGTTACTAAGCGCGGCCCTGCGCTTAGTAACCCAATGTTTACCCTGGTTATCAGTGAAGACATCGCTGGATCGGTGTCACAAACACCGATCAAGCGATGTCAGCGGGTGATCCAGCGACGAAATAAGGTGCTGGCCTTCTAGCTCCGACCAACGATATCACAGCAGGATCCTGATCGCTGCTGCATGTCAAACACAACGATATCGTTATCCAGGGCGCTGCAACGTCACGGATCGCTGTCATTATCATTGTTAAGTTGTTCAGTGTGAAGGTACCTTTAGTCATGAAGTTCCGTGCTCCGAGTCTTCAAGGATGTCAACTATGGTGAGCTGGACTTTGTTCGATTTTGTAGAATAGTTATGCATGTGCCATAAAAAATAGTTGTGGCTATGCTAATTATAAGTTGTGCCCCTACTTTAAAGACCATGGTCAGAGAGTAACCTAATATTCCCACTGTTTGGCCCCTTGCATTGAGATCACAGGATAAGATGGATTTATACTGACAGCCTTCGCCCTAAGGAAATTCCTCTGTGTTTCCAATCCCTCCAATATATTAGAGTTAAAAATATATTAAATACAAGTTAATGTAATTTGTAAATGATTAAAATATTTTTAAATGATCCCCTTAGTGACGGAGCCAATGTTGACCTTAATGACAAACCCACATTTTTCAAATCTGACCATTGTCACTTTATGTGAGAATTCTGAGATATTCCAATGGATCCCAGTCATTCTGAGATTGTTTTTTCATGACATATTGTACTTCATGATAGAACTAAACTTTGGTTGATAAAACTTGAGTTTGTTTGTGAAAATATCAGAAATTTGAAGAAAATTTTGAAAATTTAGCAATTTTCAAGCTTTTAATCCTTGTACCCATAAACCAGAGAGTTATGTCACACAAAGTAGTTAATAAATAACATTTTCCATATGTCGACTTTACATCTGCATAATTTTTACAGCTTGATGATTTTTGTTATTTATAAGGGATAAAAGTTGACCAGCAATTTCTCATTTTTCCAACAAAATTTACAAAACCAATTTTTAGGGGCCACATCGCATTTGAAGTAACTTTGGGGGGCCTATATGACAGAAAATACCCAAAAGTGACACCATTCTAAAAAATGCACACCTCAAAGTCCTCAAAAACACATTCAGGAAGTTTACTAACCCTTCAGGTGCTTCACAGGAACTGAAGAAATGTAGAAGGAACATTTTCCTTTTTTTAAAAAAAAAAAAAATGTTTACTTTAACCCCAATTTTTTTTATTTTCATAAGGGAACAGGAGAAAATGAACCAAAAAATGTGTTTTGCAATTTCTCATGAGTACGTCAATGCCACATATGTTGGAGGAAGCTATTGTTTGGGCCCAGGGCAGGGCTCAGAAAGGAAGGAGCACCGTTTGACTTGTTGAATGCAAAAATAGCTGGAATGGATAGCGTTTGGAGAGCCCATGATGTGTCTAAACAGTGGAAACCCCCACAAGTCACCACGTTTTGGGAACTAGACTCTCCTCAAGTGATGTATCTAGATGTGTGGTGAGCACCTTGAACTCCAGGTGCTTGACAGAAGTTTATAATCTAGAATCATAATATATATATATATATATATATATATATATATATATATATATATATATATATATATATATATATATATATATATATATATTTTATTTTTTTTTTATTTTTTTTTTTCAAAAGGGTAACAGGAGAAAATGGACAACAAAATTTGTTGAGCAATTTTTCCTGAGTATTCTGTTACCCCATATGTAGGAAAAAACTATTCTTTAAGTGCACAGAAGGCTCGGAAGGGATGGAGTGCCATTCGATTTTTTGAAGCACAAAATTGGCTGAAATCATTAGCAAAAGCCATGTCACATTTGGTGAGCCCCTGGTGTGTCTAAACAGTGAAGACCCCCACAAGTAACCTCATTTTGGAAACTAGACCCCTCTAGAAATGTATTTAGATGTGTGGTGAGCATCTTAAATCCTCAGGTGCTTCACAGTTTATACTGTAGAGCCGTGAAAATAATAAAAAAAAAAATTTCCCACAAAAATTTACTTTTAACCCCAATATTTTTATTTTCACAAGGGTAACAGGAGAAAATGGATCCAAATTTGTGTTGTGCAATATCGCCAGAGTGGGCTAATGTCTCATCTGTGAGGGAAAATTAATGTGTAGGCACATGGCAGGGCTAGCAAAGAAGGAGTGACTTTTGGAGCGCAAACTGTGATGGAATGGTCTGCGGGCATCATGTCATGTTTGGAGAGCCGCTGATGTGCCTAAACAGTGAAAACCCCCCATAAGTTACCCCATTTTGCAAACTATACGTCTCAAGGATTTTATCCAGTGGTATAATGAGCATTTTGTACCCATATGTACTGCACAGAATTCGATAACATTAGGTCATCATATACAAAATGTTCATTTTTTTCTCAAAAATTTTGTTTTTGCCCCAAATTTGTAATTTTCACAATGGATATTAGATGAAAATGGACCCCATAATTTGACATGCAATTTCTACCAATGATACCCCATATATAATCAGAAACTTCTTTTTTGACACATGGCAGGACTAGGAAAGAAAAGTGCGCTATTTGGAATAAATTGTAAATGCAAAGTTGCATTCGGAAAGCCCTGACATGCAAAAACAGCAGAATTCCCTCACAAGTGATTCCATTTTGGAAACTAGACCCCTCAAGGAATTCACGTAGTGATCTACTGAGCATCTTTAACCTACAGATGATTTTTAAAACTTTATAACATTTAGATGTGAGAACAAAAAAATATTTTTTTCTCCACTAAAATACTGTTTTAGCACCAAAATTATAATTTACACCAGGGGGAAATGGGAGAAATTGGACCCCACAATTTTTTATGCAATTTCTCCCAAATGTGGCAGTACCCCATATGTGGTTGCACACTACTGTTTGAGTACATGGCAGGGATCAGATGTAAAGGAATGCTACTTGGCTTTTAGAATGCAGATTTCGCATGATTAAATTGTGGGCTCTATTAGCTGACCCCGTGAGGTGCCAGAACAGTAGATACCCCCAGGTGACACCATATTGGAAACCTTACTCCCTAAGGAATTCATCTAGGGGTGCACAGAGTATTTTTAACCCATAGGTGCCTCACAGAATTTTATAACATTGAGACGTGAAAACATAACATTTTAGTGGTAATTTTCAGGTACACAAGGGTTAATAGGTGAAACTGAAACCCATAATTTATTGCACAATTTCTCCCGAATGCGGTGATGCTTCACATGTTGACAGAAATTACTGTTAGGCCACACATCAGTGCAGAGAAGAAAGGAGCACTATTTCGCTTTTGGAGGAAAGATTTTGGTAAAATGTTTAAATGACAAAATTTGCGAAGCCCCTAAAGTGCCAGGACAGAAGAAAACCCCAAAAGTGACCCTATTGTAGAAATTGCACCTCTCTGAATTAATCTACAGGTGCCGTGACTATTTTGTAACATCCACCCCAGGCTTTATTCTGGAGAATTGAAAGTATACTAGTTTAGGGCCCATACATTGTAACACCTTACAGTGTAGAGCCCCATATATTGCATCAACCCCATACATTGTGCCCAGTTTGTGCTTCAGGTGACACGCATCCAGTAAATGAAGTGCTCTCTCCCCAGTACAATAATGCCAAACATTTGGCCATTTACTGTGGTTTAGGCACAGTGGGACTCAAAAAGAGGGAGGCTTTTGGATTTGAGAGCACAGATTTAAATGGATTTTATTTGAGGGGGTGTTGGAGCTTTTGTTCTACCAGTAACTTTGTTCTACTAGTAACGTGAGAACCCTGCATAATTCCAGTGACAGATGACAGAGCTGAGTGGAGGCTGGATTTGTGGGGGTAAATTAGGTTTCACTTGTAAAATTTGGGGTACATAACATTTTTTGATCAACTCCAAAATAAGGCTTGGCCACATTCTTGTATTCTACTCTGAGTGCTTATGTCAGGGTTTCCATATAAAGCTAATAAAGATGTGATTCAGACAAAACCCCCAACAGAGTCACCCACTATAATGAGGGAGATGGAGACACCTTTTTATGCATGCACAGATCTGTGGTCGTTCACACTTGTGCATTAGAAAGACACCTAAAATGTTGGGACACCGCCGGAACAAAGACTAGTCCAAAATGGTTTTCATCTGCCCATGGACTGGCAGTAAAACATACAAAACTGCAGATAAAATGGATTTGACTGGAAAAAATGATAAGGCTGGGTTCACATTTCGTTTTGGCAGTTCATTAGACGGACTACGTTACAACGCGGCATAACGCGGTGTAACGTAGTCCGTTAACGCCGCCATTAAGTTCTATGTTGGACTCATCGCTGCGCTAGCCATGTGCCATCATTGAGTGATGGACCCTAGGACGCGGGCTGCAGCATTTCTGGGTCCGTCACTGCTAGCGCAGATAGAGCTAGCAGATCCTCTATCTGTGCTAGCGATGTGACAAGTCGGCACTTGCGTTAACAGCAGCCCGCTAACGTATGTGTTGAACGGGCTGCTGTTAACACAGTGTGAACCTAGCCTAAGAAACATTCTTTCCAGGATAATGACTTGTATATAAGGCAACATAAATAAGGGGAAAAAAATGCTCCTCCACACTTTGGGCTATTTTCACATGTAGTGTTTTTGCACGTTAGCTTGGCTTTCAATAGTAAATTTTAATATTACCTTACATGTCTATGTGGCTTGTGAGACACTTCCTGTCTAGTTTATGAAGGAGAGACTCTGATAGTCACAATTTTTTTACAGAGTCATTAGGTGCCCATCACTATTTATAGGCAGCCTTACTATTGTTAGAGGGCCTGCAGGTGGTCATCACTATTGTCAGAGGGCTATTAGACAGCTCTCTCTCTCTAATTTTAGGTTGCCAGCAGACATCCATCACTAAGCATTTTTGGAGGGCCAGCTTTGCATAGCCATATATTGCAATATAATTTATCCAACTGAGGTGGGTAAATTTTATTTTTCATATTGATACTGTAAAATGTGAAACTTGGAAGGTCAGCAGGCAGCCCTCACAATTTATAGAGGGACAGAAGGCAGCCTCCACTATTTTTAGAATGCCTGCAGGCATCTTATAAACAGATGAGACCAAGATAGAGTTTTTTGTAAAACATCATTCTGCTGTTTAGTATAAATAAAATGAGGCCTAAAAATAAAAGAATACAGTAGTTACAGTTAAATATGGTGGAGGTTCGAAGAAATGTAGGTGTTGATTTGCTGCCTCTGTCCCTTGGTGCCTTGTCTGTGGGCAAGGCATCATTAAATATGCCAAAGGATTTTGGCTTGCAATGTAGTGTCCGGAGTCTGAAAGATAGGTTTGCATCTTAGGTGATAAGTCTTCCAGCAGGACAATGACCCAAACATACTTTAAGAAGCACCCAGAGATAGATGGAAACAAACCACTTGAGAGGTCAGAAGCTGTAATTTCAGCTTCAGTAGCATAAAGTGTCACATCACTACCTCTTACATACAGATGCTACAGAGAAACTTGGAATGGACACATTAAACATTAATTTTGCCTGCTTTGATGAATTTCTAAATACAGAACACCATGAAAAACATGAATCAGTTAATGAATCCATGGACAGTAGCAACATCCAGAAGCCTTAGAATTTCTAAGACAATAATCCCTGACTAGCTGCCTGTCATATGCTATACAGTTGTGCTCAAAAGTTTACATACCCTGGCTAAACTTTTGCTTTCTTGGCCCTTTTTTTTAGAGAATATGAATGATAACACCAAAACTTTTTCTCCACTCATGGTTAGTGGTTGAGTGAAGCCATTTACTGTGAAACTACTGTGTTTTATCTTTTTAAATCAAAATGACAACCCAAAACATCCAAATTATTCTGATTACAAGTTCACATACCCATGAAATTATGTGTACAGATTATAGTAAAAAATATGAATTGGTCAATGAGTCCATGGAGAAAGCAACAGCAAGGCTTAGAATTTATAAGGCAATAATCCCTGAGTAGATGCCTGTCATATGCTATACCTACTGCAACACCTCACCGTAGACGAATTGCAGATAAGAAAGGTATTATTGTAGAATATAGAATTGGCAAGAAAATGATTTTTTCATGTACGTGGCGGTAACAAAGTCTGGAGGAATGCAAGTAACACTGTCACCTTTGATGAATTTCTGAATATTATTATTATTATCATTATTATTATTATTTATTTATAAAGCACCATTAGTGTTGAGCATTCCGATACCGCAAGCCATGACATAATTTTAGGTCCTGAATGCCTAATTCTGCATTCAGGACCTGAAAATTACGTCACGGCTTGCTGTGATTGGTCGCGTCGTGGTCACATGGGCGGCACGCAACCAATCACAAGCCGTGACGTAATTTTAAAATGCGCGCGTTTCCTGCCTCTCGTGACGTCATGGCTTGTGATTGGTCGCGTCGCCCATGTGACCGCGACGCGACCAATCACAAGCTGGAACGTAATTTTAAAATCCTGAATGCCTAGAATTAGGCATTGAGGACCTGAAAATTACGTCACGGCTTGCTGTGATTGGTCGCGTCGCGGCCACATGGGCGGCACGTGACCAATCACAAGCCGTGACGTCACAGAAGGAAGTAAACGCGCACATTTTAAGCAAAGAACGCTGCCGGCTCCCTCGGTGAGGTCCAGGCTGCGTCGGAGAGGTGAGTATAGCAATATTTTTTATTTTAATTCTTTATTTTACACATTAATATGGATCCCAGGGCCTGAAGGAGAGTTTCCTCTCCTTCAGACCCTGGGAACCATCAGGGATACCGTCCGATACTTGAGTCCCATTGACTTGTATTGGTATCGGGTATCGGTATCGGATTAGATCCGATACTTTGCCGGTATCGGCCGATACTTTCCGATGCCGATACTTTCAAGTATCGGACGGTATCGCTCAACACTAAGCACTAGGGTTCAGCGAAACGGGTCGGCAATTTTCAGAAGTCGCCGTCTTTTGGCAAAGTCGGGTTTCATGAAACCCGACCCCTGTGTGGGGTCGGCCATGAGGTCGGCGATCTTCTGAATCTGGAATCGGAATTCCGATACCGATTCCCGATATGTTTAAGATATCGGGAATTGGTATCGGAATTCAGATTTAAGTGTAAAATAAAGAATTAAAATAAAAAATATCGCCATACTTACCCTCTGACGGGCCCTGGTACTAACCGGGAACCTTCCTTCCTTAGAATCAGCCTTCCAAGACCTTGCGGTGACGTCGCGGGGACGTCGCGGCTTGTGATTGGTCGCGCGGCCCCCATGTGACCGCTCGCGCGACCAATCACAAGCCGCGACGTCACCGTGACGTCACCGAAGGCCCTGGAAGGGCTGATTCTTAGGAAGGAAGGCTGTCGGAAAGAAGCAGGGCATGTCCGAGGGTGAGTATATACCTAATAGGAATATACTCACCCTCGGCTTCGTTCCGGCAGCCTTCCTTCCTAAGAATCAGCCCTTCCAGGGCCTTCGGTGACATCACGGTGACGTCGCGGCTTGTGATTGGTCGCGCGAGCGGTCACATGGGGGCCGCGCGACCAATCACAAACCGCGACGTCCCCGCGACGTCACCGCAAGGTCTTGGAAGGCTGATTCTAAGGAAGGAAGGTTCCCGGTTAGTACCAGGGCCCGTCAGAGTGTAAGTATAGCGATATTTTTTATTTTAATTCTTTATTTTACACTTAAATATGGATCCCAGGGCCTGAAGGAGAGTTTCCGCTGTTCAGACCCTGGGAACCATTGGAAACCCAATGCACTGCATTGGGTTTCGAGTTTCGGCCGACCCTGACCCCGACTTTTTTATAGGATCGGCCGATTTCACTCGACCCGACTTTTGAAAAAGTCGGGTTTCGTGAAACCCGAACCGATCCTATAAAAGTAAAGGTCGCTCAACCCTACTAAGCACCATTGATTCCATGGTGCTGTACATGAGAAGGGGTTACATACAAGTTACAGATATCACTTACAGAAAACAAACTTACAATGACAGACTGATACAGAGGGGCGAGGACCCTGCCCTTGCGGGCTTACATTCTGCAGGATTAAGGGGAAGGAGACAGTAGGTTGGGGGTTTCAGGAGCTCCGGTGTTGGTGAGGCGGTAGCTTCGGTGGTGATGAGGAGGCAGCGGGGTCAGTGCAGGCTGTAGACTTTCCTGAAGAGATGAGTTTTCAGGCTCCGTCTGAAGGATCCGAATGTAGTGGATAACCGGACGTGTTGGGGCAGAGAAATTCCAGAGGATGGGGATATTCGGGAGAAGTCTTGGAGGCTATTGGATGAGGAGCGAATACGTGTGGAGGAGAGAAGGAGGTATTGGGAGGACCGGAGATTACGTGAGGGAAGATATATGGAGATTAGTTCAGAGATATATGGAGGAGACAGGTTATAGATGGCTTTGTAGGTCAGTATTAGTAATTTGAACTGGATACGCTGAGGGAATGGGAGCCAGTGAAGAGATTTGCAGAGGGGGGAAGCAGAGGAGTAGCGAGGAGAGAGATGGATTAGTCAGGCAGCAGAGTTAAGGATGGACTGGAGAGGTGCAAGGGTGTTAGCAGGGAGGCCGCAGAAAAGAATGTTGCAGTAGTCAAGGCGGGAGATGATGAGTGCATGCACAAGCATTTTAGTTGATTGAAGGTTGAGGAAAGGACGGATTCTTGAGATATTTTTGAGCTGGAGGCGACAGGAGGTGGAAAGTGCTTGGATGTGCGGTTTGAAGGACAGGGCAGAGTCGAAGGTTACTCCGAGGCAGCGGACTTCCGGTACAGGGGAAAGCATGATGTCATTGATTGCGATAGATAGGTCGGGTAAGGAAGATATGTGGGATGGAGGAAAGATGATGAGTTCGGATTTGTTCACATTGAGTTTGAGGAAGTGAGAGGAGAAGAAGGAGGATATGGCTGATAAGCACTCTGGGATTTTGGACAGCAGAGCGGTGACGTCTGGGCCAGAGAGGTAGATCTGGGTGTCATCAGCATAGAGGTGATACTGGAATCCATGGGACTTTATGAGTTGTCCCAAGCCAAGTGTATAGATTGAGAAGAGTAGGGGTTCTAGAACAGAGCCTTGGGGGACTCCAACAGAGAGAGGGTGGGATGAGGAGGTAGTGTGGGAGTGGGAGACGCTGAAAGTGCGGTTGGAAAGGTACGAGGCGATCCAGGATAGGGCGAGATCTTTGATGCCAAAGGAGGAGAGGATCTGTAGTAGGAGGCAGTGGTCAACTGTGTCAAAAGCAGAGGACAGGTCTAGAAGGAGGAGTACAGAGTATTGTCCAGTAGCTTTGGCGGTAAGTAGGTCGTTAGTGATTTTGGTCAGGGCAGTCTCAGTTGAGTGGTGGGGGCGGAAACCAGATTGTAGATTGTCGAACAACAAGTTAGATGAGAGGTGGGAGGAAAGTTCAGTGTGGACGTGCTGCTCCAGGAGTTTGGAAGCGAATGGGAGCAGCGATATTGGGCGATGGCTGGACATGGCAGTTGGATCGAGGGTTGGCTTTTTAAGGATAGGCATGATTGTGGCATGTTTGAATGCAGAAGGGAAGGTGCCAGAAGTTAGTGATAGGTTGAACAGGTGGGTTAGGGATGGGATAAGTGTGGTGGTGAGGTTGGGGAGGAGGTGGGATGGGATGGGGTCGAGCGCACAGGTGGTGAGGTGCGATTTGGAGAGGAGACAGTTAAGCCCCCGCTCAGTGATGTTGGATAGGGATGCTATGGGGTTTGGGCATTGGTCTGGTATACAAAGGGGTTGTGGTGGTTGAACAATGAAGACTTGTCTTTTTTGGTCGATCTTATTTTTAAAGTGTGTGGCAAAGTCCTCAGCAGAGATGAGGGAGGTTGGAGGGGGCAGTGGGGGGCGGAAGAGGGAGTTAAAGGTTTTGAATAACTGTTTGGGGTTGTAGGATAGGGAAGATACGAGGGTTGTGAAGTAGGCCTGTTTAGCAGAGGTGAGAGCAGATTTAAAAGTGAGTGTTGCCTGTTTGAATGCAGTGAAATCGTCTTGCGAGTGTGTTTTTTTCCAATGCCGCTCCACAACCCTGGACACTTGCCGGAGCTTTTTAGTGGTGTTATTGTGCCAAGGTTGTCTATTGATACGTCGCACTCTGCCATGGACGAGAGGGGCAACCATGTCAATAGCTGATGCGAGAGTGGCATTGTAGAAAGCAGTGGCAGTGTCTGTGTCGTGGAGTGAGGATATGGATGCCAGTGGTAGGATGGAGTCAGAGAGTGTGTGGGCATCTAGGTGTGCAAGGTTTCTGCGGGGGTGCGCATGTTGCTGGACACGGATGGCCGGTGAGGAGGACAGGGATGAGAAGGTGAGCAGATGGTGGTCGGATAGAGGGAGAGGGGAGGTGGTGAAGTTAGATAGAGAGCAGAGACGGGTGAATACCAGGTCTAGTGTATGCCCGTCCGTGTGGGTGGCTGCGGAGGACCATTGAGTAAGTCCAAAGGATGAGGTAAGGGACAAAAGTTTGGAGGCTGTTGACTGAAGGTTATCAATGGGAATGTTGAAGTCACCCATGATGATGGTGGGAATGTCAGGAGAGAGAAAGTGAAGAAGCCAGGTGGAGAATTGGTCAATAAAAGCAGTGGTCGGGCCTGGAGGTCGGTATATGATGGCCACTTGGAGGTTGGAGGGGGAGTAGATGCGGACAGAATGGACTTCAAAAGAGGGGAGGATAAGGGAGGGAGGAGGCGGGATTGGGTTAAAGGTACAGTTTGAGGAAAGGAGAAGACCCACTCCTCCACCATGTTTGTTGTTGGGTCGAGGAGTGTGGGTGAGGTGGAGGCCTCCGTAACATAGCGCAGCAGGGGAGGCTGTGTCAGAGAGTGTTAGCCATGTTTCTGTGAGGCCAAGGAAGGCAAGATTGCGGGAGAGAAAAAGGTCGTGAATCACATGAAGCTTATTGCAGATAATATTGCAGATATACATACATTACTGTAAAAAACATGAATCAGTCAATCAATTTTTGTATCATTCCCTAAGCAGTAACAGTGATAAGACTGATTTGTTCTGCGGGTCGATATGATTACACCGACACCAGATTCATATAGTTTTTTTTATGATTTGCTATTTTTACACACTGAAAACAATGAATTTGTTTTTGCAACGTCTTATTCTGAAAGCTGTATCTTTATCTTTTTGACGAATGAGCAATAATAGGGCTTGTTTTTGCTGGACATTTGGCATTTTCATTTTTACCATTTTTTTATAACATGAATTTTTGCTTGCTTTTTATTCACCTTTTTGTCACCATGATGAAAAAGCAATATTTTTGGCATGTTTTTTATTTTTTTGTTTTACAGCATTCCTCAAATGAAATACATAACATGCCAGTATTATAGAGCGGGTCATTCTGGATATGGCGATACCAATTATATATTTTTTAAAATTTTTGTTTTATCACAAATTCTGCATTTTGAGTGGCGAAATGGTTTTTGGGGATTTTTGTGCACTTTTTTGCATGCCTTTTCCATATTTTATTTGACTTTTTCACACTTTTTCACCGTTGGACATGCCAAATTTTTATTTAGATCACTTTTCTCATACACTGATGTACTCATGTACTGTAGTGTAAGAGACTGTCAGTGTCTCACTGACTGTGCATCCGAGGCCCAGGTTATTGCTGGATCTCACAGGCCACTGTACACTGGGATCATCACATGACTTCAGGGTACCATGGTAGCCTCCGGTACCCAGGATTATGATCACAGGGGTCTGATGGTTTTAAGGGGATCTTGTGAAACCCTTGCAACAACTTAAATACCACTGTTGCAATTGACAGCGGTATTTAAGGGGTTAATCAGGCCCAATGAGTTACAAAACCAGCTGGATCCAATACAGCAGGTTGTTAGCGGTTAGCTGACAACAGTGGGAATTGCTGTCGCCAGGTTGGTGCTACTCCCTTCTCCCCCATTGCTGTTTTAAAATAGCAATGAGGGAATAAGGCCCCTTATTGACCGCTGTTTTAATGTGTATTGGTGGTTTTTAAGGGGTTAAACAAATGTTCCAAAATAAAAAAATACATTTAAACAATTGTCTTTACTGTGACTAAAACATGAAAGAGATTGTTTTTTTCAAGAGCACACAGCTCCCCTACCTCCAAGCTTCTTGCTTACCGGGGTCAGTGCACTCCTGAAGATTTCCTATAAAAAAGTGCTCTATGAAGTTTGTAGCTTTGCTTCTAACTAAAGTCAAAAGAAAAAAAATTTCCAAGAAAATATGAGACCAAGAGTGTGCGCTGAAAATGGGAATTCGGAAGTTCATACATTTCCATTCATTAAGATTCTTCATCTGTTTGCTGCTCCACAAAGTAAAGTGTAATTGAATAGGATTTTCTACTTCACAATACAACACAATCTGCACAAGAATAGTCAAAGCCATGATGGATCCCAGAGAGAGAAGAAGAAGAAAAGAAGGATTTATACTCTGGATCTAATCCCATTTTGGCTAAAAAAAGAAACACATCAAACACTGTGCTGTGTTAACAAGAAACCAAAAGAAGTAGTTTAAGAATATTTCACTTACGTTACTAATGTTTAGGAATTTAGATATATGCCGGGAGGCTGAGTCTACATCATGCCATTTTGGTGCAGTATTTGAACTCTATTTTAATAGTCATTTGTAAGAAGAAAAAGTCTATATTTACATTTTAGAATGAAAAAATACATAACATAAAAAAATGAAAACAGGGCTTTAGATCAACTACGCAGTTTAGTTTGGTGTAAAATCACCAAAGATATTTTATAATGATCAAAAAAAGTGTAAAAGCCATCCCACCAGCGCCAAGGTGCACCCAGTCGGGATGGTCCTAACCTCCAGTATTAAAACCTTACCAGGTGTCAAAAATAACCTCAATGTGACCTCAAGGTGTCCATAGTTGGGACTGGTTCTGCTCGGCTTTTATTAACATTGAGGCCATTTTTGACACAAGATAAGGTTTTAATACTAGAGGTTAGGACCATCCTAAATGTGGGTACACCTTGACGCTGGTGGGATGACTTTTACGCTTTTTTTTAAATAAAAAATGGTGTTTACTAATTCCCTTTGTTATTTATATGCACTATTCCTTTTTGCTTACTTATATAAGGGTATATGTTCATTTTCTTTCTATCTTAGGTTTTGTCTGTTTAATGACCTGTGTGAACATGCTCCTACACATTGCATGTATAACAAATTATATTTCTTTTGGTTTTGCTTTAGGTTTTTGCACGCAATGGTGTGGCCTCCCTTTCTTGAGCTGGGCATTACATTTATATAGCTTTCCATTTGCTGTTTATTCGGTTGTATTCGGTCCTCATTCACATTGGGGTCATTATTGACACAGGATAAGGCTTTAATTCTAGAGGTTAGGACCATCCCGATGGGGTCACCTTGGCGTTGGTAAAATGGCTTAAATGCTTTTTTGTCAAAAACAGTGTTTAAAAAAACATAAGTTCCTTATGTAATTTATGTGCATTATTACTATTTTCATACTTATATGTTCATTGTGTATTTTATCTTGGGTTCTAAATCTATACAAAATAAATAAAATAACAATGCCAATATTACTGCTAAAGAAAAAAACAAATTATGCTACCTCTGCTACAGAAAAAGAATGCTGTACACAGTAGGATCTGCTCCATTACGATACAGTGGGTCTTTCTAATCACCTTATTTTTCTGACATTACCCCACTCCTCTCAGCTATATATGTAGAAGAGCGGGCAGAATTATTTATGTTGTTTCTATTAGATATGACAAGAAACTACTCTCTGGTTACTGTTCTAGTCAATATACAGAGCACTGTCATATCTACTATTTATCAAGACAAACCGCTGTGTCTGAATGTATAAATATTAAATATATTATTGTCAAATGCCTGGGGAAAAACATCCGATAATTAAAATAATAATCAATATCATCGTTAAAGTCGTTGTTATTTTTATATTATATTGATTTTGAGCTACACAATTTTGTCATTGGGTTCATTAAAAATGTTGCACAGTTTGACTTTTAAACGCTTTTTGTTCCTCTGCACATTCAATCTTGATGTGGCTCATAGTCGTAAATTAGCTGAAAAGAGCTAAAAAAAAGGTCAGAATTAGGAGTTAGATTGTCTCCCATTGTTTTGTCAGAATGAGCTCCCTGATGGTTCCTCAGTTAACTCGTTCTGTAGCCAGCAACACAGCGGCTATGGAAGGCAAATGGCAACTTTTTTTAATGAATCCCAAAAACAAATATAATTTTTGCCCAAAACATATGCATTTAAAGCAAAAACAACGTCCCCAAAGTGTGAACCAGTACTTATATAATAGATAAAATGCCAAATCATGGGCAACATAAATATACTGTAAATATTAACATATTTATTAACTTTATAATGAAATTATATTTATTTTTCTCTATTTTAACCCCTTCCCGACCCATGACGCCACATAGGCATCATGAAAGTCGGTGCCAATCCGACCTGTGATGCCTATGTGGCGTCATGGAATGATCGCGTCCCTGTAGATCGGGTGAAAGGGTTAACTCCAATTTCACCCAATATGCAGGGACAGGGGGAGTGGTACTTCAGCCCAGGGGGGGTGGCTTCAGCCCCCATTGGCAAGATCGCTCTGATTGGCTGTTGAAAGTGAAACAGCCAATCAGAGTGATTTGTAATATTTCATTATGAAAACTGGTGAAATATTATAATCCAGCCATGGCCGATGCTGTAATATCATCGGCCATGCCTGGAAACCCTGATCTGTCCCCCCCCACCGCCACCGATCTCCTCCCCAGTCCTCCATCCTGTGCTCCGCTCCCCTCCGTCGTCCTGTCCACTCCCCCGTCCTCCTGTCTGCTCCCCTCGTGCTCCGATCCCACCCCCATGCTCCGATCACCCCCCGTGCTCCGATCCCCCCCTCATACTTACCGAGCCTCCCGGTGTCCGTCCGTCTTCTCCAGGGGCGCCTCCATCTTCCAAAATGGCGGGCGCATGCGCAGTGCGCCCGCCGAATCTGCCAGCTGGCAGATTCGTTCCAGCTACATTTTGATCACTGTGATAAAACCTATCACAGTGATCAAAATAAAAAAAATAGTATATGAATCCCCCCCTTTATCACCCCCATAGGTAGGGACAATAATAAAATAAAGAAAATAATTTATTTCCCACTAGGGTTAGAACTAGGGTTAGAACTAGGGTTAGGGGTAGGGTTAGGGTAAGGGGTAGGGTTAGGGTTAGGGGTAGGGTTAGGAGTAGGGTTAGAACTAGGGTTAGCATTAGAATTAGGCTATTTGCACACGGTGCGGATTTGGCTACGGATCCGCAGCGGATTGGCCGCTGCGGATTCATAGCAGTGTTCCATCAGGTTTACAGTACCATGTAAACCTATGGAAAACCAATTCCGCTGTGCCCATGGTGCGGAAAATACCGCGCGGAAATGCTGCGTTGTATTTTCCGCAGCATGTCAATTCTTTGTGCCGATTTAGCAGCGTTTTACACCTGTTCTTCAATAGGAATCCACAGGTGAAATCCGCATAAAAAACACTGGAAATCCACAGTAAATCCGCAGGTAAAACGCAGTGCCTTTTACCTGTGGATTTTTCAAAAATGGTGCGGAAAAATCTCACACGAATCCGCAACATGGGCACATAGCCTTAGGGTTGGAATTAGAGTTAGGGTTGGAATTAGGGCTAGGGTTGGAAATAGGGTTAAGAATAGGCTTGTGGTTAGGGTTATGGTTAGGGTTAGGGGTGTGTTGGGGTTAGGGTTGGGGTTAGGGTTGGGATTAGGGTTAGGGATTAGGGTTAGGGTTGTGGTTAGGGGTGTGTTGGGGTTAGGGTTGTGATTAGGGTTATGGCTAGAGTAGGGATTAGGGTTAGGGGTGTGTTGGGGTTAGTGTTGGAGTTAGAATTGAGGGGGTTCCACTGTTTAGGCACATCAGGGATCTCCAAACGCAACATGGCGCCACCATTGATTCCAGCCAATCTTGCGTTCAAAAAGTCAAATGTTGCTCCCTCCCTTCCGAGCCCTGACGTGCACCCCAAACAGTGGTTTACCCCCACATATGGAGTACCAGCATACTCAGGACATACTGGGCAACAATTATTGGGGTCCAATTTTTCCTGTTACACTTGCGAAAATAAAAAATTGCTTGCTAAAACATAATTTTAGAGGAATGAAAAATTATTTATTATTTTCACGGCTCTGCGTTATAAACTTCTGTGAAACACTTGGGGGTTCAAAGTGCTCACCACACATCTAGATAAGTTCCTTGGGGGGTCTAGTTTCCAAAATGGGGTCACTTGTGGGGGGTTTCTACTGTTTAGGCACATGAGGGGCTCTGCAAATGGAATGTGACGCCCGCAGACCACTCCATCAAAGTCTGCATTTCAAAACGTCACTACTTCACTTCCGAACCCCGACTTGTGCCCAAACAGTGGTTTACCCCCACATATGGGGTATCAGTGTACTCAGGACAAACTGGGCAACAACTATTAGGGTCCAATTTCTCCTGTTACCCTTGTGAAAATAAAAAATTGCTTGCTAAAACATCATTTTTGAGGAAAGAAAAAAGATTTTTTATTTTCATGGCTCTGCGCTATAAACTTCTGTGAAGCACTTGGGGGTTCAAAGTGCTCACCACATATCTAGATAAGTTCCTTGGGGGGTCTCGTTTCCAAAATGGGGTCACTTGTGGGGGGTTTCTACTGTTTAGGCACATCAGGGGCTCTGCAAACGTAACATGATGCCCGCAGACCATTCCAACAAAGCCTGCATTCAAAAAACTCACTACTTCCCTTCCGAGCCCCGGCATGTGCCCAAACAGTGGTTTTCCCCCACATATGGGGTATCAGCATACTCAGGAGAAACAACTGGACAACAACTCTTGGGGTCAAATTTCTCCTGTTACCCTTGGGAAATTTAAAAAATTTTGGGCTAAAAAAATATTTTGAGGAAAGAAAACACATTTATTATTTTCACGGCTCTGCGTTATAAACTTCTGTGAAGCACTTGGGGGTTCAAAGTGCTCACCACACATCTATATAAGTTCCCTTGGGGTTCTAGTTTCCAAAGTGGGGTCACTTGTCGGGAGTTTCTACTGTTTAGGCACATCAGGGGCTCTGCAAAAGCAATGTGATGCCCGCAGAGCATTCCATCAAAGTCTGTATTTCAAAACGTCACTACTTCCCTTCCGAACCCCGACGTGTGCCCAAACAGTGGTTTACCCCCACATATGGGGTATCAGCATACTCAGGAGAAACTGGAAAACAACTTTTGTGGTCCACTTTATGGTGTTACCCTTGGGAAAATAAAAAAATTGTGGGCTAAAAAATCATTTTTGAGAAAAGAAAAAATATTTTTTATTTTCACAGCTCTGCGTTATAAACTTCTGTGAAGCACTTGGGGGTTCAAAGTGCTCACCACACATCTAGATTAGATCCTTGGGAGGTCTAGTTTCCTAAATGGGGTCACTTGTGGGGGAGCTCCAATGTTTAGGCACACAGAGGCTCTCCAAACGCGACATGGTATCCGCTAATGATTGGAGCTAATTTTCCATTCAAAAAGCCAAATGGCGTGCCTTCTCTTCCGAGCCCTGCCGTGCGCCCAAACAGTGGTTTACCCCCACATATGGGGTACAATCGTACTCAGGACAAACTGGACAACAACATTTGGGGTCCATTTTCTCCTGTTACCCTTGGGAAAATAAAAAATTCTGGGCTAAAAATCATTTTTGAGGAAAGAAAAATTATTTTTTATTTTCACAGCTCTGCTTTATAAACTTCTGTGAAGCACCTGGGGGTTTAAAGTGCTCACTATGCATCTAGATAAGTTCCTTGGGGGGTCTAGTTTCCAAAATGGGGTCACTTGTAGGGGAGCTCCAATGTTTAGGCACACAGGGGCTCTCCAAACGCGACATGGTGTCCGCTAACGATTGGAGCTAATTTTCCATTCAAAAAGTCAAATGGCGCGCCTTCCCTTCCGAGCCTTGCCGTGCACCCAAACAGTGGTTTACCCCCACATATGAGGTATTGGCGTACTCAGTAGAAATTGCCCAACAAATTTTAGAATCCATTTTATCCTGTTGCCCATGTGAAAATGAAATAATTGAGGCTAAAAGAAATTTTGTGTGAAAAAAAGTACTTTTTCATTTTTACGGATCAATTTGTGAAGCACCTGAGGGTTTAAAGTGCTCACTATACTTCTAGATAAGTTCCTTGGGGGGTCTAGTTTCCAAAATGGAGTCACTTGTTGGGGAGCTCCAATGTTTAGGCACACAGGGGCTTTCCAAATGCGACATGGTGTCCGCTAACGATGGAGATAATTTTTCATTCAAAAAGTCAAATGGCGCTCCTTCCCTTCTGAGCCTTACCATGTGCCCAAACAGTGGTTTACCCCCACATGTGAGGTATCGGTGTACTCAGGAGAAATTGCCCAACACATTTTCGGATCCATTTTATCCTGTTGCCCATGTGAAAATGAAAACATTGAGGCTAAAATAATTTTTTTGTGAAAAAAAAGTAATTTTTCATTTTTACGGATCAATTTGTGAAGCACCTGGGGGTTTACAGTGCTCACTATGCTCCTAGATAAGTTCCTTGGGGGGTCTAGTTTCCAAAATGGAGTCACTTGTGGGGGAGCTCCAATGTTTAGGCACACAGGGGCTCTCCAAACGCAACATGGTGTCCGCTAAAGATTGGAGCCAATTTTTCATTCAAAAAGTCAAATGGCGCTCCTTCCCTTCCGAGCCCTGCCGTGCACCCAAACAATGGTTTACCCCCACATATGAGATATCAGCGTACTCAGGACAAATTGGACAACAAAGTTTGTGGTCCAGTTTCTCCTTTCACCCTTGGGAAAATAAAAAAATTGTTGCTAAAAGATCATTTTTGTGACTAAAAAGTTAAATGTTCATTTTTTCCTTCCATGTTGCTTTTGCTGCTGTGAAACACGTGAAGGGTTAATAAACTACTTGAATGTGGTTTTGAGCACCTTGAGGGGTATAGTTTTTAGAATGGTGTCACTTTTGGGTATTTTCTCTCATATAGACCCATCAAAGTGACTTCAAATGTGAGGTGGTCCCTAAAAAAAATGGTTTTGTAAATTTTGTTGTAAAAATGAGAAATCGTTGGTCAAATTTTAACCCTTATAACTTCCTAGGAAAAAAAAATTTGTTTCAAAAATTGTGCTGATGTAAAGTAGACATGTGGGAAATGTTATTTATTAACTATTTTGTGTCACATAACTCTCTGGTTTAACGGAATAAAAATTAAAAATTTGAAAATTGCGAAATTTTCAAAATTTTCACCAAATTTTCGATTTTTTTAGAAATAAACGCAAAAATTATCGGCCTAAATTTACCACTAACATGAAGCCCAATATTTTATGAAAAAACAATCTCAGAATTGCTAGGATCCGTTGAAGCGTTCCTGAGTTATTACCTCATAAAGGGACACTGGTCAGAATTGCAAAAAATGGCCAGGTCATTAAGGTCAAAATAGGCTGGGTCATGAAGGAGTTAAAGCTGAATTAAACTGAATATGATTTCTATATTTTTATATATTGCTGTTAGGCATGTAACCTATCATATTGTATGACATTTTTAAAATTGATAAATGGTCAAATAAGGGGACCCAGAAAAAATATTCTACTTGAATAGAGTGGTTACCCACAGCTGCCATAGGGGGCGCTCACTGCATAGGGTTCAGACAGCTTGCATTTAGTGCTAATTTAGCCACTTAAATTCATGTGCAGTGAGCTCCCCCTGGTGGAGGCTGTAGGCAGCCTGAATTTTATTATCTGTGAAGTCATAAACACAGATGTTCCCACTAAAGAAATGATTTATGAATCATATCTTTGAAGGTAACACATGACAATAATTTTTTGAAAGATGTAACTTGTGGATCTCTCTTAGTGGATGATAAAAACTATTATCAACTTTCTATTGGTATATGTCTGTGAATATCATTGCTAATATAACACATGCAGCTAATCTGCATGATATGATCAGCAATGGCCAAAACGAAAAACCAAAACCCCAAAAAAAAAACATGATTTTGTGGTATTCTGTCTGGAGTTGTTTATAATATATGTATCTATATGTTGCCACCCAGTGGTTCTAATGTGAATTGCAGCCTGTTAATGGTTATGTTCCTATGTAGACGTATGTTGTATTGAAGTCAAAATTTGTGGAAAGGCAAGATTGGTCATATCTGTCACTAAGCATTTTGTAATATTCAGTAACATTAACATTTTGATGTAACAATAGCACACAATAGTTAGGAGTAGGAGGAAAGTAGGGAGAGTATTAAGGTATATTTATGGGGATAGTGAAGGGTCCTGCTTATCTGTAACT
Source organism: Ranitomeya variabilis (assembly GCF_051348905.1). Taxonomy (NCBI): domain Eukaryota; kingdom Metazoa; phylum Chordata; class Amphibia; order Anura; family Dendrobatidae; genus Ranitomeya; species Ranitomeya variabilis. Next base: position 46,282,665 of record NC_135234.1, read on the forward strand.
ATTTAATACACTATACAATGTTATTAGAAGCATTAATACATAAGGGGTGTCTTTGATCAATTATTCCGCCCTGCTTAATTCTCCCTCCGATATAAGAAATAATGGAAATGGCTGTATGTCAGATCTGTAAACACTGTATAGAGCTGTATCTCTGCATCCATAGCAGCAAAGGGGGCACTACTATATACTGCATGCCTCGGGTTTTCAGAAAAGCTTACATGCTAAGGAGCTAAGTGCATCTTAAAAGGCTAAAGTTTACAAAAATTGCAAAAATGTGTAGCAGCTGTGTCTAACATTGTAGATCGTGACGAGGGACTGAATGAAACGATGAGATTTTTCCACCCTTTTTTGAGCAACATCATCACAAAACTGTTATAATCTTAAAACTACAGTAATCAGATGTAATCCTTCATGTTAATCCTGTAATTTTCGGTTTAGTGAGAGGACACCACTGACCACTGTATTGTACAGGCCTGCAATTTGTGAGTCACATCGAGTGTTCGAGATGCCAGAATATTCAGTCTAAGGTTTCCTGTGTATCAAACAGAAGATTTCACAGGGAAATTGTTTTCCCACCTGCAGAATAGCAATATATTCATTTCCGTGAGAAAAGGCAAAATTGTGTTACTTCCCCAGAATCTTTCAGCCTGGAAACCTTTGCTGATTTATAGCTCAGTCTCAATGTACTCTCAGTTTGATGTGACAAACAGCAGTATCAGACAAAAGAAGGACTTAATCCACCCTCCTAATGTTACTGTCACTGCAAGATCTGCACAAAGAAACCACAGAACAAACAGTCTGTTTCTAAGGTGTCATTTAATTTAAAGGTTATTCTATCTGTACCTCCATTTCTCTAGAGGATGATTAGCGGTGTAACTAGAGTCCTACAAATCCAGGTAAAAATTTGGACTTGGGCTCCCATTAGCAAGTTGGTGTGATGGCCCCTTTTTAATATTTTCCGTTCTTACCCCCATCCTGTAATAATATCCCCATCTTGTGAAAATGTACCCCATCCAGTAATAATGGGTTGCCGTCTCCTCTTCCTCTCCTCGTCCCTTTACTATCAGGGTTCCGCAAGGCTCAGTCCTAGGCCCCCTCCTCTTCTCTCTATACACTGCCCCTATTGGACAAACAATCAGCAGATTTGGGTTCCAGTATCATCTCTATGCTGATGACACCCAATTATACACTTCTTCCCCTGACCTTACCCCTACCCTAATTCAAAATACCAAGGATTGTCTGTCTGCTGTCTCTAACATCATGTCCTCCCTCTATATGAAACTAAATCTCTCCAAAACGGAACTTCTTGTGTTTCTCCCTTCTACTAAGCTCACTCTACCCAACATCGAAATTACCCTGGAGGGTTCAACCATAACTCCCAAGCAGCATGCCCGCTGTCTTGGGGTCATATTCGACACCGAACTTTCCTTTACTCCCTATATCTGATCACTCACTCGCTCTTGTCACCTGCATCTTAAAAACATCTCCAGAATCTGACCTTTTCTCACCTTTTCTTACTGTCGCTCTTATTCATTCTCGTCTGGACTACTGCAACTCTCTTCTGATCGGTCTCCCTCTTTCCAAACTTTCTCCTTTCCAATCCATCTTGAATGCGGCAGCCAGGGTCATATTTCTGTCCAGCCGCTTCACCAATGCCTCCATCTTGTGCCAGTCATTACACTGGCTACCCATTCGCTACAGGGTCCAGTACAAACTCATCTCTCTCACCCACAAAGCTCTCCACAGTTCTGCACCGCCTTATATCTCTTCTCTCATCTCTGTATCGCCCTACACGTGCCCTCCGTTCTACAAATGACCTAAGACTAACATCCCCTGTAATCCGAACTTCGCACCTCCGTCTCCAAGACTTCTCTCGTGCTGCGCCAGCTCTCTGGAATGCACTTCCCCAGACGATCAGACTGATACCTAGCCCTGACCTATTCAAGCGCGCTCTAAAAACCCATCTCTTCAAACAAGCCTACCACATCAACTACTCAGTAAACTAACTTTGCCCTGTTCCCTCCCTCCAAATATTATTCTAAATCTGCACCCTACTATTCATCTGTCTCCACATCCTCCATACACATGATAACTGCACTTGATACTTGACTATTGCACTTAAACACACGGGCTGATGACCGGATCTTGCAGCTTTTTATGAAAATACCTGACTCCATTGTTTGATAATATCCCTCATCCAGTAATAATGTCCCATGTACTGGTTAACATCCTTTAATAGTCAACCATTTTGTGATTTTATTTGTGCTCTCATAATAATGTCCCCCATTCTGTCTGCCATGCTGTAATAATACCCCTTACCCAGGTCCCCATCCTGTGATAATGTAACTGACCCTGTAATAAGGTCACCCATCCTGTAACAATGTCCCCTATCCTGTAATAATGTCCCTCATCCTGTAATAATTTTCACCATGCTGTAATAATGTCTCCAATCCTGGCCTACCTCCAGAAATAATGTTCACCTTCTTGTAATATTGTTCCCTGTTCTGACCCCCATCCTGTAATAATGCCTCCTGTCCTAGCCTCCATCTTGTAATAATGTTCCCTAGGGTTGAGCGACTTTCATTTTTTTAAGATCGAGTAGGGTTTTGGGAAACCCGATTTTGTCCAGAGTCGAGTCGAGTGCAGTCGGCCGATTATCGCTAAAAGTCGGGGATCGACCGAAACACGAAACCCAATGCAAGTCAATGGGGAAGCATAGTCGGCAGTGAGTGGAGGCCAGGAAAACACCTACAGTGCCCATTTTAATGCCAAAAACATCCATTCTTGTTTCTGAAGCTTGCCAATCTTAATTAACTGTATAATAATAGTTGGGCATAGGGAATTGGGGGAAAGTTGTGGGGGGAGTAGGGCTGGCTCAAGTTTTTCGTGGGCCCAGGAAATGCGGACTACGTCACGGCGGTGTTGCAGGGAAAGGTAAGTATTTAAAAGTTGCAAGTGCTGTGATCCTGAGCAAGCAGGGGGGGCCCACTCGTTCGCATTGCCACTGGCACAGGGCCCCTCAAAGTACGGCGGTGTGTTTGCATGGCGGGGGCGCCTCCCACCAGCAGCGACACTTTTGCGTACTCTGAGGGGCCCTGTGCCAGTGACGTCGCCAACGAGTATGCCCCCCCACCTGATGAAGGAACCTGCACTTTCATCTGCACCTTCCTCTTTGTCCCTGTGTAAGGTGGTATAACATGCGGGAAGGGGAACCTTACTTTCAGCAGGGTCAGATTCTGGCTGTGTAGAGTACAAGGGGAATGTAGTGGTCTAGGTCAATGTACCAGCAGACTCATTTAGCAGTGGCTGGGCAATGGGCAGGATGAGGAGGAAACAGATATAGGGCCAAAGAATAAAGTAGGCTACATGCAGTTCAAAATTGGTAACAGGACTAAACAGGCGGCATTGCTTTGTTCAGTGGAGTAGCAAACCCAAGAGCAGCAGACACTGTTTCAAGGGCCTAACCACACTAGTAGGCCAAATGCAGTTTAATATCTGATAGTATAGGGCGAAAGCCAGAATGTGGAAGCTCAGCTTTGTTCAGTTGAGGACAACACCAGGGAGGGGCAGACACCTTTAGTAGGCCGGAAAAGCCTATTGCATTTTTTAAAATGGTAATTTGGAGCAGAAGGTTGAAGCTCAGCTTTATTTAGTTGAGGACAACACCAGGCAGGGGCACACAGACAGACACCTTTAGTAGGCCGGAAAAGCCTATTGCATTTTTTAAAATGGTAATTTGGAGCAGAAGGTTGAAGCTCAGCTTTATTTAGTTGAGGGCAACACCAGGGAGGGGCAGAAGCCGTTAGTAGGCCCTAACCACCATTTTTTTTTTTTAAAACCACTTAATGAGAGCCGGAAGGTTGAAGCTCAGCTTTATTTAGTTGAGGACAACACCAGGCAGGGGCACACAGACAGACACCTTTAGTAGGCCGGAAAAGCCTATTGCATTTTTTAAAATGGTAATTTGGAGCAGAAGGTTGAAGCTCAGCTTTATTTAGTTGAGGGCAACACCAGGGAGGGGCAGAAGCCGTTAGTAGGCCCTAACCACCATTTTTTTTTTTTAAAACCACTTAATGAGAGCCGGAAGGTTGAAGCTCAGCTTTATTTAGTTGAGGACAACACCAGGCAGGGGCACACAGACAGACACCTTTAGTAGGCCGGAAAAGCCTATTGCATTTTTTAAAATGGTAATTTGGAGCAGAAGGTTGAAGCTCAGCTTTATTTAGTTGAGGGCAACACCAGGGAGGGGCAGAAGCCGTTAGTAGGCCCTAACCACCATTTTTTTTTTTTAAAACCACTTAATGAGAGCCGGAAGGTTGAAGCTCAGCTTTATTTAGTTGAGGACAACACCAGGCAGGGGCACACAGACAGACACCTTTAGTAGGCCGGAAAAGCCTATTGCATTTTTTAAAATGGTAATTTGGAGCAGAAGGTTGAAGCTCAGCTTTATTTAGTTGAGGACAACACCAGGCAGGGGCACACAGACAGACACCTTTAGTAGGCAGGAAAAGCCTATTGCATTTTTTAAAATGGTAATTTGGAGCAGAAGGTTGAAGCTCAGCTTTATTTAGTTGAGGGCAACACCAGGGAGGGGCAGAAGCCGTTAGTAGGCCCTAACCAAAGTTGAAGGCCAAATGCAGTTTAATTTCTGATACTATAGGCCGTAAGCCAGAAGGTGGAAGCTCCGATTTAGACAGTGGAGGACAATTTGAATTAGGGACTGCAGACAGACTTAGTAGGCTGTCCCCTGTGGACCATGCATCCACCACATTAACCCATTGCGCCGTAATGGACACGTAATCTTCCGTGGCCATGCCTACAGGTCCATGCGTCTGTTGTCAGGTGCACCTTTGTACTCACAGATTGCCAGAGTGCATGGACAATGCGGTCTTCTACATGCTGGTGGAGGGTTGGGATGGCTTTTCTCGCAAAAGAAGTGTCGACTGGTTAGCTTGTAGCGTGGTACAGCGTAGTCCATCATGGCCTTATTAATAGTAAATAAAATATATAACTAGGCTCTATGAACTTTTAAATAGGTTCCAGGGGCACACGGGCAGCATTGGTGTGGTCAGTGGAGGAGTATTGCAAGTAGGGGCTGCAGACAGGCTATCAAAGGCCTAAAATAACAAACAGTAGGCAGTCATGGCAGTTTTACATCGGTTACATGGATACACAGGCAGGCACTCCAGGCAGCATTGTGGTCAGTGGAGGAGTATTGCAAGTAGGGGCCGCAGACAGGCTATCAAAGGCCTAAAATAACAAACAATAGGCTCATTGCAGTTTTACAGCGGTTACATGGATAGACGGGCAGGCAGCTTGGTGGTGAGTGGAGGAGTATTTAAAGTAGGGACCGCAGACAGGCTATCAAAGGCCTAACATAACAAACAATAGGCTCATGGCAGTTTTACAGCGGTTACATGGATACACGGGCAGGCAGCTTGGTGGTCAGTGGAGGAGTATTTAAAGTAGGGACCGCAAACAGGCTTCAAAGGCCTAACATAAGAAAATGGGCTGGCTGTAGGCACTTTATAATTGGTTCCAGGGGTACACGGGCAGCAGTGGTCTGGTCAGTGGAGGACTAGTGGAAGGAGGGACCGCAGACAGGCTTCAAAGGCCTAACATAAAAAAATGGGCTGGCTGTAGGCACTTTATAATTGGTTCCAGGGGTACACGGGCAGCAGTGGTCTGGCCAGTGGAGGACTAGTGGAAGGAGGGACCGCAGACAGGCTTCAAAGGCCTAACATAAAAAAATGGGCTGGCTGTAGGCACTTTATAATTGGTTCCAGGGGTACACGGGCAGCAGTGGTCTGGCCAGTGGAGGACTAGTGGAAGGAGGGACCGCAGACAGGCTTCAAAGGCCTAACATAAAAAAATGGGCTGGCTGTAGGCACTTTATAATTGGTTCCAGGGGTACACGGGCAGCAGTGGTCTGGTCAGTGGAGGACTAGTGGAAGGAGGGACCGCAGACAGGCTTCAAAGGCCTAACATAAAAAAATGGGCTGGCTGTAGGCACTTTATAATTGGTTCCAGGGGTACACGGGCAGCAGTGGTCTGGCCAGTGGAGGACTAGTGGAAGGAGGGACCGCAGACAGGCTTCAAAGGCCTAACATAAAAAAATGGGCTGGCTGTAGGCACTTTATAATTGGTTCCAGGGGTACACGGGCAGCAGTGGTCTGGTCAGTGGAGGACTAGTGGAAGGAGGGACCGCAGACAGGCTTCAAAGGCCTAAAATAACAAACAATAGGCTCATGGCAGTTTTACAGCGGTTACATGGATACACGGGCAGCTTGGTGGTGAGTGGAGGAGTAGTGCAAGGAGTGTCTGTCCCAGTACTCCCAAAATATAAATAGATGTTAATGTCTCGCAAAACAACCAAAACAAAAAAAAAGGTGGCATACTTAGGTACAGGGGTGGGCTCATCTGCTGAGTTTCTGACATAGTAATTTGGCAGTAACTATTTAATGGTGCCAATATAGGACACAGACACAGACTACTTTAAGTTGCATCGTAGATGTCTACAAATTTGTATTGTCAGTGCCAGACATTGAATGATGTCAGCGAATAGACTAAAGATTGGTGGAGCTGTGCGACATAATTTTGCATGTGGTAGAGCACATTTTGAGCTGGGGTAGGGGGGAACTCTCTAGAGGCCGGCGGGACCGCCCCAGGGCCCCTCATGTTACAACGGTGTGTCTGACGTTGGGTGCGCACCACCACCGCCAGAGACACTACATTGTACTATGAGGGACCCAGTAGCAATGCCGTCAACCAAAAGCGAGCACACCCACCTCTTCAGACAAACAGCAGTCTCACGGGTGCTTGCGCCAAGTCGCGATACCACGGCCCCGTGTGGGGAGTTTGGCCATTTAGGGAGGTGTAAACATGTCGTATGCTGTACAATCAGCTGCAGCAAATTAGACATTAGAAAAGTAATTCACAGGCAAGAGCCTTTCATAGGAAACCTAGGTGTCGGCCGGGCAAGGTGGGGCAAAAGATTTCGAAATCCAGTTGTGGTTCATTTTAATGAATGTTAGATCGTCAACATTTTGGGTAGCCAGACGAGTCCTTTTTTCGGTTAATATTGAACCTGCAGCACTGAATACTCTTTCTGATAGGACACTTGCTGCCGGGCAAGCAAGCTCCTGCAATGCATATTCTGCCAATTCTGGCCAGGTGTCTAATTTGGAGGCCCAGTAATCAAATGGGAATGACGGTTGAGGGAGAACATCGATAAGGGATGAAAAATAGTTAGTAACCATACTGGACAAATGTTGTCTCCTGTCACTTTCAATTGATGCAGCAGTACCTGTCCTGTCTGCGGTCATAGCAAAATCACTCCACAACCTGGTCAGAAAACCCCTCTGTCCAACGCCACTTCTGATGTGTGCACCCCTAGCACTCCTAGTCTGCTGCCCCCTGGAGCTCGTGTGAGAACGATCACGTGCGCTGTGTGCTGGGAATGCCTGAAGCAAACGGTCAACAAGAGTTGATTGTTTGGTTGCTAATATTAGTTCCAAGTTCTCATGTGGCATAATATTTTGCAATTTGCCTTTATAGCGTGGATCAAGGAGGCAGGCCAACCAGTAATCGTCATCGTTCATCATTTTCGTAATGCGTGTGTCCCTTTTTAGGATACGTAAGGCATAATCCGCCATGTGGGCCAAAGTTCCAGTTGTAAAATCTCCGGTTGTGATTGGTTGAGGGGCAGTTGCAGGCAAATCTACGTCACTTGTGTCCCTCAAAAAACCAGAACCCGGCCGTGACACGCAACCAATTTCCTGTGCCCCCGGGAAAGGTTCGGCATTAAAAATATACTCATCCCCATCATCCTCCTCGTCCTCCACCTCCTCTTCGCCCGCTACCTCGTCCTGTACACTGCCCTGACCAGACAATGGCTGACTGTCATCAAGGCTTTCCTCTTCCTCTGGTGCAGACGCCTGCTCCTTTATGTGCGTCAAACTTTGCATCAGCAGACGCATTAGGGGGATGCTCATGCTTATTACGGCGTTGTCTGCACTAACCAGCCGTGTGCATTCCTCAAAACACTGAAGGACTTGACACATGTCTTGTATCTTAGACCACTGCACACCTGACAACTCCATGTCTGCCATCCTACTGCCTGCCCGTGTATCCTCCCACAAATAAATAACAGCACGCCTCTGTTCGCACAGTCTCTGAAGCATGTGCAGTGTTGAGTTCCACCTTGTTGCAACGTCTATGATTAGGCGATGCTGGGGAAGGTTCAAAGACCGCTGATAGGTCTGCATACGGCTGGCGTGTACAGGCGAACGTCGGATATGTGAGCAAAGTGCACGCACTTTGAGGAGCAGGTCGGAGAACCCAGGATAAGTTTTCAATAAGCACTGCACCACCAGGTTTAAGGTGTGAGCCAGGCAAGGAATGTGTTTCAGTTGGGAAAGGGAGATGGCAGCCATGAAATTCCTTCCGTTATCACTCACTACCTTGCCTGCCTCAAGATCTACTGTGCCCAGCCACGACTGCGTTTCTTGTTGCAAGAACTCGGACAGAACTTCCGCGGTGTGTCTGTTGTCGCCCAAGCACTTCATAGCCAATACAGCCTGCTGACGCTTGGCAGTAGCTGGCCCATAATGGGACAACTGGTGTGCAACAGTGTCATCTGCCGATGGAGTGGTTGGCAGACTGCGTTCTGTGGAAGAGCTGTAGCTTCTGCAGGAGGACGAGGAGGAGGAGGAGGAGGGGGTGCGAACGCCTACAGCCAACTGTTTCCTAGACCGTGGGCTAGGCACAACTGTCCCTAAATTGATGTCGCCTGTGGACCCTGCATCCACCACATTCACCCAGTGTGCCGTGATGGACACATAACGTCCCTGGCCATGCCTACTGGTCCATGCATCTGTAGTCAGGTGCACCTTTGTACTCACAGATTGCCTGAGTGCATGGACGATGCGCTGTTTAACATGCTGGTGCAGGGCTGGGATGGCTTTTCTGGAAAAAAAGTGTCGACTGGGTAGCTCGTATCGTGGTTCAGCGTACTCCATCAGGGCTTTGAAAGCTTCGCTTTCAACTAACCGGTAGGGCATCATCTCTAACGAGATTAGTCTAGCTATGTGGGCGTTAAAACACTGTGTACGCGGATGCGAGGATAAGTACTTCCTTTTTCTAACCAGAGTCTCATGTAGGGTGAGCTGGACTGGAGAGCTGGAGATCGTGGAACTTTCGGGTGTGCCGGTGTACATGGCAGACTGAGAGACGGTTGGAGACGGTATTGTTTCCGCCGGTGCCCTAGATGCAATATTTCCTCCTACAAAACTGGTGATTCCCTGACCCTGACTGCTTTTGGCTGGCAAAGAAACCTGCACAGATACTGCCGGTGGTGCGGAAAATGGTGGCCTTACAGTGACGGAAGGGATGTTGCGTTGCTGACTAGCTTCATTGGCCGAGGGTGCTACAACCTTGAGGGACGTTTGGTAGTTAGTCCAGGCTTGAAAATGCATGGTGGTTAAGTGTCTATGCATGCAACTAGTATTTAGACTTTTCAGATTCTGACCTCTGCTTAAGCTAGTTGAACATTTTTGACAGATGACTTTGCGCTGATCAGTTGGATGTTGTTTAAAAAAATGCCAGACTGCACTCTTCCTAGACTCGGATCCCTTTTCAGGGATTGCAGACTGAGCTTTAACCGGATGGCAACGCTGTGCTCCAACAGGTTTTGGCTTTGACACGCGTTTTGGGCCAGATACGGGCCCGGCAGATGGAACCTGTTGCGATGTTGATGCCTGCTGCGGCCCCTCCTCCACCTCCGCTTCTGAACTACTGCCGCCTGCACCCTGTTCCCCCAATGGCTGCCAATCGGGGTCAATAACTGGGTCATCTATTACCTCCTCTTCGAGCTCGTGTGCAACTTCGTCTGTGTCACTGTGTCGGTCGGTGGTATAGCGTTCGTGGCGGGGCAACATAGTCTCATCAGGGTCTGATTGTGGATCTGTACCCTGAGAGGGCAATGTGGTGGTCTGAGTCAAAGGAGCAGCATAGTACTCTGGCTGTGGCTGTGCATCAGTGCACTCCATGTCAGAATATACTTGTAATGGGCATGGCCTGTTAAATGTTTCACTTTCTAAGCCAGGGACGGTATGTGTAAAGAGCTCCATGGAGTGACCCGTTGTGTCGCCTGCTGCATCCTTCTCTCTTGTTGTAGTTTTTGCTGAGGAGGACAAGGAAGCGACTTGTCCCTGACCGTGAACATCCACAAGCGACGCGCTGCTTTTACATTTACCAGTTTCGGAAGAGGAGGCAAAAGAGCTAGAGGCTGAGTCTGCAATGTAAGCCAAAACTTGCTGTTGCTGCTCCGCCTTTAAAAGCGGTTTTCCTACTCCCAGAAAAGAGAGCGTTCGAGGCCTTGTGTAGCCTGACGACGAAACTGGCTCCACAGCTCCAGACTTAGGTGGAATATTTTTATCCCCACGACCACCTGATGCTCCACTACCACTACCATCATTACCAGCTGACAATGAACGCCCACGACGACCTCTTGCACCAGACTTCCTCATTGTTTTAAAATCTTAACCAAAGTAACTTTATTTGTTGCTGTCAAACAACTTACACGGTGAGCTATAACTTCAGTATGATTTCAATATCCCTTAACAGGTTGGTGAGACCACAAGGAAAATCAGGCACAATGTTACACACTCTGTTTTCTGTGGCACAAAATCACAGAGATGACACACACGCAGGACTGTCACTCAAGCACTAATGTCAATATTAATCTCCCACCTAATTTATTTATTTTTTTTTCTCAGGGAGACTTTAGAAACCAAATAATATTAAAAAAAAAAAAAAAAAAAAAAGGCTTTCTATGGCCCACAATTAGAGAGAGAGAGGTGGCACACCCAGGAGTCAAGACTGGCGCACAAGCTGAAAGGGCAATATTACTCTCCCACTGTTTTTTTAAGTTTTTTTTTTATTTCAGGGAGACTTTAGAAACCAAATAATATTAAAAAAAAAAATAAAAAAAAAAAAATAGGCTTTCTATAGCCCACTGAATGAGAGAGAGAGGTGGCACACCCAGGAGTCAAGACTGGCACACAAGCTGAAAGGGCAATATTACTCTCCCACTGTTTTTTTATGTATTTTTTTTTTTTTTCAGGGAGACTTTAGAAACCAAATAATAAGAAAAATAATAAATAAATAAATAGGCTTTCTATAGCCCACTGAATGAGAGATAGCACACACAGCAGTGGCACACAAGCCCTGACTGAGGCCAATATTTTTCTCCCACTGATTGATGTAGTGTTTTTGTGTTGAGGTAGATTTTAGAACACAAATCAAGGAAAAAAAAAAAAATGCTTTCTATGGCCCACTGAATGAGAGAGAGGTGGCACACCCAGGAGTCAAGACTGGCACACAAGCTGAAAGGGCAATATTACTCTCCCACTGTTTTTTTATGTATTTTTTGTTTTTTCAGGGAGACTTTAGAAACCCAATAATATTTAAAAAATAAATAAATAGGCTTTCTATGGCCCACTGAATGAGAGGGAGAGAGGTGGCACACCCAGGAGTCAAGACTGGCACACAAGCTGAAAGGGCAATATTACTCTCCCACTGTTTTTTTATGTTTTTTTTTTTTTTTCAGGGAGACTTTAGAAACCAAATAATAAGAAAAAAAATAAATAAATAAATAGGCTTTCTATAGCCCACTGAATGAGAGATAGCACACACAGCAGTGGCACACAAGCCCTGACTGAGGCCAATATTTTTCTCCCACTGATTGATGTAGTGTTTTTGTGTTGAGGTAGATTTTAGAACACAAATCAAGGAAAAAAAAAAAATGCTTTCTATGGCCCACTGAATGAGAGAGAGGTGGCACACCCAGGAGTCAAGACTGGCACACAAGCTGAAAGGGCAATATTACTCTCCCACTGTTTTTTTATGTATTTTTTGTTTTTTCAGGGAGACTTTAGAAACCCAATAATATTTAAAAAAATAAATAAATAGGCTTTCTATGGCCCACTAAATGAGAGGGAGAGAGGTGGCACACCCAGGAGTCAAGCCTGGCACACAAGCTGAAAGGGCAATATTACTCTCCCACTGTTTTTTTATGTATTTTTTGTTTTTTAAGGGAGACTTTAGAAACCCAATAATATTTAAAAAAATAAATAAATAGGCTTTCTATGGCCCACTGAATGAGAGGGAGAGAGGTGGCACACCCAGGAGTCAAGACTGGCACACAAGCTGAAAGGGCAATATTACTCTCCCACTGTTTTTTTATGTTTTTTTTTTTTTTTTCAGGGAGACTTTAGAAACCAAATAATAAGAAAAATAATAAATAAATAAATAGGCTTTCTATAGCCCACTGAATGAGAGATAGCACACACAGCAGTGGCACACAAGCCCGGACTGAGGCCAATATTTTTCTCCCACTGATTGATGTAGTGTTTTTGTGTTGAGGTAGATTTTAGAACACAAATCAAGGAAAAAAAAAAAAAAATGCTTTCTATGGCCCACTGAATGAGAGAGAGGTGGCACACCCAGGAGTCAAGACTGGCACACAAGCTGAAAGGGCAATATTACTCTCCCACTGTTTTTTTATGTATTTTTTGTTTTTTAAGGGAGACTTTAGAAACCCAATAATATTTAAAAAAAAAAAAAAAAAAAATAGGCTTGCTATAGCCCACTGAATGAGAGATAGCACACACAGCAGTGACACACAAGCCCTGACTGAGGCCAATATTTTTCTACCACTGATTGATGTAGTGTTTTTGTGTTGAGGTAGAATTTAGAACACAAATCACGGAAAAAATAAATAGGCTTTCTATGGCCCACTCAGTGAGAGATGGCACACACAGGGATGGCACTGTAGCAGAAATGCCAATCTTAATCTCCCACAAAAAAAACAAAAAAAAAACAGGGACTGTCCTACAATTACTATCTCCCTGCAGTAATGTAAGCCAGGTATGGCAGGCAGCAATAGGAGTGGACTGATGCACAAATTAAATAAAAAGTGTGGACAAACAAAAAAGATAGCTGTGCAGAAAGGAAGGAACAAGAGGATATGTGCTTTGAAAAAAGCAGTTGGTTTCCACAGTGGCGTACACACAGCAATACAGCTATCACGGAGCCTTCTAGGGCAGCCCAATGAGCTACAGCGCTGAGGGGAAAAAAAAAAAAAAATAGCTTCCACAGTCCCTGCACACCGAAGGTGGTGTTGGACAGTGGAAATCGCTGCAGCACAAGCGGTTTGGTGGTTAGTGGACCCTGCCTAACGCTCTCCCTGCTTCTGACGAAGCGGCAGCAACCTGTCCCTAAGCTCAGATCAGCAGCAGTAAGATGGCGGTCGGCGGGAACGCCCCTTTATAGCCCCTGTGACGCCGCAGACAGCAAGCCAATCACTGCAATGCCCTTCTCTAAGATGGTGGGGACCAGGATCTATGTCATCACGCTGCCCACACTCTGCGTTCACCTTCATTGGCTGAGAAATGGCGCTTTTCGCGTCATTGAAACGCGACTTTGGCGCGAAAGTCGCGTACCGCATGGCCGACAAGCACAGGGGTCGGATCGGGTTTCATGAGACGCCGACTTAGCCAAAAGTCGGCGACTTTTGAAAATGATCGACCCGTTTCGCTCAACCCTAATGTTCCCCATTGTGGCTTCATCCTGTGATAATGTCCCCCATCCTGGCTGCCATGATGTAATAATGCCCCTCATACTGGCCCCCAGCCTGTGACAATGTAACTGACCCTGTAATAATGCCACCAATCCTGTAATAATGTTGCCCATCCTAGGTTCCATCTTGTAATAATGTTCCCCATTCTGGCTCCTTCCTGTAATGAAGTCCCCCATCCTGGCCGCCATAATGTAATAATGCCCCTCATCCTGGCCCCCATCCTATGATAATGTAACTGACTCTGTAATAAAGTGACCCATCCTGTAATAATGCCCCCATCCTAGGCTCCATTTTGTAATAATGTCTCCCATTCTGGCTCCTTACTGTAATAATTTCCCCATCCTGTAATAATGCTTCCCGTCCTAGGCTCCATTTTGTAATAATGTCCCCCATTCTGGCTCCTTCCTGTAATGATGACCCCATCCTGGCCACCATGCTGTAATAATGCTCCCCATCCTGGCTCCCATGCTGTAATAATGTCCCCCAGACATCCAGAAATAATGTTCCCTGTCTGGTAATAATGCTCCCTGTTCTGACCTCCATCATGTAATAATGTTCCCCATTCTAGCTCCTTCCTGTAATGATATCCCTGTCCTGGCCACCAACTTGTGATAATGTTCCTCATCCTGTAATAATTTCCCTCATCCAGGAATAATGTAAGCAGACATATTTTTTAAACTAAACAATTCTTCTCAACTGTCCCGCTTCCGTGACAAGTAGAGTCATCTGACTGCTCCATTGCCAGCACAGGGAGAAGGGACGGAGCATGGCAATGATGCCCTTTCAACAGAGCAGAGAGGAATAGAAGAAGCTGCTCTCAACATGACGTCACAGGGAGCAGCAGAGTCACCGACTGGAGCGGTCAGTGATCACTCTGAGCTGCCGATGATTGTCGCCAGGCAGAACAGGCAGGTAGCACATTACTTCCTATAAGTTCTTAGCCTCAAAGCAAAAAATAGGCAAATTCACAGACAACCCCTTTGAAAGTTCTTTGTCTATATTATTTATGCATACTATATACACTCACCGGCCACTTTATTAGGTACACCATGCTAGTAACGGGTTGGACCCCCTTTTGCCTTCAGAACTGCCTCAATTCTTCGTGGCATAGATTCAACAAGGTGCTGGAAGCATTCCTCAGAGATTTTGGTCCATATTGACATGATGGCATCACACAGTTGCCGCAGATTTGTCGGCTGCACATCCCAAAGATGCTCCATACAAGGCAGGATGGATCCATGCTTTCATGTTGTTTACGCCAAATTCTGACCCTACCATCCGAATGTCGCAGCAGAAATCGAGACTCATCAGACCAAGCAACGTTTTTCCAATCTTCTACTGTCCAATTTCGATGAGCTTGTACAAATTGTAGCCTCAGTTTCCTGTTCTTAGCTGAAAGGAGTGGTACCCGGTGTGGTCTTCTGCTGCTGTAGCCCATCTGCCTCAAAGTTCGACGCACTGTGCGTTCAGAGATGCTCTTAGGCCTACCTTGGTTGTAACGGGTGGCGATTTGAGTCACTGTTGCCTTTCTATCAGCTCGAACCAGTCTGCCCATTCTCCTCTGACCTCTGGCATCAACAAGGCATTTCCGCCCACAGAACTGCCGCTCACTGGATTTTTTTTCTTTTTCGGACCATTCTCTGTAAACCCTAGAGATGGTTGTGCGTGAAAATCCCAGTAGATCAGCAGTTTCTGAAATACTCAGACCAGCCCTTCTGGCACCAACAACCATGCCACGTTCAAAGGCACTCAAATCACCTTTCTTCCCCATACTGATGCTCGGTTTGAACTGCAGGAGATTGTCTTGACCATGTCTACATGCCTAAATGCACTGAGTTGCCGCCATGTGATTGGCTGATTAGAAATTAAGTGTTAACAAGAAGTTGGACAGGTGTACCTAATAAAGTGGCCAGTGAGTGTAGATTAACAGTGTATTGTATTTTGGGGTTTAGCTACTTTTGGGGCGAAGGTGTTAGGGGCCAGGATTCTCCCATTGCACGGGGTAGATCCAAAGCCTTGCCTGCATCTGTGGTCTCCCATTCTGCTTTAAGCGCTGCAGGTGCTGCTGAGCATGCTCGGGCTCATGTTATTCGTCTGGTCAGTGCTGGCTCTTCAGCCAAGCCTATGGTAACCAGCGGTAGTCAGCGATGAGTGGACATGCTGGAGACTAAGTTCAGAAATCACTCTGCTGAGCATGCTCATGATGTGGTGATGTCTCATTGGAGGTCGGTCATCAGCTGCTCTGGTGATGTGGCAGCTCTGGATTGGTTCACGGGCAAGGTCCTGTCTGACTGGACTTGAGCTGTATGTATAAAAGGTTTTCAGAGGCTGTGACGGGGTGTACGGCAGAGCAGGAAGGGACAACAGGCTGAGGGACGATCCAACGAGATTTATTAAAGCAGGGAGCATACAACATCAAATATCCATAATGTCCTTCAAGTCCACGAGAAGTCCACAATAAGTCCAAGTAAAGAACAGATCTGGAGGTGCTTTCCAGTAATCCCGCACCCGATAAACAAAACAACAGTCCTTCCACGAGTCCAACAGATCCACCACAATCACATGGATACCGATTGCTTCCTCAGACAGCTTCGGTTTCTTCTCTTCCAGTATCCAACACACAACTGGCTAGATCACACATGGGTCTCTTGTCTGTGCTCCTGGGGTCAGCCCATGTGTGTGTAGGGGAGGAGGGTTCATCCGAAGCTTCTAGAATGGTAGGCTCCGGTGTGTCTAGAAGTTTGTGTATTTGGAGTTATCTTCTGTTTACAAAAACAATGGGGGAATTCCCCTAGCTGTTGGCACAAGCCTGAATTAAATTAAGGTCCAGGTACACAATTCTTGTGGAAAGGAGACAGGTTACTTACATAATTATATTAGAGTCCAGGAATGCAATTTTTGGGGAAAGAGACATATTGTTACAGGTGAACTCCCAGCACAAGAAAATACATAAATTACAGCTAATGGAAACCAGAGAACAGTTACATACATCAAATGGCATATTATTCAAATACAGGACAGGGCAAAAGTACATATCATGACAATCCCTTCCCCTCCCAATTTGTGTACGTACTAGGGACTTTTACAGGTCGCTGGTTAAGTACACACAGGCAGAGCGTAACTTACATGTGGCTTCATGCAGCCACGAATTGGCATTGTAGCTCTCCCACATCATTGCCCAGGAGAACATCTTCAGGCAGACCACCCATCACCCCAACCACACATCGCCTGACCCCAAAACCAAAATTCAGATCCACAGTGGCTGTGGGAATAGTCCTCCATTGTCCACCAGCCAGTTCAATGACAATCCCAGGTCCTCTATGAATTGCCTCAGGCCGAACCACTCGGGGATCAGCCAGTGTGAGGAAAGCCCCTGAGTCACAAAATCCAATAAGTCTCTGTCCATCCAGCATGACCTCCTGCAAGTGCTTACCTCGATGAGCAGAAGTCATCATAGCTGCGGGTCGCACACCATAAACTCCTAGTGGTGCAACATGGGTGGGTGAGGCACAAGGCCAGTCCTCACGTAGTGGTGACACATCTTCCTCCATGGCACTTGGCTGTACATAATTAATAATATGACTGGGTACATGATCAATCCTCATTTGAACAGCTGGCAGGAGGCTTGCAGATGCCCCGGCTGCCCACATCTATAGCATCTGTGCTGGGTCTCACTCCATCCAAGGCGTCCTCTTGGGCGAGGGGTAATGGAACCTGAAGGCCGGCTCCCACCTGGAGGTGCTGTAGGGGTTTGAGGACGACTCCTCCATGGGCTGGCTGAGCATGAGGCCTGCAGATGCCCCGGATGCCCACAACCATAACACCTGTGCTCTACTACTTCCTCTCCTCGTCGTATTCCAGAAAACACAGTAGAAGCAACTGGAGGCACATTTATATGGGTATCAGCATGAGGTGGTGGCTTAGAGGAACAGGGAACAATGGGGACAGAAGAACTGGGGGCCACCGGTGTTGTGGAGCTGGTAGGCCTCTCTCCATCCTCCAACAGAACCCTCCACTGAGGCTTGATGGTGAGAGCCTCATCAGCGAGAGATGCAGCTTCTCCCACTGTCTCTGGTCTCCTCTCATGCACCCATTCCCTGATCTCAACAGGGCACTGGGCAAAGAATTGTTCTTTTAGGATAACCTGGAGAAAGGTGTTCCAGGTTAAGGCCTCCTCTGCCTCCAGCCAGTGATGACATATTTGTTTGAGTCTATGAGCATATATCTTAAAAGACACTTCCCCATCACAGGCTAAAGTACTGAACTGAGTCCTGTAAGTGTCTGGCATCACAGCATAATGTTCTAGAATAGTCTGTTTAATCTCCGCATACTCATGGTTCCCCCGAGGGTCCATAGCTCTATAGGCTTCGGCAGCTCCACCCTCTAAGAGCCCCACAAGATGTCGGACTCGCTCCCTTTCTGGGACTTCCATTAATCGACACTGATGCTCAAAGTCCTGGAAGAAGCCCTCAATGTCACCTGCAGCCTCATTAAAGGGCTTAAAGTCTTTGCAGGACACTCTGGGGAGTTCCCTCATGGTGGGTGCTGAGGTTGCAGTCTGTCTGGAGCTTCTAGCTGCTTCCAAAGCGATCTGCCTCTCCAGCAATGCCATCTCCTGAGCTCTGTGAATGGCCTCCCTCTTATCTTCTATGGTGGCCTCCTCTCCCAGCACTGCCATCTCCTCCTCGTACCACACAACCCACTGACTTTTTTGGGTATTTACCTCCGGCTGCAGTCTTTTCTCCATTTGCTGTGAGGATCCTTCCTCAGCGTGATCTTGCAGGCGAACTCCTTCCAAAGCCTCAATTAGCTGCTCCTTGGAGAGTCCTTTAAAACGGACTCCTACTTCACGGGCCTTTGATTGTAGGCTCCCCAAAGTCCATTTCTTGTACTCTGAGGTGCTGGTTCCCAATGTTGGGCCATTGTCCTCCATTCCTTCTGCTCTGATCCCACTGCTTGCTACCAGTTTGTGACGGGGTGTACGGCAGAGCAGGAAGGGACAACAGACTGAGGGACGATCCAACGAGATTTATTAAAGCAGGGAGCATACAACATCAAATATCCATAATGTCCTTCAAGTCCACGAGAAGTCCACAATAAGTCCAAGTAAAGAAACAGATCTGGAGGTGCTTTCCAGTAATCCCGCACCCGATAAATGAAACAATAGTCCTTCCACGAGTCCAACAGATCCACCACAATCAGACGGATACCGATTGCTTCCTCAGACAGCTTCGGTTTCTTCTCTTCCAGTATCCAACACACAACTGGCTAGATCACACATGAGTCTCTTGTCTGTGCTCCTGGGGTCAGCCCATGTGTGTGTAGGGGAGGAGGGTTCATCCGAAGCTTCTAGAATGGTAGGCTCCGGTGTGTCTAGAAGTTTGTGTATTTGGAGTTATCTTCTGTTTATGAAAACATGCTGTAATAATGTCCCCCAGACATCCTGAAATAATGTTCCCTGTCTGGTAATAATGCTCCCTGTTCTGACCTCCATCATGTAATAATGTTCCCCATTCTGGCTCCTTCCTGTAATGATATCCCTGTCCTGGCCACCAACTTGTGATAATGTTCCTCATCCTGTAATAATTTCCCTCATCCAGTAATAATGTAAGCAGACATATTTTTTAAACTAAACAATTCTTCTCAACTGTCCCGCTTCCGTGACAAGTAGAGTCATCTGACTGCTCCATTGCCAGCACAGGGAGAAGGGACGGAGCATGGCAATGATGCCCTTTCAACAGAGCAGAGAGGAATAGAAGAAGCTGCTCTCAACATGACATCACAGGGAGCAGCTGAGTCACCGACTGGAGCGGTCAGTGATCACTCTGAGCTGCCAATGATTGTCGCCAGGCAGAAAAGGCAGGTAGCACATTACTTCCTATAAGTTCTTAGCCTCAAAGCACAAAATAGGCAAATTCACAGACAACCCCTTTGAAAGATCTTTATCTATATTATTTATGCATACTATATAGATTAACAGTGTATTGTATTTTGGGGTTTAGCTATTTTTAGGGCGAAGGTGTTAGGGGCCAGGATTCTCCCATTGCACGGGGTAGATCCAAAGCCTTGCCTGTATCTGTGGTCTCCCATTCTGCTTTAAGCGCTGCAGGTGCTGCTGAGCATGCTCGGGCTCATGTTATTCGTCTGGTCAGTGCTGGCTCTTCAGCCAAGCCTATGGTAACCAGCGGTAGTCAGCGATGAGTGGACACGCTGGAGACTAAGTTCAGAAATCACTCTGCTGAGCATGCTCATGATGTGGTGATGTCTCATTGGAGGTCGGTCATCAGCTGCTCTGGTGATGTGACAGCTCTGGATTGGTTCACAGGCAAGGTCCTGTCTGACTGGACTTGAGCTGTATGTATAAAAGGTTTTCAGAGGCTGTGACGGGGTGTACGGCAGAGCAGGAAGGGACAACAGGCCGAGGGACGATCCAACGAGATTTATTAAAGCAGGGAGCATACAACATCAAATATCCATAATGTCCTTCAAGTCCACGAGAAGTCCACAATAAGTCCAAGTAAAGAAACAGATCTGGAGGTGCTTTCCAGTAATCCCGCACCCGATAAACGAAACAATAGTCCTTCCATGAGTCCAACAGATCCACCACAATCACACGGATACCGATTGCTTCCTCAGACAGCTTCGGTTTCTTCTCTTCCAGTATCCAACACACAACTGGCTAGATCACACAGTGGTCTCTTGTCTGTGCTCCTGGGGTCAGCCCATGTGTGTGTAGGGGAGGAGGGTTCATCCGAAGCTTCTAGAATGGTAGGCTCCGGTGTGTCTAGAAGTTTGTGTATTTGGAGTTATCTTCTGTTTACGAAAACAATGGGGGAATTCCCCTAGCTGTTGGCACAAGCCTGAATTAAATTAAGGTCCAGGTACACAATTCTTGTGGAAAGGAGACAGGTTACTTACATAATTATATTAGAGTCCAGGAATGCAATTTTTGGGGAAAGAGACATATTGTTACAGGTGAACTCCCAGCACAAGAAAATACATAAATTACAGCTAATGGAAACCAGAGAACAGTTACATACATCAAATGGCATATTATTCAAATACAGGACAGGGCAAAAGTACATATCATGACAGAGGCACACACCAATGCGCTAGTATCAGTCTAATTTCATATGTGAATGTACTTTGCAACGCTGTTAGCCGTTAGAATTCTGGCACCTCTGGAGAGGAGTTGTTTGAGTGCAGTTGCTAACTGTCTGACCACTGTTGCTACCTGCCCCATTAGTGGGCTTCGATCCTCTGTGAAGTTAACAGGGATCGTGTCTAGGGTCATATCTTTCGTTACTGTGTGCAACTGACACAGCTCTATTGAAGAGCATGAGCTTAGTTACTGTGTGTGAGTAACGTGTAACTCAGTGCGAGCTAGCAATAGCTCGCTGCGTTCTCTGCCATTGTTCACATTAGCTGCAGTTTTACATCTCTGCATGGTGGACCCCGGGTTGCGATTGCACTTCCTCATTAAATCTATTTAATGCAATCCGCCAACCCTAACAGAAGGTATAGATAGTGCAGTGGTAGAAGTTAAAACCCAGCCCCAATGACCGGTGAGATCTAGTAGCCCCTCTGACAAATTGTAAAACACTAGTATTATAAATGCTGCATGTTAGATGGGGGCAATTTTATATATTTTTGCAAACTATATCAGTTGGTTATTTGATAGCTGCTACCATTACAGTATATGGACCTTTTCATCCTTTTTTTAACCCCTTCACCCCCGGAGCTTTTTCCGTTTTTTCATTTTCGTTTTTTGCTCCCCTCCTTCCCAGAGCCATAACTTTTTTATTTTTCCGTCAATTTGGCCATGTGAGGGCTTATTTTTTGCGGGACGAGTTGTACTTTTGAACGACATCATTGGTTTTACCATGTCGTGTACTAGAAAACAGGAAAAAAATTCCAAGTGAGGTGAAATTGCAAAAAAAGTGCAATCCCACACTGGTTTTTTGCTTCGCTATTTTGCTAGGTTCACTAAATGCTAAAATTGACCTGCCATTATGATTCTCCAGGTCAGTACGAGTTCATAGACACCTAACATGACTAGGTTATTTTTCACCTAAGTGGTGAAAACAAATTCCAAACTTTGCAAAAAAAAAAAAAAAAAAATTGCACCATTTTCCGATACTTGTAGCGTCTTTGTTTTTCGTGATCTGGGGTCAGGTGAGGGCTTATTTTTTGCGTGATGAGCTGGCGTTTTTAATGATAGCATTTTGGTGCAGATATGTTCTTTTGATCGCCCGTTATTGCATTTTAATGCAATATCGCGGCGACCAAAAAAACGTAATTCTGGCGTTTCGATTTTTTTTCTCATTACGCCATTTAGCGATCAGGTTAATGCTTTTTTTTTATTGATAGATCGGGCGATTCTGAACGCGACGATACCAAATATGTGTAGGTTTGATTTTTTTTTTATTGATTTATTTTGATTGGGGCGAAAGGGGGGTGATTTAAACTTTTATATTTTTTTATTTTTTTCACATTTTTTTTTACTTTTTTTTTTCACTTTTGCCATGCTTCTATAGCCTCCATGGGAGGCTAGAAGCAGGCACAACCCGATCGGCTCTGCTATGTAGCAGAGATCATAGGATCGCTGCTACACAGCAGAATTACAGGTGTGCTGTGAGCGCCGACCACAGGGGGGCGCTCACAGCTGCCGAGGATCAGTAACCATAGAGGTCTCAAGGACCTCTATGGTTACCATTTAGAAGCATCGCCGACCTCCGATCATGTGACGGGGGTCGGTGATGCGCTCATATCCGGCCGCCCGGCCGGATGCGGTAGTTAAATGCCGCTGTCTGCGTTTGACAGCGGCATTTAACTAGTTAATGGGCGCGGGCGGATCGCGATTCCGCTCGCGCTCATTGCGCGCATATGTCAGCTGTACAAAACAGCTGACATGTCGCGGCTTTAAGGTGGGCTCGCCGCCGGAGCCCACCTTAAAGCGGGGGTTCTGCCAGCTGACGTACTATTCCGTCAGCTGGCAGAAAGGGGTTAATTTATAGCTCTGCACAATTTTGCATCTGTTCAAGCAACAGAAAATATATATCTAAGAAAAAAAAAAAAAAATCTAATGAAACAGACAAATATCAATTTCCAAAAACTACAGATGAAAATTTTTTTTAGACAATAAAAAACAAACAAAAATACACAAAAACTTTGCTATCAGGGATTTTTTTTCCCCCATTGTCGTTTTTCTGGCAAATGCAAATATTAGTGATTCAATTTCAATGAAATTGTATTCTTTCACCTATCGGTGCACACGACAGTTATGGCTTGACGCGCATAGGTAAAATTTCCATTTTTAGTGGAGCTGTGAATTAATTTAAAATGTTGATTGCGTGAGCACCACGGAATACATTTAACGTTTTGACAAATGAGTGAATTGTAAATTAAAACATTTCAGAATTAATGTTATTTGTTTCACTATACAACTCGACAATGAATTCCTGTTCATCTAGTGTATCATTAGAATTTCATCAAATTCACTTACTGTGAAAAATAAGGCGACTAATACTCAATTCCCCACAAAGTTAAACTGCTGTCATTGTTTTTTTTCTTTGAAAGTTTACTTTTTTATTTAAAGGGAACTGAACAGCTGATACATGATGCACGATCAATGGGCAGCACTGGTTACCTGACTTCAGCCATGAATGTTTCAGAGAAAATAATACTTTAACCCCCTACACCACCATAATCCCTGTTTACACCAGCATTGGTCCTGCTAGAATATCCATTATGGCGATCACAGGGTGCCGATGGGTTACCATCACTCGATACCATTTTTACAATGAAACATGCATGTTGTGCTTCATAAGAGACAGTGATTTTTACTATATAATGCAATGATAAAATATTAATAGTATGTAGTACAAGCCATTATGTCCACTATATAGATTAAAAGTAAAGCAAAAAATACAAATACGTATTAAAAAAATAAAAAAATTGAATCACCCTCTTTTTTTCAATCCAAATTTAAAGAGAATCTGTCAACAGATTTCTCCTACCACATAATCAGAGTTTATAGGTACAGCATGTTGCAGAACTCAGAAGGCTAATCACGCCCACACCACAGCTTTCTGTGTACACTGTATATTGACCGTGAGCTGCTAATCACAGGAGGGGGCGTGGTCAGTCTAGCAGACCTAGTCTAGGCAGTGATAATCTCCTGCTGATGAAACACTTATTATATAACAGCACACAGCCTGTAAGTGATACATCACTGAACTCAATGTCTCAGACACTGCCTCATGTTGCCCTGAGATTAAGCCCTTCATGACCTGGGAATTTCCATTTTTCCAGGTTCGTTTTTCGCTCCCCTCCTTCCCAGAGCCATAACTTTTTTATTTTTCCGTCAATATGGTCATGTGAGGGCTTAATTTTTGCAAAACAAGTTGTACTTTTGAACAACATCATTTATTTTACCATGTTGTGTACTAGGAAATGGGAAAAAAATTCCAAATGCGGTGAAATAGCAAAAAAAGTGCCATCCCACACTTGTTTTTTGTTTGGCTTTTTTACTAGGTTCACTAAATGCTAAAGCTGACCTGCCATTATGATTCTCCAGGTAATTATGAGTTCGTAGACACCAAACCTGTCTAGGTTATCTTATATCTAAGTTGTGAAAAAAAAAAATTGCGCCATTTTCTGATACCCGTAGCATCTCCACTTTTCGTGATCTGGGGTTGGGTGAGGGCTTATTTTTTGCATGTTGAGCTGATGTTTTTATTGATTCCACCTTTGTGCAGATATTTTCTTTTGATCGCCCATTATTGCATTTTAATGCAATGTCGCGGCGACCAAAAAAGCGTAATTCTGGTGTTTTGAATTTTTTTCTCGCTACCCTGTTTAGCTGTTTAGGTTAATGCTTTTTTTATTGATAGATCAGGCGATTCTGAACGTGGTGATACCAAACATGTGTAGGTTTGTTTTTTTATTGTTTTATTTTGAATGGTGCCAAAGTGGGGATGATTTAAACTTTTATATATTTTTTATATTTTTTTTACTTCTGCCATGCTTCAATAGCCTCCATGGGAGGCTAGAAGCTGGCACAACTCGATTGGCTCAGCTACATAGCAGCGATCATCAGATCGCTGCTATGTAGCTGAATTACAGGCTTGCAATGAGTGCCGACCACAGGGTGGTGCTCACAGCAAACCGGCATCAGTAACCATAGAGGTCTCAAGGACCTCTATCATTACTATGCAGAAGCATCGCTGACCCCCGATCATGTGACGGGGGTCGGCGATGCACTCATCTTTGGCCCGATGGCCGTAAGTGCCGGTTAAATGCTGCTGTCAGCGTTTAACAGTGGCATAACTGCGATTTCACCCGCCGCTATTGCGGGCACATGTCAGCTGTTCAAAACAGCTGACATGTCCCGGATTTGATGCGGGGGTTCTGACCTGTATGTAAAGGTGCTGCAATACTGAATAAATCCTTAACTTTCTTGTGAAAACTCTTTTTTTGCCATTTTAAAGAAAACTATGAATGAAATCTTATGCGAATGAGCTGCAAGTGCAGATTGGTGGTCCGGCATCCAAAGCATCATCAGGGCCTTACAATGCCTGCTGGGCCCCAGGCAGTGACTGTGCTGGGGGGACATCTCTTTAGGTAAAGCAGAGAGACCAGTCAATTAGAGGCAAGAGGACGGCAGCAGGCGGGGAACAGAGGGAGATGCAGGAGAGCTGTAAGTGCAGTGTCCCACCCCACTGCACTTGTGACTCATTTCCATAAGATTTCAACTATGGATTGCTTTAAAACAGCAAAAATGATTTCAACACATAGATATGGCCTTATTCAGCATCACACCACCTTACATCTACATCATTAGTTTGGGGTATCAAATCCCGGTGACAGGTTCCCTTTAATGTTCAAACAGTATGCATTAGTGTTGAGCGACTTTTATTTTTATAGGATCGGGTCGGGTTTCACGAAACCCGACTTTCTCAAAAGACGGGTCGAGCGAAATCGGCCGATCCTATAAAAAAGTCGGGGTCGGCCGAAACACGAAACCCAATGCAGTGCAATAGGATACTATGGTTCCCAGGGTCTGAAGGAGAGGAAACTCTCCTTCAGGCCCTGGGATCCATATTAATGTGTAAAATAAAGAATTAAAATAAAAAATATTGATATACTCACCTCTCCGGAGGCCCCTGGACATCACCGCTGGTAACCGGCAGCCTTCTTTGCTTAAAATGAGTGCGTTCAAGGCCTTCCATGACGTCTCGGCTTCTCATTGGTCGCGTGCCGCTCATGTGACCGCCACACGACCAAACACAAGCCGTGACGTAATTCTCAGGTCCTAAATTCCTAATTCTAGGAATTTAGGACCTGAGAATTACGTCACAGCTTGTGATTGGTCGCGTGGCTGTCACATGGGCGGCCGCGACCAATCACAAGCCATGACGTCATCTAAGGCCCTGAACGCGCTCATTCTTAGGAAGGAAGGCTGCCGGAAAGAAGCCGAGGGTGAGTATATTCCTATTAGGTATATACTCACCCCCGGACGCGCCCTGCTTCTTTCCGGCAGCCTTCCTTCTTAAGAATGAGCGCGTGAAGGGCCTTAGATGACGTCACGGCTTGTGATTGGTCGTGGCCGCCCATGTGACCGCTCATGCGACCAATCACAAGCCGTGACGTAATTCTCAGGTCCTAAATTCCTAGAATGAGGAATTTAGGACGTGAGAATTACGTCACGGCTTGTGATTGGTCGCGTGCCGCTCATGTGACCGCCACGCGACCAATCAGAAGCCGTGACGTCATGGAAGGCCGTAAACATGCTCATTTTAAGCAAAGAAGGCTGCCGGTTACCAGCGGCGATGTCCAGGGGCCTCCGGAGAGGTGAGTATATCAATATTTTTTATTTTAATTCTTTATTTTACACTTAAATGTGGATTCCGATACCGATTTCCGATATCGCAAACATATCGGAACTCGGTATCGGAATTCCGATACCAGATTCAGAAGATCGCCGACCTCATGGCCGACCCCACACAGGGGTCGGGTTTCATGAAACCCGACTTTGCCAAAAGTCGGCGACTTCTGAAAATGGCCGACCCGTTTCGCTCAACCCTAGTATGCATTAAGCTCCTAAGCTCCCCCTAGTGGCAGATATTTGGCATGATATTTTTTCATTTATGACTATACAGAGGATTTAAAGTAACTTACCATAAAGAGGGACCCTTGGCTGGCAGCAAAATTTTAATCTTTTCAAAATAACAATTGCTATAAAAATGTTGGACTTATAATTTAATATTTTTTCCAGTAAATGAAATGAAAAATAAGCAGTACTTACACTTTTGTATTTGACAACATAATTTAAGATTGGAGCACCCCCATCATCTTGCTTTGTTATGCTTAGCTTAAAGCTCTTGCCCGCACCTGGCTGTCCATGAATAGACGGAGGACTTGGCTCACCTGAAGATTACACAAATACAACCAGTATTATATTGATATATTTATGATGAGATAACGTCATTAAAGAAATTCTACCACTGTTTTTTTTCTATTAAATGGAGACCAGCATATTGCAAGGGGAGAGACCCCGATTCCAGGGATGTGTCATTTACTCAACAGCTTGCTGTACTTTCAATACAATCAGTGTTTTATCAGCAGGAGATTATCACTAGAGGACTAAGTGTCCTGTGTCTGGCAGCCCAGATAATCTGTGTAACCCTGCCCCCATCACTGATTGGCAGTGCACACAGGAGCTACCAATCAGGGGTGTGGGCGGGGTTATACACAGCTCTGCATTCATAGCACTGCTACAGCAGGGATTCTATCAAGACTGCACCAAGCAATCTGGTAGATGACACATTGCTGGAATCAGTATCTCCGTCCTTACATCATACTGTTCTCAGAATTCACATGTATTTTTGTAACTGAAAATGCACATGCAAAAACTGAAAAATACAATTTTTTGGGAATGTTTTGTTTGCAGTTTTTTTGGGGAATTTTTGTGAAATGGGCATTTTTTATACCTTTGTTTCATTGGTCAAATTTGGAGCAGCTTTTTGAGCATGCCTCAAGAATTGACATGTTCTTTCTTTGTCCACTATGGAAAAAGAAATGTGGAAAAAAACACTATGTGCACTATATAGTGTGCTTTCCAGCTGAAATGAACAGGGAGCTTATTTGAAGAATACTTTAAAAGTTTTCCATGCGGACTTTGGAGCATACTTTGTATGTAACTTTATTCTGTAAATATGACTAAATAGTAAATCTTGGAGCACGGCAAGACAGTAAATCCAGTCTATAAACAAGATTACTTGACGTACATAAATCACAAGTAAGATATGCAATAGAAAAAAGTTATACGAGATAAATCAAGCAAAAGCCATAGAAGCCTCTTCTTTCCATAAAATGTGTGCCAAATATTGTCACATGGAGCCTAATCCACATTATGTATTTTATCATGGGATCCCAAATGTTTTTCTATGAATACCATGTTAATAACTGTAGATAATTTGGTAACACTTCTCATCGGCATTTCTATACGTCATTAGTGTTGAGCGATACCTTCCAATATTTGAAAGTATCGGTATCGGATTGGATCGGACGATATCCAAAAAATATCAGATATCGCCGATACCGATACCTGATACCAATACAAGTCAATGGGACACAAATATCAGAAGGTATCCTGGATGGTTCCCAGGGTCTGAAGGAGAGGAAACTCTCCTTCAGGCCCTGGGATCCATATTCATGTAAAAAATAAAGAATAAAAATAAAAAATATGGATATACTAACCCTCGGACGAGCCCTGGCTGTCACAGCTGCAAGCGTCTGCCTCCGTTCCTAAGAATGCAGAGAGTGAAGGACCTTCGATGACGTCGCAGTCACGTGAGCGGTCACATGAGCGGTCACACGACCAATCACAAGACCGCGACGTTATCGCAGGTCCTACACTCACTGCATTCTTAGGAACGGAGGCTGCCGGTTGCACCGCTGTGAGCCAGGGGCCGTCGGTGGGTGAGTATATCCATATTTTTTATTTTTATTCTTTATTTTTTACATGAATATGGATCCTGATCCCGATCCCGATATCGCAAAAATATCAGAACTCGGTATCGGAATTCCGATACAGCGAATATCGGCCGATACCCGATATTTGCAGTATCGGAATGCTCAACACTATACGTCATATAAGAATATAGAATATTTGGATATTATACAGTCAGAAACCAGTTTAGCCCCCTTTACACACAGTGTTCAGCATAATTCAATACACCCTCTATGAAAACTAAGATTTTAATCAATATCTCACTGGTCACAAGGACAATTATCAAAAATATGTCAAGTCTGAGTTTCATAGAACATTTTTTAACCCATAATATGAAAGTAAGGTTAAGGCTATGGTCACACTATCAGTTTTTCTTCAGTATTCACATCAGTATTTGCAAGTCAAACCTAGGAGTATGTGTGAAAAAAACAAAAGTGGTGCATATGTTTCTATTCTACTTTTTCTCGGATTGTTCCTCTCCTGATTTTGGCTTACAAATACTGATGTAAGATACTGACCAAATACTGAATGTGTGAACATGGCCTTATAATAAAACTTACACTACAAAATCTTCAGTATTTGGTCCTCTTATAAACTGGTATTGGAAAAAACAATACAGGTGTCATCAGTGTTTTGGATCAGTGTGCCATCAGTGTTTTTCCGGTATGGATAAAGAAAGAATGAAATTACAAAGATTCTCCTATACTTTGCAATGTTAAACACATAAAGCACAGTGATGGCACAAAGATGCCATCCATGTGCTGTACGTGTTTTTCACAGACCCATAGACTTGCATTGGCCTTTGTCTTCTGTGCTGCCAAAAAAAAAATGGAATATCTCCATATGATTCACACAGACACATGGTTGATGTGAGAACACGGATATGTGAAAATCACCATAGGTTTAATGATGAAAAAACGGGCACCATGCATACCAGAAACACAGACATATGAACGGGCCTTATTAAAATTAGTTGATGTAAAAATGAATGCAAGAAAAAGAAAATATAGGACGGCACCGTCTCAAAGCATAGAGGTTCTTCTGAGACTAGGACTTAGGTGTCACTCAATATCCAATTAGTGACCAGCCACACATCATGATCCCAGGTGCTCTTCCGAAAATAACATGTAAATCCTATCCATATGCAAAAATGAAAAAAGAAGGCACTCACCGATCCGAAATTCATCACTTTATTTCATCATCCAATAAAATTCATGGCCGGGGGAGTGAACATAGGAGCTAGAGTGAGCAGGGCAGGTGACGACCGTTTCACGCTGTGCTTGCGCTTCCACGGGTTGATACTGATGCGCGCAACGGCCATCATCTGCCCCTGCTCACTCTAGCTCCTATGTTCACTCCCCCAGCCATGAATTTTATTTGAAGATGGAATAAAGTGATGAATTTCGGATCAGTGAGTGCCTTCTTTTTTCGTTTTTGCGTAAAAATGAATACACTCTACATAAAAACTACTGCATCTAGTGTTTTGTATGACCTCCATGGGTAATGTATAGTTTAGTAGTCTTGTTTGCGTTACTAGAAATAAACAAGCTTACTCTGAAGCAGAGGAGAAAACCTACTGATGAGGATTACAATGATAGCACTGACTGCAAGGTTAAACTGCAAATGCGCCATTTATGCAAAAACAATTCCCAAACGGCTTTTAATAAAATCTTCCATTGGTAACTGCACAAAGTCAAGAAAATCCAAGGTTGTGCTCTACTTCTGAAAGCTATAATTTAATTGATCCAATTATTGCAAAAAAGGTGTTTAGTTTAGTGTTCAATTTGTCTGAATTATGAGCTTCATTGAAAGTGTCCAGAAAGCTTTATGCTAAGGCATGGCATCCAGATGAGCGCCGTGTACAGCAGCAGACGGCCTGTAATTAGCCGCACTCTTTCTATGCTCTTCAAATTACAGAGTGATTGGCTGGCAAAAGTAACCCAAAATTACAAAATGCAGCTTTGTAATGTTCCTTCCATTCAGCGGTTTTTAAACAATTCTATGATACTGCACATATAGGAATCCAAGGAGTATATTGACATAATTATGTAAAACTTACTATTAGGTTAGTGTTAAAGGGACTGTACAATGAGGCAAAATACTTTATAACTTGACTCAGAATGGTGTATAAAAATATAAAAGACCCTGGGTGTGTGGACTG
The DNA here is from genome assembly GCF_051348905.1 of Ranitomeya variabilis. Lineage (NCBI taxonomy): Eukaryota > Metazoa > Chordata > Amphibia > Anura > Dendrobatidae > Ranitomeya > Ranitomeya variabilis. The sequence continues at coordinate 46,313,484 of NC_135234.1, forward strand.
GGTGGACTTAGGTGATAAGGGCTCACAGTAACATTAACTCCAGGGTTCACTTTTCAGCTACACGCAAATATGACATTTTCATCATTCACAAAATGCCAAAGCAATAATCTGGGTTGATTATAAAAAAAATAAGATGTTGCCTTTGCGTGTATACAGTAAATCAAGTGTATTAGGCCACGTACTACTCATATAAGTGGATGGAGGCCCATTCCTGCACAGGGACCCACCTGTGGATTCTCCTGTTCTCCTGTGGGCTAGTCCGAGCCTGGACATACCTTACTGATCATTTAGTGCTCTGATCTGATTCTGCCCGGTCACCCACTGAGGTGTTTAATGTCACTTTAGCTAAGGTGCCCCTCTGCTGATATAACCATCCATTACTTAAGTAGGCCCAATAGAAGGTCTTTTGCCCTCTAGGCTGAACTCATAGCTACGTCTCTGACTATAACACTTTTTGTGGCCACTGATAGTAGGAAACTGATTCTTGCTGAAGAATTCAGTAATTTACTGATGCAACAGCATATAGTGTTGCTCATTTATGAATACACAGTCATGCGCTGCATTAGCTAAGCTAATGGCTATAACATATATAATGGGGAAAAGAAGTGTTTCATACACTGCCTTTGACACAGTGAACCATTCCCTGTTGCTGCCGACCCTCTCATCCCTTGGCATCACAGACTTGGCCCTATCCTGGATCTCATCATACCTAACTGACTGGACATTTAGCGTCTCCAACTCACACACCACCTCCTACACACGCCCTCTATCTGTCGGAGTCCCGCAAAGTTCAGTTCTTGGGCCCCTGCTCTTCTCCATTTACACTTTTGGCCTGGGACAGCTCATAGAATCTCACGGTTTCAGTATCATCTCTATGCTGACGACACACAGACCTACATCTCTGGACCAGATATCACCACCCTACTAACCAGAATCCCTCAATGTCTATCCGCTATTTCATCCTTCTTCTCAGCTAGATTTCTAAAACTTAACATGGACAAAACAGAATTTATCATCTTTGCCCCATCTCACGCGACCCCCCAATAAACCTATCCATTACAGTAAATGGCTGCCCACTCTCCCCAGTCCCACAAGCTAGCTGTCTCGGGGTAATCCTTGACATTGATCTCTCCTTCAAACCACATATCCAAGCCCTTTCCACTTCCTGCCGCCTTTAACTCAAAAATATTTCACGGATCCGTACAGTCCTAAATAAAGAATCTGCAAAAACCCTAGTCCATGCCCTCATCATCTCCCGCCTTGACTACTGTAACCTCCTGCTCTGTGGCCTCCCCTCTAACACTCTCGCACCCCTCCAATCTATTCTAAACTCTAATCCATCTGTCACCCCGCTATTCCCCGGGCTCTCCCCTCTGTCAATCCCTTCACTGCCTCCCCATTACCCAGAGACTCCAGTACAAAACCCTAACCATGACATACAAAGCCATCCACAACCTGTCTCCTCCATACATCTGTGACCTTGTCTCCCGTTACTTTCCTGCACCCAACCTCTGATCCTCACAAGATCTCCTTCTCTACTCCCCTCTTATCTCCTCTTCCCACAATCGCATACAAGATTTCTCTCGTGTATCACCCCTACTCTGGAACTCTCTACCACAACATATCAGACACTCACCTACCATCGAAAACTTCAAAAAGAACCTGGAGACCCACCTCTTCCGACAAGCCTACAACCTGCAGTAACCACCGATTGACCAAACTGCTGCACGACCAGCTCTATCCTCACCTACTGTATCCTCACCCATCCCTTGTAGATTGTGAGCCTTCCAGGCAGGGTCCTCTAATACAATGACAATTTTACAAGTTTTCCCACCTACAAAGAATGGGGAGATCTGTAAATTTTATCATATGTACACTTCAACTGTGAGAGACAGAATCTAAAAATAAAAATCCAGAAAATCTCATTGCATGATTTTTACGTAATTAATTTGCATTATATTGCATGAAATAAGTATTTGATACAATAGAAAAACAGAACTTAACATTTGGTAAAAAAAACCTTTCTTTCCTGTACTTCTTGACCACGGTTGTACTCAATGTACCAGAGATTTTGGTACACTCCTCCATACAGATCTTTTCCAGGATTTGGGGCTGTTGCTGGACTACATTGAGATTCATCTCCCTCCAAAGATTTTCTATTGGGTTCAGGACTGGAGACTGGCTAGGCCACTCCACGACCTTGAAATGCTTTTTAAGAAGCCACTCCTTGGTTGCCCTGGCTGTGTGTTTCGGGTCATTGTCATGCTGGAAGATGCAGCCATGAACCGTCTTTAATGCCCTTACTGAGGGAAGGAGGTTGTTAGCCAAAATCTCATGATTCCATCCATCCTCCCTTCATTACTGTGCATTTGTCCTGTCCTCTTTGCAGAAAAGCACCCCTAAGTATGATGTTTTCCCCACCATGATTCATAGTTGGGATGGTGTTCTTTGGGTTGTACTCATCCTTCTTCTTCCTCCAAACATGGAGAGTGGAGTTGATGCCAAAAAGTTCTATTTTGGTCTAATCTGACCACATGACCTTCTCCCAGCCTGATCTGGATCATTCAGATGGTCAATGGTAAACTTCAAATGGGCCTGGACATGTGCTAGCGTGAGGGGGGCCTAGCGTGTCCTGCAGGATTTTAATCCATGAAGGCGTAGTGTGTTACTAACGGTAATGTTTAAGACTGTGGCCCCAGATCTATTCAGATCATTGTAGTGTACAGTAGTTCTGAGCTGATAACTGACCTTTCTCAGAATCATCCATACCCCACAAGGCAAAATCATGCATGATCAATGCAGATTGACTGTCATTAGGGTTGAGCGACTTTTACTTTTTTGGGGTCGAGTCGGGTTTTGCGAAACCCAACTTTGTCAAAAGTCGAGTCGAGTGAAATCGGCCGATCTTCTTGAAAAGTCGGGGTCGTTGTTCGGCCGAAACACAAAACCCAATGCAAGTCAATGGGGAAGCATAGTCGGCAGTGAGTGCCCATTTTAATGCCAAAAACATAAATTCTTGTTACTTAAGCTTGTCAATCTTAATTTACCTTACAATAATAGGTAGCCATTGAAAATTGGGGGGTCATTTGGCTAAAGTTGTGGGGGGTAGGGCTGGTTCAAGTTTTTAGTGGGCCCAGGAAACGTGGACTACGTCACGGCGGTGGAGCAGTTAGAGGTAAGTATTGCAACGTTGCAAGTGCTGTGATCCTGAGCAAGCAGGGGGTCCCACTCGTTCGCATTGGCACTGGCACAGGGCCCCTCACAGTACGGCGGTGTGTTTGCACGGCGGGGGCGCCTCCCAACGGCAGCGACACTTTAGCGTACTATGAGGGGCCCTGTGCCAGTGACGTCGCTAACGAGTGGGCCCCCCCACCTGATGAAGGAACCTGCACTTTCACCTGCACCTTCCTCTTTGTCCCCGTGTAAGGTGGTATAGTATGCGGGAACAGGAACCAGACTTTCAGCAGAGTCAGATTCAGGCTGTGTAGAGTGCAAGGGGAATGTAGTGGTCTGGGTCAATGTACCAGCGGGCTAATCTAGCAGTGGCTGGGCAATGGGCAGAATGAGGAGGAAACACAGATCTAGGCCCAAATAATAAAGTGGCCTAAATGCAGTTCAAAATTGGTAACAGGACAAACCAGGCGGCATTGCTTTGTTCAGTGGAGGACAACTGTAATGAGAGGCTGACACAGTGAGTAGGGCCAAATAAGTAACTAGGCTAAATGTAGTTCTAAATTGCTAACAGTAGGAAACAGGTGGCACTGCTTTGTTCAGTGGAGGAGAACACCAAGGAGCGGCAGACACCGTTACTAGGCCCCAACCCAAGTAGTAGGGCAACTGCAGTGTTACATTTAAAAATACTTAATGAGAGCCTGAAGGTTGAAGCTCTGACAAGGAAACCTGGAGGAGAACACCAATGAGGAGGAGAACACCAAGGAGCGGCAGACACCGTTACTAGGCCCCAAAGTAGTAGGGCAACAAAAGTGTTACAGTTAAAAATACTTAATGAGAGCCAGAAGGTTGAAGCTCAGACAAGGAAACCTGGAGGAGAACACCAAGGAGGAGGAGAACACCAAGGAGCGGCAGACACCGTTACTAGGCCCCAACCCAAGTAGTAGGGCAATTGCAGTGTTACATTTAAAAATACTTAATGAGAGCCTGAAGGTTGAAGCTCAGCTTTTTCAGTGGAGGACAGCGTGATTTAGTGGTGCAGACAGACAAAGGTAGTATGTGTTAACTAAAAAAGTTAGCTCTATGCAGTTTTAAATTGGTTACAGGGGTACACAGGCAGCATTGGTGTGGTCAGTGGAGGACAATTGGAAGGAGGGACCGCAGACAGACTTCCTAGGCCTAAAATAATAAAATAGGCTCTATGCAGTTTTAAATTGGTTACAGGGGTACACAGGCAGCATTGGTGTGGTCAGTGGAGGACAATTGGAAGGAGGGACCGCAGACAGACTTCCTAGGCCTAAAATAATAAAATAGGCTCTATGCAGCTTAAATTTGGCAAAAGGGGTACTCAGGCAGCATTGGTGTGGTCAGTGGAGGACAATTGGAAGGAGGGACCGCAGACAGACTTCCTAGGCCTAAAATAATAAAATAGGCTCTATGCAGCTTAAATTTGGCAACAGGGGTACTCAGGCAGCATTGGTGTGTTCAGTGGAGGACAATTGGAAGGAGGGACCGCAGACAGACTTCCTAGGCCTAAAATAATAAAATAGGCTCTATGCAGCTTAAATTTGGCAACAGAGGTACTCAGGCAGCATTGGTGTGGTCAGTGGAGGACAATTGGAAGGAGGGACCGCAGACAGACTTCCTAGGCCTATAATAATAAAATAGGCTCTATGCAGTTTTAAATTGGTTACAGGGGTACACAGGCAGCATTGGTGTGGTCAGTGGAGGACAATTGGAAGGAGGGACCGCAGACAGACTTCCTAGGCCTAAAATAATAAAATAGGCTCTATGCAGCTTAAATTTGCCAACAGGGGTACTCAGGCAGCATTGGTGTGGTCAGTGGAGGACAATTGGAAGGAGGGACCGCAGACAGACTTCCTAGGCCTAAAATAATAAAATAGGCTCTATGCAGTTTTAAATTGGTTACAGGGGTACACAGGCGGCATTGGTGTGGTCAGTGGAGGACAATTGGAAGGAGTGTCTGACACAGTAAGTACTCCCAAAAACAAACTAGATGTTAATGTCTCCCAAAAAAAACCAACCCCCCCCCAAAAAAAAAGGGTGGCATACTTAGGTACAGGGGTGTGCTCCTATGCTGACTTTCAGACATTGTAATTTTGCGCAAAGTATTTACTGGTGTAAGTGTAGGACAGGGCCCCTGACTATTTTAACTAGCATCATACATGTCAACAAATTGTTATTGTCTGTGCCAGGCATGGAAGGATTTCAGCGCATAGACTAAACAGTGGTGGAGCAGCGACAGAAAACTTTGCAAGTGGTAGAGCACTGTTTTACCTTGGGGGGACACTCTCTCCTGGCCAGCGGTACAAGGCCAGGGCCCCTCATGTTACAACGGTGTGTCTGACGTTGGGTGCGCGCCACCACCGCCAGAAACACTTCATTGTACTATGAGGGACCCAGTGCCAGTGCCGTTGACCAAAAGTGGGCACACCCACCTCTTCAGACAAAGGGCACTCTGACGGGTGCTTGCCACAAGTGGCGAGACTACGGCCCCCTGGGGGGAGATAGGGCATTTAGGGAGGTGTAAAGATGTCGTATGCTGGACAAACAGCAGCTGCAAATTACGAGATTGGAACAGTCAGTAACACCAGTACCAAAGCAAGACCTTTTTACAGGAAAGCTAGGTGTCAGCCGGGAAAGGTGGGGCAAAATAATTTGAAATCCAGGAGTGGTTTATTTTAATGAAGGTTAGATCATCAACATTTTGGGTAGCCAGACGAGTCCTTTTTTCGGTCAGTATTGAACCAGCAGCACTGAATACTCTTTCTGACAGCACACTAGCTGCTGGGCAAGCAAGCTCCTGCAATGCATATTCAGCCAATTCAGGCCAGGTGTCTATTTTGGATGCCCAGTAATCAAAGGGAAATGACGGTTGAGGGAGAACATCGGTAATGGAGGAAAAATAGTTAGTAACCATACTGGACAAATGTTGTCTCCTGTCACTTTGAATGGATGCTGCTGTACCTGTCGTGTCTGCGGTCATTGCGAAATCACTCCACAACCTGGTCAGAAAACCCCTCTGTCTTACGCCACTTCTGATCTGTGCACCTCTAACTCCTCTGCCCTGTTGCCCCCTGCAGCTCGTGTGAGAACCATCACCGGTGCTGTGTGCTGAGAATGCCTGAATCAAACGGTCTACAAGAGTAGCTTGTTTGGTTGCCAATATCTGTTCGAGGTTCTCATGTGGCATGATATTTGGCAATTTGCCTTTATAGCGAGGATCAAGGAGGCAGGCCAACCAGTAATCGTCATCTGTCATCATTTTTATAATGCGTGGGTCCCTTTTGAGGATACGCAAGGCATAATCCGCCATGTGGGCCAATGTTCCAGTTGTCAAGTCAGTGCATATGCTGGGTTGAGGAGCACTTTCTGGCAAATCAACGTCACTTGTCTCCCTCAAAAACCCTGAACCCAGCCTTGCACCACCAGCAGTTTCTATTGCCCCCTGAGAAGCTTCCTCATCCAAAAAATAGTCATCCCCATCATCCTCCTCGTCCTCCTCCTCTTCACCCGCCACCTCGTCCTGTAGACTTCCCTGAGCAGACAATGGCTGACTGTCATCAAGGCTTCCCTCCTCCTCGGCTGCAGACGCCTATTCCTTTATGTGCGTCAAACTTTGCATCAGCAGACGCATTAGGGGCATGCTCATGCTTATTACGGCGTTGTCTGCACTAACCAGCCGTGTGCATTCCTCAAAACACTGAAGGACTTGACACAGGTCTTGGAGCTTCGACCACTGCACAGCTGACAACTCCATGTCTGCCATCCAACTGCCTGCCCGTGTATGTGTATCCTCCCACAAATACATAACAGCACGCCTCTGTTCGCACAATCTATGAAGCATGTGCAGTGTGGAGTTCAACCTTGTTGCAACGTCGATGATTAGGCGATGCTGTGGAAGGTTCAAAGACCGCTGATGGTTCTGCATACGGCTGTAGTGTATGGGCGAACGGCGGATGTGAGAGCAAAGTCTGCGCACTTTCAGCAGCAGGTCGGGTAACCCCGGATAACTTTTCAGGAAGCACTGCACCACCAGGTTTAAGGTGTGAGCCAGGCAAGGAATGTGTTTCAGTTGTGAAAGGGCTATGCCACCCATAAAATTCCTTCCGTTATCACTCACTACCTTGCCTGCCTCAAGATGTACAGTGCCCAGCCATGACCGAGTTTCTTGCTGCAAGAACTCGGACAGAACTTCCGCGGTGTGTCTGTTGTCGCCCAAACACTTCATTGCCAATACAGCCTGCTGACGCTTGCCACTAGCTGTTCCATAATTGGACACCTCGTGTGCAACAGTGGCAGCTGCGGATGGAGTGGTCGTGCGACTGCGGTCTGTGGATGAGCTCTCGCTTCTGCTGGAGGACGAGGAGGAGGAGGGGGGACGAACGCCTACAGCCAACTGTTTCCTAGACCGTGGGCTAGGCAGAACTGTCCCAATATTACTGTCCCCTGTGGACCCTGCATCCACCACATTAAACCAGTGTGCCGTGATGGAGACGTAACGCCCCTGGCCATGCCTACTGGTCCATGCATCTGTTGTCAGGTGCACCTTTCTACTCACAGATTGCCTGAGCGCATGGACAATGTGGTCTTTTACATGCTGGTGGAGGGCTGGGATGGCTTTTCTCGAAAAGAAGTGTCGACTGGGTAGCTCGTAGCGGGGTACAGCGTAGTCCATCAGGGCTTTGAAAGCTTCGGTTTCAACTAACCGGTAGGGCATCATCTCTAACGAGATTAGTCTAGCAATGTGGGCGTTCAAACCCTGTGTACGTGGATGCGAGGATGAGTACTTCCTTTTCCTAACGAGAGTCTCATGTAGGGTGAGCTGGACTGGAGAGCTGCATACGGTGGAACTAGCGGGGGTGCCGGTGGACATGGGTGACTGAGAGAGGGTTGGTGATGGTATTCTTGATGTTGCCCTACATACAGTTTTTCTGACGCGAACCTGGTGATTCCCTGACTGCTTTGGCCTTGCGACGAGACCGCAACATTACCTGCAGGTGGTGTGGTAAACGGTGGGCTTACAGTGAGGGAAGGGATGTCGCCTTGCTGATTAGCTTCATTGTGAGAGGGTGCTACAACGTTAAGGGACGTTTGGTAGTTTGTCCAGGCTTGCAAGTGCATGGTGGTTAAATGTCTATGCATGCAACTTGTATTTAAATTTTTAACATTCTGACCTCTGCTGAAGGTCCTTGAGCATTTCTTACAGATGACTTTGCGCTGATCATTGGGATCTTGGTTAAAAAAATTCCAGACTGCACTCTTCCTTTCGGATACCTTTTCAGGAATTGCACACTGAGCTACTTTAACCTGATGGCCACGCTGTCCTACAACTGGTTTTGGTTTTGCCACACATTTTTGGCCAGATATGGGCCTGCCAGATGGAACCTGTTGCAATGTTGATGCCTGCTGTGGCTCCTCCTCCTCCGCTTCAGAGCTACTGCCGCCTGCACCCTGTTCCCCCAATGGCTGCCAATCGGGGTCAACAACTGGGTCATCTATGACCTCCTCTTCTATGTTCTGTGCACCTTCCTCTGGGTCACCATGTAAGCCGGTGCTATAGCGTTCGTGACAGGGCTCCATAGTCTCATCGGGGTCAGATTCTGGATCAGTACACTGCGAGGGCAATGTTCTGATCTGAGTCAAAGGAACAGCATAATAATCTGGCTGTGGCTGTGCATCTGAGCACTCCATGTCTGATTCATCTTGTAATGGGCATGGCCTGTTAACAATTTCCCTTTCTAACCCAGGCATGGTATGTGTAAAGAGCTCCATGGAGTAACCAGTTGTGTCGTCTGATGCATCCTTCACTGTTGTTCTGGGTGAAGGACACAAGAAAGCGACTTTTTCCTGACCGGGAGCATCCACTAACGACGCACTGCTCTGACATTTGGCACTTTCTGAGGAGGAGGCGAAAGAGCTAGAGGCAGAGTCAGCAATGAAAGCCAGTACTTGTTCCTGCTGCTCCGGCTTCAAAAGCGGTTTTCCTACTCCCAGAAAAGGGAGCCTTCGAGGCCTTGTGCAGCCAGAAGATGACGCTGGCTCAACAACTCGAGACTTAGGGGCTATACTGCTTTTCCCACGACCACCTGATGCTCCACGACCACCACCACTACCATCATTACCAGCTGCCAATGACCGCCCACGGCCACGACCTCTTCCACCAGACTTCCTCATTCTTGGAAAAATGTAACCAAACTAACAACCATTATGTAGTCCTGTAAAACCAGGTACAAGGTGTGTGTGAACTTGTTGGGAATGTAAATCTCCCTTTTTTATGTGTGGGAGAATGCAGTGAAAAATGAGGCCCACTGTATTACACTAGACAGTTTGATTGGCAGAAAGAGGCTGGCAGATATGGCACTAACAGGAGTGACGCAGATGCACACACTGGCAATAGAAATGTCCCTCTTTGTGTGTGGGAGAATGCAGTGAAAAATCAGGCCCACTATATTACAGTAGACAGTTTGATTGGCAGAAAGAGGCTGGCAGATATGGCACTAACAGGAGTGACGCAGATGCTCACGCTGGCAATATAAATGTCCCTCTTTGTGTGTGGGAGAATCCAGGGAAAAATCAGGCCCACTGTATTACACAACAACACAGTTTGATTAGCAGAAAGAGGCTGGCAGATATGGCACTAACAGGAGTGACGCAGATAAAAACACTGGCAATAGAAATGTCCCTCTTTATGTGTGGGAGAATGCAGGGGAAAATCAGGCCCACTGTACTACACAACACAGTTTGATTAGCAGAAAGAGGCTGGCAGTTATGGCACTAGCCGGACTGACGCAGATGCACACACTGGCAATAGAAATGTCCCTCTTTTTTTGATATGGGAGACAAGGGATTGAATCAGGCCCACTATATCACGGTATAGTTCCTGTGGCACAAAATGACTGACAGATACCACAGACAGCACTCGCACAGATGCACAGGTTTGGCAAGATTATTCTCCCTTTATTTTAATTTTTTTGGGGGATATGTGAGACAAGTGATTTAATCTGGCCCACTGTTATACAGTAGGTTTTCTGTGGCAGAAAAAAAGACAGATGCCACTCACAGGACTGGCACTAATGCAGATTTGCCAGTCTTAATCTCCCACTTTTTTTTTGTTTTATGGGAGAATTAGGAATAAATCAGGCACACTGTTATACAGTAGGTTTTCTGTGGCAGAAAAAAAAAGCCACACACAGGACTGGCACTAATGCAGATTTGCCAGTCTTAATCTCCCACTTTTTTTTTGTTTTATGGGAGAATTAGTAAGAAATCAGGCACACTGTTATACAGTAGGTTTTCTGTGGCAGAAAAAAAAGACAGATGCCACACACAGGACTGGCACTAATGCAGATTCGCCAGTCTTAATCTCCCACTTTTTTTTTTTGTTTTAATGGAGAATTAGGAAGAAATCCGGCACACTGTTATACAGTAGGTTTTCTGTGGCAGAAAGTGGCTTGAAGAGATATAACAAAAAAAAAAAGTACTACAATTACTATCTCCCTACAGTAATCTCAGAAAAGTGTGGCAGGCAGCAATAAAAAGGAGTGCTGCACACAAAAGTCAAAAGTGTGGACAAACAAACAAGATAGCTGTGCAGAAAGGAAGGAGCAACAGGATTTGTGCTTTGAAAAAAGCAGTTGGTTTGCACAGCGGCGTACACACAGCAACGCAGCTATCAGGGAGCCTTACAAGCTTCAGAGCTGATGAAGAGAAATCTAGCCTCCACTGTCCCTGCAAAGAAAAGGTGGTGTTGGACAGTGGAAATCGCTACAGCACAAGCGGTTTTGGGGTCAATTTACCCTGCCTAACGCTATCCCTGCTTCTGACGAAGCGACAGCATCCTCTCCCTACGCTCAGATCAGCAGCAGTAAGATGGCGGTCGGCGGGAGCGCCCCTTTATAGCCCCTGTGACGCCACAGAAAGCAAGCCAATCCCTGCCATGCCTTTCTCTAAGATGGTGGGGACTAGGACCTATGTCATCACGCTGCCCACACTCTGCATGCACCTTCATTGGCTGAAAAATGGCGCTTTAAGCGTCATATGAAACGTGACTTTGGCGCGAAGATCGTGTACCGCATGGCCGATCCCACTCTGGGATCAGGTTGGGTTTCATGAAACCCGACTTTGCCAAAAGTCAGCGACTTATGAAAATGACCGATCCGTTTCGCTCAACCCTAACTGTCATCTTTCTAATAATTGCACCAATAGTTATTGCCTTCTCCCCAAACTGCTTCTTTGTTGTCCTGTAGCCCATCCTAGCCTTATGCAGGTCTGCAATTTTGTCCCTGGTGTCCTTTGACAGCTCTTTAATATTGCCCATGGTAGAGAGGTTGGAGTGTGATTGATTGAGTGTGTGGACAGGTGTCTTTTATGCAGGTAATAAGTTCAAACAGGAGCAAATAATACAAATAATAAGTGCAGAGTAGGACGGCTTCTTAAAGAAAAACTAACATGCTTTGAGAGCCATAATTCTTGCTGGTTAGTAGGTGATCAATTTCTTATTTCATTCAATAAAATGCAATTTATTTATTTAAAAAATCAAACAATGTGATTTTCTGTTTTTTATTGTTAGATTATGTCTTTTACAGTTGAAGTGTAACTATGATAAAAATTATAGATCTCTCCATTCTTTGTAGGTGGTTAAACTTGCAAAATCAGCAGTGTATCAAATACTTATTTTCCCCACTATATATATATATATATATATATATATATATATATATATATAGTGATAGATTGTTTCTACCTCTATGTGCAGCCAAGTGAGCCAAAGAAACCACCTGCTTCAGGAACAAACAACAAAAGGTTTAGTTTTGCTTAACATGAAACCAAAGCTCCAGAACTTGCACCTCTGGGCCCACCCAGAATTTGAATGCTCTAGAAGGCTAGGTAATTATCCTCTGGCCTTCTCCCATTCTACAGCTGTTCAATCAACCTACCACTAAGCATGGCTAATTAACCACTTTAAGCACTTGGTGTGCTGGTGTCACGCAAAGTGTGGGAAGACTAAATGCAACATGAGGGGAATAGGGGAAGGAAGCCCAAAGATAGGGAAAGGGGAGTGGAGACCTGTATGCAGGTCTAATAGCATCCTGCCTCCCCTACGACCCTAATTTGGTTCCAAAAGCTAGGCCCTGAATAGGGAAGGGGGTGTCACTGGTCAGTCCTCACTGTACCCTTAATAAAAGGGAGACAAACAAGGGGGAAGCAACTTAGCTTGAGCAGACTCAGAGAGGTAACACCAAACGTGCTCTAACAGCACCAGAGAGGAAGTTAGCCGACTGCTATTGCTCCAAGCCTTCATAAGGGAAAACGTGAATATCACCGGCAACTTCCTGAAGCAGACTGGGAGTCTATAAACACCCAGGTCCAGGTGTGTCAACTAAAGCCAAAGGGAAGTTGCCACATGGGACCAAAAGTCAGAAGGATTAAGAAGGCGTCTATAATGCCAAAGCAGAGACCATTTGCAGCCAAATGCAGAGCGACTATCCATAGCATCTGACACACCCATGACAGCCAGAGCTTTTCCTAGGCTGCTATCACTGAAGTACCCTTAGAGAAACATACCTCCCCTACTTTGCCATTGACATGGTCACTATATACAGTTGTGCTCAAAAGTTTACAGACACCGTCAGAATTTTTGGTTTCTTGGCCTTTTTTCAGAGAATATGAATGATAAAACCAAAACTTTTTCTCCACTCATGGTTAGCGGTTGAGTGAAGTCATTTATTGTCAAACTACTGTGCTTTCTCTTTTTAAATCATAACAACAACTTAAAACATCCAAATGACTCTGATCATAAGTACACACACCCCATTCCTTAATACCGTATATTGCCCTGTTAGGGGTCGAGTTCCTGCCTTTCCACAGGGGGAATCTCGAGCCATCTCCGCTGCGGTCTCCCATTCTTCTCCTGCCGCAATGGAGCCTGCTTGGCGGAGGCATCGGTCCTAGCATCTTGCTCAGTCTGACTGTGCAGAGGGTTACTGCTGCCTTTCCAGCTTCTGCCATTTTGGCCACTACTGGGCAGCGGCGAGCAGACATTTTTGGGACTAAGTCCCACTTTTCCCCTTCTGAGCATGCCCAGGGTAAGATCTCTGATTGGAGATCAAGGGTCACATGCTTAGATACTGCAGCAAAACCCATTGGTCCTCTAGGAAGGTCCTGAAGGTGCTCAAACATCTGTGGCAGCCTCCCATTGGTCCTTTTTGGAAGGTCCTGTACTTGCTGCAGCTATAATAGCTGCACAAGACCGCATGGCCATGCGCTAGTATCAATTCATGTGATGAGTTTTGCGCCAATGTGGTCACTCTTGTGTGTATTCAGGGACCCAGCTGAAATAAGCCACTAGAATATTGGCACCTCCCATGAGGAGATTGTATGTTTCTCTCTTTGACTGCGTGACCACAAGCTGCTATCTGCTCGGCAGTTACTGTGTACACCTGTGAGCTAAACAGGACACAGTGCGTTCTTTATAGCGACTCTGTGAGGTAACAGAGTTCGCTTCTACCGCCATATTGTGCCACCATTTGCCAGCAGCAGGTTCTTTCCTGCACGGTGGACCCCGGGCTGCGAACGCACCAAATATCATCTCTCTATTTACTCGGTGCATTTCGCCAGCCCTAACATTGCCCCCCCTCTAACATCAATGACAGGTTGAAGTCTTTTGTTGTAGTTGTGGATGAAGTTCTTTACTTTCTCAGGTGGTAAAGCTGCCCACTCTTCTTGGTAAAAAGCCTCCAGCTCCTGTAAATACCTGGGCTGTCTAGCATGAACTGCGCGCTTGAGCGCTCCCCAGAGTGGCTCAATGATACTGAGGACAGGAGACTGAGATGGCTATTCCAGAACCTTCACTTTGTTCTGCTGTAGCCAATGACAGGTCAACTTGGCCTTGTGTTTTGGATCGTTGTTATGTTGAAACGTCCAAGTACGTCCCAGATGCAGCTTCTGGGCTGATGAGTGCAAATTTACCTCCAGTATTTGCTGATAACATGCTGCATTCATCTTTCCTTCAACTTTGACCGAATTTCATGTGCCTTTTTAGCACACACATCCCCAAAACATCAGCGATCCACCTCAGTGCTTTACAGTAGAAAAAGTGTTCCTTTCATCATAGGCCTTGTTGACCTCTCTCCAAATGTAACGTTTAACGTTGTGTCCAAAAAGTAATATTTTGGACTCATCACTAGTGTTGAGCGATACCGTCCGATACTTGAAAGTATCGGTATCGGAAAGTATCGGCCGATACCGGCAAAGTATCGGATCCAATCCGATACCGATACCCGATACCAATACAAGTCAATGGGACTCAAGTATCGGACGGTATTCCTGATGGTTCCCAGGGTCTGAAGGAGAGGAAACTCTCCTTCAGGCCCTGGGAACCATATTAATGTGTAAAAGAAAGAATTAAAATAAAAAATATTGCTATACTCACCTCTCCGAGGGAACTGGCAGCGTTGTTTGCTTAAAATTCGCGCTTTTCTTTCCTTACGTGAAGTCCCGGCTTTGTGATTGGTTGCGTCGCAGTCACATGGGCGACGCAACCAATCACAGCAAGCCGTGACGTAATTTCAGGTCCTTAAGGATTTTAAAATTACGTCCCGGCTTTGTGATTGGTTGCGTCGCAGTCACATGGGCGACGCAACCAATCACAAGCCGTGACGTCACGGGAGGCTGGACACGCGCGCATTTTAAAATGCGCGCTTGTCCAGCCTCCCGTGACGTCCTGGCTTGTGATTGGTTGCGTCGCGGTCAACCAATCACAAGCCGGGAGGCTGGACACGCGCGCATTTTAAAATGCGCGCTTGTCCAGTCTCCCGTGACGTCCCGGCTTGTGATTGGTTGCGTCGCGGTCAACCAATCACAAGCCGGGAGGCTGGATACACGCGCATTTTAAAATGCGCGCTTGTCCAGCCTCCCGTGACATCCCGGCTTGTGATTGGTTGCGTCGCGGTCAACCAATCACAAGCCGGGAGGCTGGACACGCGCGCATTTTAAAATGCGCGCTTGTCCAGTCTCCCGTGACGTCCCGGCTTGTGATTGGTTGCGTCGCGGTCAACCAATCACAAGCCGGGAGGCTGGATACACGCGCATTTTAAAATGCGCGCTTGTCCAGCCTCCCGTGACATCCCGGCTTGTGATTGGTTGCGTCGCGGTCAACCAATCACAAGCCGGGAGGCTGGACAAGCGCGCATTTTAAAATGCGCGTGTGTCCAGCCTCCCGGCTTGTGATTGGTTGACCGCGACGCAATCAATCACAAGCCGGGACGTCACGGGAGGCTGGACAAGCGCGCATTTTAAAATGCGCGCGTGTCCAGCCTCCCGGCTTGTGATTGGTTGACCGCGACGCAACCAATCACAAGCCGGGACATCACGGGAGGCTGGACAAGCGCGCATTTTAAAATGCGCGCGTGTCCAGCCTCCCGTGACGTCACGGCTTGTGATTGGTTGCGTCGCCCATGTGACTGCGACGCAACCAATCACAAAGCCGGGACGTAATTTTAAAATCCTTAAGGACCTGAAATTACGTCACGGCTTGCTGTGATTGGTTGCGTCGCCCATGTGACTGCAACGCAACCAATCACAAGCCAGGACTTCACGTAAAGGAAAGAAAAGCGCAAATTTTAAACAAAGAACGCTGCCGCTTCCCTCGGTAAGGTGCAGGCTGCGTCGGAGAGGTGAGTATAGCAATATTTTTTATTTTAATTCTCTCTTTTACACATTTTTACATTAATGTTGTTTCGATACCGATACCCGATACCACAAAAGTATCGGATCTCGGTATCGGAATTCCGATACCCGCAAGTATCAGCCGATACCCGATACTTGCGGTATCGGAATGCTCAACACTACTCATCACTCCAAATTACCTAGTTACAGAAGTTTTCAGCCTTGTCTCTCTGCTCTTTCGCATATTGTAGGTGAAATACTTTGTGGCATTTGTGCAGTAATGGCTTTCTTCTGGTGACTCGACCATGCAGCTCATTTTTCCTCCTTATTGTGCATCTTGAAACAGCCATATTGCTAGTTTTCAGAGAGTCCTGTATTTCAGCTGATGTTATTTGGGGGTTTTTCTTTGCATCCCGAACTATTTTCCTGGCAGATGTGGACAACATTTTTACTGGTCTATCTGAACGGGGTTTCATTTTTACAGAGCCCCTGATTTTCTATTTGTTAATCACAGTTTTAACGCTGCTGACTGGCATTATCAATTTCTTGGATATCTTTTTGTATCCCTTTCCTGTTTTATACTGTTCAACTACCTTTTCCTGTAGATCCATTGACAATTATTTTGCTTTCTCCATGACTAACAATCCATAAACATCAGTGGCTGGATGAAAGATGCAAGAGTCTGTCTGGATTCCAGAAGCTCACTTAGCTTTTATGCACACACACTGATTACAAGCAAACAGGTCACAGGTGAGGATGTTACCTTTAGTAGCCATTCAAACCCATTTGTGTCAACTTCTGTGCATGTTATCAGGCCAAAATCACCAGGGTATGTGAACTTTTGATCATTCAGGATCATTTGGGTGTCGAGTATGTAAAATTTTGAGCACAACTGTATCTATCTAGATAGATAGATAGATAGATAGATAGATAGATAGATAGAACTTTTTTATATATGTTTTTATTATTCAATTATTTGTAATCTTTATTTTTTTCAGATCGTGTTGCACTTGATCATATTCAATGAGAACAGATTAGGATGCACTTTGTTGTATCCAATTTAAACAGAATGACTTAACCACAAGAGAATTTGAACTCTAGGACATGTTTTTTTTACCATAATTTATACATGTTGCTTGAAGCTTTGTTTCTGTACATTTTTCCATAGACTCAAGTGCTGACTCCATTGTAACCATAAGGGTTATCAGGAGCACAACATATTAGGTACAATATATTACCCACTAATTTTTCATGAGGACTCCGTAATAGCCAATTGTCCAGTTTGTTGTGTGTCAAGATGATTCATACCATAGTCTGTATTTGCTAGAATACCTTCCTTTAGGTGTGCAATATTAAAAAAAAATTAAGACCATGGAGCCTTCCTCGTTACAATATATTTTCATTGGGAATTATGATAGACACTGTCTTTTTAATGGTTTAATAACTTTTGCACAGTATGTGGTATATAAGCACAATACCTTGTCCTTCTCTTACTGTGTTCCTCTCGTTAGTTTATTGCTGAGGTGATTGATAGTGTGATTGCTATGCTGTGACCATTCTGGCTCTTATCTCTCTTAAAGGCTAGTGCTATTTCTTATGGCAATTGGTGGGTAAATACCTGCCTCAAATTCCAAAATAATAGGTAATGCACTCATGCGCTTTATCTTATGGCACGTGTGAGCATTGGTGAAAAGTGCTCTGTGCTCTGCTGCCTAACAGAGTCTCTCAACTTGTTGCTTTTGGTCTACACACATCATATTGGTGAACATCACCTATGGTGTCCTCAATTATCATGATGAGATGATCCACTATTATTAATAACTAAGGTTATTATTAATCAACTCAATTATTTGAAAACTTGCTCTTTTATATATTATGCATTATAAAAACTTTGTTGTGGCCACTGCTATTAGACATTGCACAATTATATACATTGAGTGATCGTGTATTTATCATCTATTTTATTCTGTATTGCTATTCTAATTCTTACATTTTTTGATGACTGACACATCAATTTAAATCTGCTCACTACACCATGTACCGTATATACTCGAGTATAAGCTGACCTGAGTATAAGCTGACCCCCCTAATTTTGCAACAAAAAACTGGGAAAACTTATTGACTTGAGTATAAGCCTAGGGTGGAAAATGCAGCAGCTACCGGTATATGTCAAAAATAAAAATAGATACCAATAAAAGTAAAATTAATTGAGACATCAGTAGGGTAAGTGTTTTTGAATATCCATATTGAATCAGGAGCCCCATATAATGCTCCATGCAGTTCTTTATGGCCCCATAGATGCCCCATATAATGCTCCATGCAGTTATGGCCCCATAGATGCCCCATATAATGCTCCATGCAGTTATGGCCCCATATAATGCCCCATATAATGCTCCATACAGTTATGGCCCCATATAATGCCCCATATAATGCTCCTTGCAGTTATGGCCCCATATAATGCTCCATGCAGTTATGGCCCCATATTATGCCCCATATAATGCTCCATGCAGTTTTGGCCCCATATAATGCTCCATACAGTTATTGCCCCATAGATGCCCCATATAATGCTCCATACAGTTTTGGCCCCATAGATGCCCCATATAATGTTCCATACAGTTCTTTATGGCCCCATAGATGCTCCATATAGCATTGTGCCACATGTAATGCTGCTGCTGCAATAAAAAAAAATCACATACTCACCTCTCGTCTCTGCTTCTCAGAGTCCCGTCTCTCCGCACAGACTGTTCAGGCAGAGGGCGGCGCACACACTAATACATCATCGCGCCCTCTGACCTGCACAGTCACAGAAAGAGGACGGGAAGACGGAGCGGCGCCCGGCGAATGGAACGCGGACAGGTGAATATGAAATACTCACGTGGTCCCGGCGCTCCTGACGCTGTCCCTGACTGTCCCATGGTACCGCAGCTTCTTCCTGTAATGAGCGGTCAACGGTACCGCTCATTACAGTAATGAATATGTGACTCCGCCCCTATGGGAGTTGAGTCCATATTCATTACTTTAATGAACGGTACCACGTGACCGCTGAATAAAGGAAGAGCTGCAGCGAGGGAGACCATGGGACAGCGCTGGGAGTGCCGGGACCAGGTGAGTATGCGACGGTCCTCTCTCCCCCTCACCCACCGACCCCTTTGCCGACCATGACTAGAGTATAAGCCGAGAGGGGCACTTTCAGCCCAAAAATGTGGGCTGAAAATCTCGGCTTATACTCGAGTATATACGGTACTTACTTGTGAAAACCTCAGTTTTGCAGCTAAAATGGAAAAAACTTTGGTATGGAATAAATTAGAGTTAAGTGGTTCTTTTGAAATTCAAATTTGCGGACTTTGCCAAATTTCCACAGAAAATTCTATTTGTGGGAAACAAATTTGCGCAAATTTCAATACTGATAAGATTGCAATTGCTCATAAAATACATGTTGGTGAGAGGAGAGAGAGAAAACCTTGCTCATCTTAAGAGCTTACACTCTACAGGACCGAGAGGACCCCACTGACCATAAGAGCTTTCACTTTACAGAAGAGAAGATTCCACTGACCATAAGAGCTTTCACTTTACAAGACAGAGAGAGAGGACCTCACTGACCATAAGAGCTTACATGCTACAGAAGAGAGAGATGGCCTCACTGACCATAAGAGCTTACACTCTGCAGGACAGAGAGGGTCCTGCTGACCAGAAGAGCTTACATGCTTCAGAAGAAAGAGAGGACCAAGGTGCCCATAAGTGCTTACACTCTACAGGAGAGAGAGAGGACCCCACTGACCATAAGAGCTTACATTCTACAAGACAGAGATAAAACCCTGCTGATCATAAGAGCTTACATGCTACAGGAGAGAGAGAGATAGAGAGGACCCCGCTGACAATGAGAGCTTACACTGTACAGGAGAAACTGACTCTGTCTTATAATCTGTACTCCCCTGGGAACCTCTGATATGTGATGCTTAGGTACTGACCACCACTTTATAAAGTATGATATTCCCGAATATGTCATAGCTGCAGGGCCTAAAGGCCACGCAAAATGGTATTTGCTTGATTTCTGGTGCTTCAGTGGTCTGGAAAATAGTACAGGACAAGTTTTAGTTTTGGCAAACCAAAATTCGAATCTAAAAATTGAGAAATTCAGGAAATTCGACTCAAACTCAATCCCGCGCATATCGATCCACTCATCACTTAATAAATAATTTATTTTTTCACTCTATTCATCTCGATGTGCTGCATTTTTTCTTTATCTGTTCAACTATCTAGCTATCTAGCAATATAACAGAAGGCTTAGACATGGCATAAAATCAGACAGAGGCCTTTCTTGTGACACTTGTAGCACTGAGATAATTTTACGAAGATAACAAAATCCATGACCTTCATTACACTGCAATGGATAAAAAAACAGCTATTGATGTTATTTACTGTCCCTATCAGATGGTTGCAGCAGCCTTTGCTTTTTCAGGGAAGTCAGCAGGATCAGGGTCATGTCCCTTCTGGTACACAACTAATGTTCAGTATAATTACAATGAAAGCATAGTCTTGAGTTCATCTACTGCTGCCGAAAGTTCAGAACATTATGTGTTCCCATTAATGTAGAGCCAACAACCATATTGGTTTATGTACAGAGAAAATATGAAGCTCCACTTTTAGGGGACCGCCAGGGCCTGTAGGCCATTCATGATGGACTTCAAAGTGCTGCAATTTCCAGCATACTAAGATTGTTAGTAATTTGGATACCATTATAGGAATGGGAGTCGTTGAAGCAAAATATTTTTCAGTAGTCTATTGTAAACAATTGTTAGAAGCTATGGGGAGCCCATCACTGGATAATGCACTAAACTTTTGAGGATGATATATTGTGAGATTCAGCTGGGCTGAGGAGTATTTATCACCAGCCTGTGTCCGGCTGCCCTTTTTTCAGTGAGAAAAGAATAGGCATCCAAAGCCTGATGATTTTTCTAAATGTCATTAGAAAATCATCTAATACCACCTTAAGTTGCCCAACTTTCTAGCACAAAGTTGGATCCAAACTTGCAGATGGTGAGATTTTGACAGGTAGAATGGGATCCCACAAACTTAGAGCCAAATCATTTCAAAGGCACCAAAGAGATGATTCTATTCCTTTATTCATCGAAAATGCATCATAAATGCAATGCTTCGGCCAGCAAGCAGCCTTTTTCATGCAAAAAGAAAATGCCAGACTAAGCTTTTGTTCATGCTTGAAAAAGGCTGATTGCTGGCCAAAACGTTGCATTTATGATGCATTTTGGATGAATAAAGGAATAGAATCATCTCTATGGTGCCTTGGAAATGATTAGTCTCTGAATTTGCTGGTCACTCGGTGGTAAGTTGCCCTGAGGAAACACAAAGCCTGCGGGGTGGTAAAAAGGGAATTACCATTACCGAGACTGGGATCCCACAACCCCTCCCATGTCAACCCTCACTCTGAAAGCACAAGATCTCATGGTTTATTGCAAGATCTTGTGTTGGAGCTTAACAAGCCTTGCCACATCTTTGACAAAGCAATTGCCGATTGGTAATATCATTAGCACAGTGCTCATTCATAAATGTCTAGTCAAGGATTTAGTTCACTTCACAAAATCTTGCGATAACACAAGAGATCTCATGCTTTCACAGTGAGGTACACCATGGAGGTTTGTTGGATCCTACTATGCATTTCGGAGTCCCAATAAATGCAAGTTTGTTCCCAACATTTGTTGGAAAGTTTGGTCATTTATGGTGGCATTAGGAAAACATAATTATCATCATTTTTGATAATAAGTGTTATTTGGAAAAATCAGGATATGGCTGGCAGCTGTCTTCATAAATAAAAGGGCAGCCATAAACTGGTGATAGGTATTATTTAATGGATTGTCAGGTTTGGGACAAAAGTTTGTAGTCAATCTATAACTGCAGACTGCCAAATTGTGACTGCATGGGGTATGCACGCTCTCCTGATTCCCAATGGTGAGAGTGGTCACATTGCAACATGTATGCAATTTGCATATTTGCTGTAAAATGCCGACTTGAGAAGCCGCTTTCTCCAAGTTCTCCTTTCCTGAATCCACATACATGCAGTCACATATCAGGAATAATGACAGTGTGAAGGATGCAGTCTTGATTGCTGGTATGTCAAAGCAGTCTGCAGTCACAAAGACTGACTGTAAACTTTTTTCCCTAGCCTGGACAATCCCTTTAATGATGAGGGAGTAAAAAGTTAAATAAGCATAAAGCCAGTTCTATAGTGTTAAATAATAACATTTACAGCATTTTGATTGGCTTATTTGTTTCACCTTCACCAAATGCAAATTAATTTTAAGATGATGTGGATGGTTCCTAAAAGTCTTCATCATCCAAATAGCAAACTGTGATGGTCTTCAGTTATGCTTATTCTTAATGTAGGGTAATGGTATGTATCAATGGCCCATTAATTCTATACTTGTATTCAGATCAAACGTTTTTATGATTCCCAAGATTTTGTTCTGACTCTGTTTTTTCAGGTATGTGTCCCTGTATTGATCACGGACAGAACTCGTACATAACCATTATAGTCTGTTCAGATGTCACAGCCTGCAGCACCCATTGTCAGCTCAGTGTGAGCCGTCCATTGAACTGCTGCCAATGAACTGTGCTGAAGTTATTAAGGTTACCGCAGTTTATTGGCTGGCTCACACTGAACTGACCATGGGTACTTAAGCTCCACATTTATTATCCCCTTTCCAGACTATAAACATCAGTCCCAGCTGTCAGCTTTCCCTGGGCTGGTTAAGAAATAGAAGGAGGAACCCATGCCATTGTTTAATATAATTTATTTAATTATGAGCTAAATACATGTACAGTGAGCTGAGCTGCACTGATTATACAGTATATCTCAATGACATCTATGTATCTATTATGTATCTATCTGTCAATCTATCTATATTAGTATATAAGATTGTTTTATCATTAAACTTGAAATAGCAGGGAAATAGAGTATATAAAACCTGATGTTAAAAAAACTCATTGCATACAGATTGCATGCACATGTTATACAGATGTCATACAGATGCTAGGTGAGGAAAATCGTATTGTACACGCATCATACTCACATGCCACTCATCCTACTTTTCAGAAACAGCATCAGACAAATGTTATTTACGCTGATGAATGTGAGCCCTTAACCCCTTCCCGACATGCGCCGTACTAGTACTGCGCTGCCGGCACTGCATTACTGACAGCCGCAGTACTAATATACAAACAAAATCCAAAGACACCCCTATACGGTAAGTTTGGGAGAGAAACTCTCTCCCCAAATGCCTCAAGGGCTCCTTAACAGGACAACTCCAAAAGTAGTATGACAAGAAACAACGGAGTAAAATAGTCCCAAACAACATATTAGTAGTTTAGTCATATTAGTAGTATTACTAGTACGGCGGCTCGATCACCGCGGTCTCGCGCTGAGCGCCGCGGTGATCGGGTGCAGGTGTCAGCTGTATATGACAGCTGACACCCCGCAGCAATGCCCACGATCGGCGCTATCGCCGATCGCGGGCATTTAACCCCTCTGATGCCGCTGTCAATAGTGACAGCGGCATAGAGGGGGATCGCGCAGGGACGGGGGCTCCCTGCGCTCTCCCACCGGAGCAACGAGATGAGATCGCGCTGCTCCGGTGACCTGGAAGGAGTCCCCGGATCCAAGATGGCCGCGGGACTCCTTCCGGGTCATGAGATGACTCTGCTTGCCGGCGTCTGCTGACAATTCCTAATAGCAGGCGCCGGCAAGCCTCTGCAATGTGCCTGTCAGATCGATGATCTGATAGAGTGCTGTGCACACTGTCTGATCACCGATCTGTGATGTCCCCTCCTGGGACAAAGTAAAAAAGTTAAAAAAAAAATTTTCCACATGTGTAAAAAAAAAAATAAAAAAAAATTCCTAAATAAAGAAAAAAAAAAAAAAATTCCCATAAATACATTTCTTTATCTAAATTAAAAAAAAATCACACAATAAAAGTACACATATTTGGTATCGCCGCGTCCGTAACGACCCCACCTATAAAACTATATCACTAGTTAACCCCTTCAGTGAACACCGTAAAAAAAAAAAAAAAAAAAAAACGAGGCAAAAAACAACGCTTTATTCTCATACCGCCAAACAAAAAGTGGAATAACACGCGATCAAAAAGACGGATATAATTAAGCATGGTACCGCTGAAAACGTCATCTTGTCCCGCAAAAAAAAAGCCGCCATACAGCATCATGAGCAGAAAAATAAAAAAGTTATAGCTCTCAGAATAAAGCGATGCAAAAAATTATTTTTTTATATAAAATAGTTTTTATTGTGTAAAAGCGCCAAAACATAAAAAAATTACATAAATGAGGTATCGCTGTAATCGTACTGACCCGAGGAATAAAACTGCTTCATCCTTTTTACCAAATGCGGAACGGTATAAACGCCCCCCCTAAAAGAATTTCAGGAATTGCTGATTTTTGTTCATTCCGCCTCCCAAAAATCGGAATAAAAAGCGATCAAAAAATGTCATGTACCCGAAAATGGTACCAATAAAAACGTCAACTCGTCCCACAAAAAACAAGATCTCACATGACTCTGTGGACCAAAATCTAGAAAAATTATAGCTCTCAAAATGTGGTGATGCAAAAACTATTTTTTGCAATAAAAGCATCTTTTAGTGTGTGATGGCTGCCAATCATAAAAATCCGCTAATAAACCCGCTATAAAAGTAAATCAAATTCCCCTTCATCACCCCCTTAGTTAGGGAAAAATAATACAATTTAAAAATATATATTTTACAGGGTATATACATGTTACAGGGTATATACACTAGATTCCTTGATAAGGCGTTGATCCAGGGAACTAGTCTGATTGCCGTATGTGGAGTCGGGAAGGAATTTTTTTCCCCATGATGGAGTTACTCTTTGCCACATGGGGTTTTTTTGCCTTCCCCTGGATCAACATGTTAGGGCATGTTAGGTTAGGCTATGGGTTGAACTAGATGGACTTACAGTCTTCCTTCAACCTTAATAACTATGTAACTATGTAACTAAGTAACATTTTCCCGTTAGGCTACTTTCACACTAGCGTCAGTACGGGGCCGTCGCGCTGCGTCGGCCCGACATACCGACGCATACTGTGCAAGCGCCGCACAACGGGGGCAGCGGATGCTGTTTTTCCACGCATCCGCTGCCCCATTGTGAGGTGCGGGGAGGTGGGGGCGGAGTTCCAGCCGCGCATGCGCGGTCGGAAATGGTGGACCGTCGGCACAAAAAAAGTTACATGTAACGTTTGTTGCTGCCGGCGGTCCGCCACAACACGACGCAACCGTCGCACGACGCTTGCGACGTGTGTCAATATGTCGCTAATGTTAGTCTATGGGGAAAAAACGCATCCTGCAGATGACTTTGCAGGATGCGTTTTTTCGCCAAAACGACGCATTGTGACGTATGCAAAAAAATGCTAGTGTGAAAGTAGCGCTAGGGTTAGAACTAGGGTTAGGGCTAGGGTTAGGGTTGGGGTTAGGGCTAGGGTTAGGGCTGGGGTTAGGGTTGGGGTTTCAGTTAGAATTGGGGAGTTTTCACTGTTTAGGCACATCAGGGGCTCTCCAAACGCGACATGGCGTCCGATCTCAACGCGTTTGTTTGCGTTAAAAACGCATGCGTTTTTATAGAAAAAAAACAGAACACACACTGAAAAGTCACCCACCACCATCAAGGTGATAAAGGGATCCAAACCCTAACCCTACCCCTAAACTCACCCCTAACCGTTTAATGAACATTTTCTGACAGTCATAGTGCCACGTATTTCAGTGCCACGTATTTCAGTGCCACGATATTTCAGTGCCACGATATTTCAGTGCCACGATATTTCAGTGCCACAAATTTCAGTGCCACGTATTTCAGTGCCACGATATTTCAGTGCCACGTATTTCAGTGCCACGTATTTCAGTGCCACGATATTTCAGTGCCACGATATTTCAGTGCCACGATATTTCAGTGCCACAAATTTCAGTGCCACGTATTTCAGTGCCACGTCTTTCAGTGCCACATATTTCAGTGCCACGATATTTCAGTGCCACGATATTTCAGTGCCATGTCTTTCAGTGCCACGTCTTTCAGTGCCACGATATTTCAGTGCCACGTCTTTAAGTGCCACGATATTTCAGTGAAATACGTGGCACTGAAATATCGTGGCATTTATGTGAAATACGTGGCACTTATATACGTGGCACTTATATACGTGGCACTTATATACGTGGCACTTAAATACGTGGCCACTGAAATATCGTGGCACTTATATACGTAAATACGTATATAAACGTATTTCAGTGCCCCGTATTTCAGTGCCATGTATTTCAGGTTAGGGTTAGGGGTAGGGTTAGGGTTTTTTGGTTTTTTCTTGTTTTCTTGTGTTTTTCTATAAAAACGCATGCGTCTAAAAAACGCATGCGTTTTACCGCGTTTACATGCGTTTTTTCACACATGCGTTTTTTTTAAAAAAACGCATTTAGATAAAAACGCAAGTGTGAAACCAGCCTTACCCTTGGGAAAATAAGAACGTGGGGGCTAAAATATAATTTTCGTGGAAAAAAATATATTTTTTATTTTCGCGGCTTTGCGTTATAAACTGTAGTGAAACACTTGGGGGTTCAAAGTTCTCACAACACATCTAGATAAGTTCCGTGGGGGGTCTAGTTTCCAATATGGGGTCACTTGTGGGGGTTTCTACTGTTTAGGTACATCAGGGGCTCTGCAAATGCAACAAGACACCTGCAGACCAATCCATCTAAGTCTGTATTTCAAACGGCGCTCCTTCCCTTCCGAGCTCTGCCGTGCGCACAAACAGTGGTTCCCCCCACATATGGGGTATCAGCGTACTCAGGACAAATTGGACAACAACTTTTGTTGTCCAATTTCTACTGTTACCCTTGGGGAAAAAAAATTGCGGGCTAAAACCTCATTTAGTGGAAAGAAAAAATTATTTTTTAATTTTCATAGCGCTACATTCTAAACTTTAGTGAAACAATTGGGGGTTAAAAGTGCTCACCACACATCTAGATAAGTTCCTTAGGGGGTCTTCTTTCCAAAATGGTGTCACTTGTGGGGGTTTCCACTGTTTAGGCACGTCAGGGGCTCTCCAAACACGACATGGGTTCCGATCTCAATTCCAGCCAATTTTGCATTGAAAAGTCAAATGGCGCTCCTTCCCTTCCGAGCTCTGCCATGCGCCCAAACAGTGGTTTATCCCCATATATGAAGTATCAGCGTACTCAGGACAAATTGCACAACAACTTTTGGGGTCCAATTTATCCTGCTACCCTTGGGAAAATAAAAAATTTGGGGCAAAAAGATCATTTTTTGTGAAAATTAATATTATTTTTTTTTTTACGGCTCTACATTATAAACTTCTGTGAAGCACTTGGAGGTTCAAAGTGCTCACCACACATCTAGATTAGTTCCTTAGAGGGTCTACTTTCCAAAATGGTGTCACTTGTGGGGGTTTCCACTGTTTAGGCACGTCAGGGGCTCTCCAAACACGACATGGGTTCCGATCTCAATTCCAGCCAATTTTGCATTGAAAAGTCAAATGGCACTCCTTCCCTTCCGAGCTCTGCCATGCGCCCAAACAGTGGATTATCCCCATATTTGAAGTATCAGCGTACTCAGGACAAATTGCACAACAACTTTTGGGGTCCAATTTATCCTGCTACCCTTGGGAAAATAAAAAATTTGGGGCAAAAAGATCATTTTTTGTGAAAATTAATATTAATTTTTTTTTACGGCTCTACATTATAAACTTCTGTGAAGCACTTGGAGGTTCGAAGTGCTCACCACACATCTAGATTAGTTCCTTAGAGGGTCTACTTTCCAAAATGGTGTCACTTGTGGGGGTTTCCACTGTTTAGGCACGTCAGGGGCTCTCCAAACACGACATGGGTTCCGATCTCAATTCCAGCCAATTTTGCATTGAAAAGTCAAATGGCGCTCCTTCCCTTCCGAGCTCTGCCATGCGCCCAAACAGTGGTTTATCCCCATATATAAAGTATCAGCGTACTCAGGACAAATTGCTCAACAAGATTTGGGGTCCAATTTATCCTGCTACCCTTGGAAAAATAAAAAATTTGGGGCAAAAAGATCATTTTTGTGAAAATTAATATTATTTTTTTTTTACGGCTCTACATTATAAACTTCTGTGAAGAACTTGGAGGTTCAAAGTGCTCACCACACATCTAGATAAGTTCCTTAGGGGGTCTTCTTTCCAAAATGGTGTCACTTGTGGGGGTTTCCACTGTTTAGGCACGTCAGGGGCTCTCCAAACACGACATGGGTTCCGATCTCAATTCCAGCCAATTTTGCATTGAAAAGTCAAATGGCGCTCCTTCCCTTCCGAGCTCTGCCATGCGCCCAAACAGTGGTTTATCCCCATATATGAAGTATCAGCGTACTCAGGACAAATTGCACAACAACTTTTGGGGTCCAATTTATCCTGCTACCCTTGGGAAAATAAAAAATTTGGGGCAAAAATATCATTTTTTGTGAAAATTAATATTAATTTTTTTTTACGGCTCTACATTATAAACTTCTGTGAAGCACTTGGAGGTTCAAAGTGCTCACCACACATCTAGATTAGTTTCTTAGAGGGTCTACTTTCCAAAATGGTGTCACTTGTGGGGGTTTCCACTGTTTAGGCACGTCAGGGGCTCTCCAAACACGACATGGTTTCTGATCTCAATTCCAGCCAATTTTGCATTGAAAAGTCAAATGGCGCTCCTTCCCTTCCGAGCTCTGCCATGCGCCCAAACAGTGGTTTATCCCCATATATGAAGTATCAGCGTACTCAGAACAAATTGCACAACAACTTTTGGGGTCCAATTTATCCTGCTACCCTTGGAAAAATAAAAAATTTGGGGCAAAAAGATCATTTTTTGTGAAAATTAATATTAATTTTTTTTTACGGCTCTACATTATAAACTTCTGTGAAGCACTTGGAGGTTCAAAGTGCTCACCACACATCTAGATTAGTTCCTTAGAGGGTCTACTTTCCAAAATGGTGTCACTTGTGGGGGTTTCCACTGTTTAGGCACGTCAGGGGCTCTCCAAACACGACATGGGTTCCGATATCAATTCCAGACAATTTTGCATTGAAAAGTCAAATGGCGCTCCTTCCCTTCCGAGCTCTGCCATGTGCCCAATCAATGGTTTACCCCAACATGTGGGGTATCGGCGTACTCAGGACAAATTGTACAACGACTTTTTTGGTTCAATTTCTCCTGTTACCCTTGGTAAAATAAAACAAATTGGATCTGAAGTAAAAATTTTGTGAAAAAAAAGTTAAATGTTCAATTTTTTTTAAACATTCCAAAAATTCCTGTGAAGCACCTGAAGGGTTAATAAACTTTTTTAATGTGGTTTTGAGTACCTTGAGGGGTGCAGTTTTTAGAATGGTGTCACTTTTGGGCATTTTCTGTCATATAGACCCCTCAAAGTCACTTCAAGTGTGAGGTGGTCCGTAAAAAAAATGGTTTTGCAAATTTTGCTGCAAAAATGAGAAATCGCTTTTCAACTTTTAACCCTTATAACTCCCTAACAAAAAAAAAATTATGTTTCCAAAATTTTGCTGATGTAAAGCAGACATGTGGGAAATGTTGTTTATTAACTATATTATGTGATATAACTCTCTAATTTAAGGGCATAAAAACGATAAATTTGAAAATTGCGAAATTTTCATAATTTTCGACAAATTTCTGTTTTTTTCACAAATAAATGCAAGTCATATCGAAGAAGTTTTACCAGTATCATAAAGTACAATATGTCACGAGAAAACAATCTCAGAATCACCAAGGTCCGTTGAAGCGTTTCAGAGTTATGACCTCATAAAGTGACAGTGGTCAGAATTGTAAAAATTGGCCGTGTCAGTTAGGTGAAAACAGGCTTCGGGGTGAAGGGGTTAAGCTGATACAGATGAAATAATAGCTGCATTTTCTGTGAGGACATTGTTAAAGAAGCCTTTCATGCTCAAGTTATATTAATGTTATAACTGATGAAGATTGACATCTTATTGGCGGTAAAAGAAATCTTGGCAGGTTGGATGTGGTGACATTTGTTGACAGGTAACAGATTAAGAATGAAGCACTTTGTGCAGTTCTTCTGTGTGATCCATTTCAGAAAAAATAATGGTACTGTACAACTTA
Source organism: Ranitomeya variabilis (assembly GCF_051348905.1). NCBI lineage: Eukaryota > Metazoa > Chordata > Amphibia > Anura > Dendrobatidae > Ranitomeya > Ranitomeya variabilis. Next base: position 46,343,525 of record NC_135234.1, read on the forward strand.
AAAACATCTTTTTGAAATTTGGAAAGAATTTAAACCTTAGTGAAAACAACATCCAGTTTTGCCTCCATTGAAGCTAGACTTAATAGCTTTTCAATAATATATTCCCCTGAAATGGATATATAATGAGGGTTCTTTGGTTACATCATCCCAGTATAAAAACATTACAAAGAGGAGTCTGTGTTGAAAACCTCTCTATTGAATGACGGCTCGGAGATCCATTTGTATAGGAGGGTAAAACAATTTGTTGATGCTCTAATCAGTATCCAGTAGAATGTATATATTTGAGTGGAATTGGATTGTATTCACATATTATAAAATTATGCACGGAACAAAGATTTTTAGTAACTTTGCTCGGATTCAGCAAAATGATGAAATTCTGGAACCCATTTTTCTGTATTTTTACATCATGGGCCATCAAAAGTTTAAAAATAAAAAGAATACTTTTACTCATCTTACAGCTCACCTCTTTGGCCCCTCTGCTCCCCACATCTCCTGCCAGTCTTTGGCTTTTCTTTATACCACCACCGTCAAGCAGACAATCAGATCTTGAAGACCCAGCCTAGCTTGAACAGGCCCAGGAAGTTTTGAATGTAAACACGCTCAAGGTCATGATGTTATGATTAACAAAAAAAGTTGCACTATGTAGTGCTAAAGCACGTAAACATGTAATATATGAAATATGACTAGCGTTACTGCACTAGATAATAATAAAAATAGATTTCGCCAATTCATGCATCCGCAGCAGCCAATGACAAGGTGGTCACAAATCTGCTGGGAACCTACGTGTCTAGTGTCAATACCTATCTAAGGCTCAAGTCTGAATTTCTGCATAGATAGAATGCCGCTGCAATTAAAACCACTAGAGGATGGAGGGCAGTCAGAGGACTGATATACAAATAGCAAAAAACTGAATGGCACTTCCAAATCAGAAAACTGGTGTGTACAGTTGAGAACTAGCAGTAGCCACCTCCATATACAACAAACAAATAAAGTTAAACTCTGCATGTAAAGACGTAATATATGAAATACGAACAGCATTACTGCTCTAGCATGATGTCATGACCAGGGATGATGGGAGCCGTGGAATTTCGGATTCCTGTACCTGACCTGAACTTTATTTTAAAGTTTGGTTCCGGTACTAGAACTATAACCAAACTTGAAAAAGACCTTAAGTTCATTGAAAACAATGGTTACCTGAACTTTTGAGATAAAAAAAAGTCACTCTTTCTCGGAGTTCCCTCAGAACTCCGAACACTGCAACGGATTTCTGGGAGAAGTCTGTGTTTGGTGTTTAGCAACTAACACTAACTGTCCAGTACAAACCCCGAACATTTAAGTTTGGGTTCGCTCATCTCTAGTCTGACCTTATGTGCACTTAAGGAAGGTTCTCATCAGAGCCTGACATCTTGGCCTAGCATACTATGGCTTAGGGCTTCAGACCTCGGCCACGGTGATAAGAAGATGTGTCAAGGACCAGACAGCACACGGCGAAGAATAAAGGGGCCAGATAAGTGAGGTGAGTATAAGAATTTTTTATTTTCTGCAAAAATCTTACAATTACTAACCACTGGAATCTGGAAAGACATTAGAGCATAATAAGGGACATTCAATTTTGGGAAAATAATGCCACTGCAAATCAAAAATCCATGTGATCTGGATAATTTTAATTTTGACAGATCTACTCCACTCTAGTATTCAGATTCTGTGCTCATTTGTATGACTTAAATGGAATGGGTCATCAGAAAATAACCTATTGTTTAAATCAGGTTTTTGTGTTATGTAGGGAGGAGGACCAGGCTAATGGTCCCCCCCTGCATCTCTGGGTCGGAATTGTGGGGACTGTCACTATTATTCCAGGGGGAAGAGACTTCAGACCGGAGCAGGGCAAGACACCGGACTGGTGGGGGCGGGTCCGACTGAAATAGTGGTGTGCGCGGGAATACAGGGCCTTTGGTGGGGAACCAGAGTGTAAGTACAGAGACAATTGACTGCCTCTCAACTTACCCACACCAGCTATCCGTGCCATCATACCCGGTTAGTGTGTCCACCCCGACTGATGACACACAGCTCAGAGAGACCCCTGCATTGTATTGTGACCCGTGCAGAGTGCATAGCATCGTTCTGCTGACCACCGCGGAGGCACTTCTCAGTCAAATCCCTGCGGTGCCTGCTGAGTACCAGCCTGCTACTGAGGCTGTGACCACTGGACTGTGTACTTCTACTGCGGCCTTGTCTACTGAACTATTTGCTTCGTCCACTGTGCCGCAGACCTACACCTCTACATCATCTTGTGTCTGTACTAGGAAACCACGTGCCGAAGGGCCCGGAGGAATCATCACAGGAAACAGTGCATCACCTTTCTGCGGGACCGGATCGGAGACATCTCACGCTGCCTTCGGTGCCACCAAGGGATCTTCCAGCCACCTTCCACCAAGGCCCAGAGACTGATAAGTTAAACTGTTATTACTAGTGTTGAGCGATACCGTCCGATACTTGAAAGTATCGGTATTGGATAGTATCGGCCGATATCCGAAAAGTATCAGATATCGCCGATACCGATACCCGATACCAATACAAGTCAATGGGACACCAAGTATCAGAAGGTATCCTGATGGTTCCCAGGGTCTGAAGGAGAGGAAACTCTCCTTCAGGCCCTGGGATCCATATTAATGTGTAAAATAAAGAATTAAAATAAAAAATATTGATAACTCACCCGTCCGGAGGCCCCTGCGCCTTACCGCTGTTAACCGGCAGCCTGCTTTGCTTAAAATGAGCACGTTCAGCACCTACCATGACGTCACGGCTTCTGATTGGTCGTGTGCCGCTCATGTGACCGCCACGCGACCAATCACAAGCCGCGACATCATTCTCAGGTCCTAAATTCCTAGAATGAGGAGGTCACATGAGCGGCACGCGACCAATCAGAAGCCGTGACGTCATGGAAGGTGCTGAAAGCGCTCATTTTAAGCAAAGCAGGCTGCCGGTTACTGCCAGGGCACGTCAGAGGGTGAGTATATCCCTATTTTTTATTTTAATTCTTTATTTTTTACATGGATATGGATCCCAGGGCCTGAAGGAGAGTTTCCTCTCCTTCAGACCCTGGGAACCATACACTGGGAACTTCCGATTCCGATTCCCGATACCACAAAAGTATCGGATCTCGGTATCGGAATTCCGATACCGCAAGTATCGGCCGATACCCGATACTTGCGGTATCGGAATGCTTAACACTAGTTATTACCTTTATTTATTGTACCCCCTGCTTTACCTACTATCGTTCTATATAAAGAAATACCTGTTAACCCTTGCTCTACCTTCTGTGTGTCACTGCATCCCACGCACCTGCTAACATTCCTACAGTTACATTTTTTTTTTTTTTAACATTTTTGGAAATGCTTTTCTCTTCAATATCATGATCTTTATTAATAAACAAAGAGTAATCTTACAATTTTCACATTGATCATAGGAGTATATTTAAATTCACACTTCCTCTCCTTTTAGCAAGAGATTTCATCAAAGTTCATTATCATAAGAAGCAGGATTTTTATGTCAGATAAAACCTCAATAAATAGTTGAAAACACAGGATTTACCAATCACAATAGGCGATATCACAGAACACCTTCTTTCCTAATGACCTTTCCACACTCTCATTAGATGTTTCAGTACAAAAGGTCAGAGTCTTTTCATTGCTGCTAATTTACATGTGAATTTGGTGAAAGAACATGAAGTAGGAGGCTACAATAGCCTCATTGGTCAGTGTGAAAATTGATAGATTTCTAATTCTTACTGTTCAGATTGCGATAAACCTTGCCAATTTTATATATATATATATATATATATATATATATATATATATATATATATATATATATATATATATATACTGTATATATACACATACATACAGTGATGGAAATAAGTATTTGATCTCAAAAGATTCGATGTTACGCAAATAACAAGCCTTGGATTACAAAAGAATTGAAACACTTACTAAAGAAGAAAAAAATGGCATTTAAAATTAAGGATACAAAGAAACTGAAATTGTTACAAAGGGATTTAAAGGGGAAAATTAGGAATGCCCGTGAAGTGTTCCGAATTAAATTAGAAAATAAATTGTCACACAACAATTCCATGGAGGTGTGGTCTGGCATGAAACAGCTAACTGGGTTTAAGGCAAAGCCGAAGTGTGGGGAAGAGGATCTGCCCTTGGCTAAAGAAATGAACGAGTTTTTCAACAGATTCCCCAACACAAGCACAGTGTCATCAGGAATGGGGGATGGAGCTGGGAAACGACCGGCAGCATTGACATTGGGGGATAAACTGCCTGCTTGCACCATCTCCCAAAGAGACGTGAAAAGACAGTTTAGTAGACTTGTTATTGGCAAAGCAGCTGAGCCCGGTGGCCTCAGTCCACGTGTCCTCAGTGCGTGTGCAAACCAACTGTGTACTGTCTTCCAGGACCTGTTTAACTGGAGCCTTCAATCACAGGGTGTACCAGAACTGTGGAAGACCACCTGCCTGGTGCCGGTTCCTAAGACCACTTTTCCAACTTCCTTACAAGACTATCATCCAGTGGCCTTAACATCACATGCTATGAAGTCCTTGGAAAGAATAATACTCGCCTACTTGTGTCCGATGGTGAGGGCTTTTACTGACCCCCTACAGTTTGCGTACCAGCAGAGATTGAGGGTGGATGATGCTGTAGTGTCTGTGCTACATACAGTACATTAATTCTTGGAAAATGATGGATCTGTAGTTCACGCCTTGTTCTTTGACTTCTCAATACCTTACAGCCACCCTTACTACGTAATAAGTTGACAGATATGGTGGTAGATGAGGGGATGGTGAACTGGATAAATGACTGCCTGACGGACAGGCTGCAGTTTGTAAGGATGGGGGAGGTGGTATCTGGCAGTGTACGGAGCAGTGTTGGAGCCCCTCAGGGTACAGTACTGTCACCCTTCCTCTTCACATTGTATACAGCTGACTTTCAGTATAAATCAGATTTTTGTCACCTCCAAAAATTCTCAGAAGACTCAGTGATTGTAGGGGGCATTGTGGGGGGCCGAAGGAATATAGAATGGTGGTTTCTGATTTTGTGGATTGGTGCCTGACTAACTGTCTTGAACTAAATGTAAAGAAAACCAAGGAGTTGGTGGTGAGTTACAGAAAGAAAAAGGAGGATTACTCACCAATCAATATTGCTGGCCAGGAGGTTGAGATTGTTGAGAGCTACAAGTATTTGGGGGTTCACCTTGACAGTAAACTCGATTGGAGGTGTCATACAGAAAAGGTTTACAAGAAGGGAATGAGCAGACATTACTGTCTTTGGAAGCTCAGGCCATTCAATGTGTGCAGTAAAATGCTGGAAATGTTCTACCAGTCCATTGTGGCAAGCGCCATTTTTTTGCTATCATATGCTGGGGCAGTAGTGTGCGAGTAGCTGACGCTAATAAGCTCAACAAACTTACCAAGAAGACAAGCGCGGCTGTTGGCCTCCATCTGGACTCTTTGGAGGAGGTATTGGAGGATAGAATTCTGAAGAAGTGTAGGGCTATAATGAACAATAATACACACCCACTATACGAGCTGTTCTTGAAGCAGAAGAGCACTTTCAGCAGCCGTCTAATCCTACTGAGGTGTAAGAAGGAGAAATTCAGGAAATCGTTTGTACCTACTGCTATGGGGCTGTATAATAATTTCCTAAGGGTGGTAGACAACAAAGACTGATTGCAGGTGTACTAATATCAATTAACAGTGACTTATATACCTGTACTACTCACATTTATTTGTTATGTAATGTTGGTTTACTTGTGCAAGATTTGTGTCATAATATTTAATGTACTGCTGTTTGTATTGGGGCTGTAATACTGTAATTTCCCCCGGGATCAATAAAGTGTATCGTATTGTATCGTATCGTATAATTTTAAGGGTAGGTTAATTTTAACATTGAGAGATGGAATATCAAAAATAAAATCCAGAAAATCAAATTGTATAAATTATATAAATGTATTTGCATTTTGCAGTGAGAAATAAGTATTTGATCCCTTTGGCAAACAAGACTTAATACTTAGGTCACTTTCTGATGACACATTGCTTTTAAGGCCTTGGTTTGGCCAGATACCTGACCAGGATCTTTGTTAAAAAATTGCAAAGTTTGCAGAAGGGTGTAATTCCCAAACAAAATGTGGCTTTTTGTTCTTTTTCACTGCATCAGACTTTTATAAAACATGAGTAGAGATTAGTGGTCAGGATCAATCCCAGCATGATAAATATACTGGTGTAAAGCCACGAGCTGGTGTAAGGATCACATTCTGGAGCATTGAAATTCAGCACATCTTACACCGGTGAGGTTTTGGTTAAAGACAAGACAGATTGAATGATAATACAAAATAATTGATTTTATTTCTTTGTTTAGTCAATTCACATACTGGATAATGATTTTTCAGCCATTAGAAGATTTGGAAAAAAAAATTGGAGAAATTACAAATTTTCTTTAGAGAATTGTTAAGTAGTCATTTGAGGATCGATTCTCATTTTATTCTACAGACTACTGAAATTCAATACTATTGGTAAACTGATGTTTCCAGCAAAATAGCAAGACCGGAAGCATGATTAACAAGTAATTGCACCATTTATTTTTTTTTTATAAAAGGTCTATTGTGACCATTAACTATAGCTAGCTGTGAAATCCAAAGGGAGAAATGACTACACTTTTATCCTTAAAGAATGAAAAAAAGCAAAACAAATTCAAAATTGTAATTATTGATATTATTTATACCTTTTGCTGCTTTCTCATTTTTGGTGAGTGTTTTAATATTGAATTAATTAACCAAATTGAACAAAACTGAATCACTATTGTCAAACATCATGGTGCTTATCACTTGGCAATAGAAAATGCATTTTGTTAAAAGAAAATTTTCCTGGTTAAAATATTTGTCCAAGGCTGAAATATTGATAACCTATCTATTGGCTTAGAAATCAATACCAAATATATCAGTGCCTGTCAATCCCATTCATCAACTTTTAGCAAGTCCCATGGTTGTTAGAAGTATATAATATAACTAGACTGTGGCCCGATTCTAACGCATCGGGTATTCTAGAATATGCATGTCCCCGTAGTATTTGGACAATGATGATTCCAGAATTTGCGGCAGACTGTGCCCGTCGCTGATTGGTCGAGGCAACCTTTATGACATCATCGTCGCCATGGAAACCATTATGACATCTACGTCGATACTGTGCCCGTCGCTGATTGGTCGAGGCCTGGCGGCCTCGACCAATCAGAGACGCGGGATTTCCATTATGACATCATCGTCGCCATGCTGTGCCCGTCGCTGATTGGTCGAGGCCTGGCGGCCTCGACCAATCAGAGACGTGGGATTTCCAGGACAGACAGACAGACAGACAGACGGAAAAACCCTTAGACAATTATATATATAGATTAGCCAAAACACCACAGCTCCGAATATTGTGTAGTGGCCATTATCAGATAGTTCAGTGAACAGGTATGAATCGGGCAGACGTAGGCAAAGTGTGGCCCAAGAGCAACATGTGGCCCTTTGGGTGTTTCTGTGCTGACCACAGATTGGGCTAGCCAAACAGTTGGATTCAGTGGTGTCCTGCACTACACGGCCACTACCTGTACAGCATCTATCTTTTATTAGATATCTTGATCCTCAGGAAACAGATACCAGTGAATACAATGATGGAACAGGGAGCTGTTGGATGCCTCTTCCATCACTAAGCCTTTGCGTCTGAGAGTACAGCAGGTGCTATGACTTGATTACATTGCATCAGCTGTGCCTCAGCACACAGGGCAGACTGGTGCAGTGGGGTAACGGAGTGAGGTATGTAGCTGCTTTTTTTATTTCATAGTACATTGTGGGAAATTATAGGGTCATCATGTTGTGGCCTATGGGGCATGTTAAGGGACATCATGATGTGCCCCATGGGGCATGTTTAGGGACATTATGCTGTGCCCTAAAGGGCATGTTTAGACATTGTGCTGTGCTCTGAGGGACAAAAGTGAGGGGCTGTGTGGGGATATTATACTATGTAAGGGGGCTGTGTAGGAATATTATACTATGTAAGTGGGCTGTGTGGGACGGAACGGGCTCTGTCTGAGGGACATCAATACTGTATGGGGGGCATTGTGGGGACATTATACTGTGTGATGGGCTCTGTTGGGACATCATACTGTGGAGAGACATTATACAGTGTGAGAGGCTTTATGGGGACATCATACCATGTGACAGTACAGTATAAAGCATGACTGGTTTTGTAGGGACACACACTATTTGAGTGGCTGTGTGAGGACATCATACTATGTGGAGAGCTGTGCTGAGCATCATACTATGTGGGGACATCACACTGTGTGTGGGGACTGTTATGATCCCAATGGCAAAGGATCTCAGAGATTACAGCAAAGTCTGCAAACATAAATACCAGCTCATAGGGACGTGGTAACTAGGCTGACCATATACCTGATCCTAGCACAAACACTAACAGTAGCCGGGGAACGTGCCTACGTTGATCCTAGACGTCTCGTGCCAGCCGGAGAACTAACTAACCCTATAAGGGAAAATAAGACCTCTCTTGCCTCCAGAGAAAAGACCCCAAAGTAATACAAGCCCCCAACAAATAATAACGGTGAGGTAAGAAGAAAAGACAAACGTAAGAATGAACTAGATTTTAGCAAAGAGAGGCCCACTGACTAATAGCAGAATATAGTAAGATGACTTATATGGTCAGCAAAAACCCTGCAAAATATCCACGCTGAATATCCAAGAACCCCCAAACCGACTAACGGTGTGGGGGGAGAATATCAGTCCCCTAGAGCTTCCAGCGATATCAGGAATCACATTTTGTACAAGCTGGACAAAAATATAAACAATGCAAATGATCAAAAATAAGAAAGCAGGACTTAGCTTATCTTGCAAAGAACCAGGACCTGAAGACAGGAGCAAACAGAAATGAACTGATTACAACGATGCCAGGCACTGGACTGAGAATCCAGGAAGTTAAAATAGCAACACCCCAGGCCTAAAGAAGCAGGTGAGTACCAACCTGGTAAAAGACAATTCAAGTGCCAAATCACTAGTGACCACAAGAGGGAGCCAAGAAGTATAGTTCACAACAGTACCCCCCCTTTAAGGAGGGGTCACCGAACCCTCACCAAGACCACCAGGGTGACCAGGATGAGCAGCGTGGAAGGCACGAATCAAATCGGCCGCATGAACATCAGAGGCGGCCACCCAGGAATTATCCTCCTGACCATAGCCCTTCCATTTGACCAAATACTGAAGCCTCCGTCTAGAGAGACGAGAATCCAAGATCTTCTCTACCACGTACTCCAACTCGCCCTCAACCAACACCGGAGCAGGAGGCTCAACAGCAGGAACCACAGGCACAACGTACCGCCGCAACAAAGACCTATGGAACACGTTGTGAATGGCAAACGACACCGGAAGATCCAAACGAAAAGAAACTGGGTTAATAACTTCCAAAATTTTATAAGGACCAATAAAGCGAGGCTTAAACTTAGGAGAGGAAACCTTCAGAGGGACATACCGAGAAGACAACCAAACCAAATCCCCAACACGAAGTCGGGGGCCCACACCGCGGCGGCGGTTGGCAAAACGCTGAGCCTTCTCCTGTGACAACTTCAAGTTGTCCACCACAAGATTCCAAATCCGCTGCAACCTATCCACCACGGAATCCACCCCAGGACAGTCAGAAGACTCAACATGACCCGAGGAGAAACGAGGATGAAAACCAGAGTTGCAGAAGAATGGCGAAACCAAAGTAGCGGAACTAGCCCGATTATTAAGGGCAAACTCCGCCAATGGCAAGAAGGTCACCCAATCATCCTGGTCCGCAGAAACAAAACATCTCAAATAAGCCTCCAGTGTCTGATTAGTTCGCTCCGTTTGATCATTAGTCTGAGGATGGAAGGCAGATGAAAATGACAAATCAATGCCCATTTTAGCACCAAAAGATCGCCAGAATCTGGACACAAACTGGGATCCTCTGTCGGACACGATATTCTCCGGAATGCCGTGTAAACGAACCACATTCTGAAAAAACAAAGGAACCAGATCGGAAGAGGAAGGCAACTTAGGCAAGGGTACCAAATGGACCATCTTGGAAAAACGATCACACACCACCCAGATGACAGACATTCCTTGAGACACCGGAAGATCAGAAATGAAATCCATGTAAATGTGTGTCCAAGGCCTCTTCGGGATGGGCAAGGGCAGAAGCAACCCGCTAGCACGAGAACAACAAGGCTTAACCCGAGCACAAGTCCCACAGGACTGCACAAATGACCGCACATCCCGTGACAAGGAAGGCCACCAAAAGGACCTAGCCACCAAATCTCGGGTACCAAAAATTCCCGGATGCCCTGCCAACACCGAGGAATGAACCTCGGAAATGACTTTGCTGGTCCATTTATCAGGAACAAACAGTCTGTCGGGTGGACAAGAGTCAGGTTTACCAGCCTGAAATCTCTGCAACACACGTCGCAAATCAGGAGATATGGCCGACACGATTACTCCCTCTTTAAGAATACCAGCTGGCTCCGAGACTCCAGCAGAGTCAGGCACAAAGCTCCTAGAAAGAGCATCAGCGTTAACATTCTTCGAACCAGGCAAGTACGAGACCACAAAGTCAAAACAAGAGAAAAACAATGACCAACGAGCCTGTCTAGGATTCAGGCGCTTAGCAGACTCAAGATACATCAGATTTTTGTGATCAGTCAAGACCACCACACGATGCTTAGCACCCTCGAGCCAATGACGCCACTCCTCAAATGCCCACTTCATGGCCAACAACTCCCGATTACCAACATCATAGTTCTGCTCAGCAGGCGAAAACTTCCTAGAGAAAAAAGCACATGGTCTCATCACAGAGCAACCAGAGCCTCTCTGCGACAAAACAGCCCCAGCACCGATCTCAGAAGCATCCACTTCAACCTGAAAGGGAAGTGAGACATCAGGCTGGCACAAAACAGGCGCCGAAGTAAGCCGGCGCTTCAGCTCCTGGAAGGCCTCCACGGCTGCAGGGGCCCAACTAGTCACATCAGAACCTTTCTTGGTCATATCCGTCAAAGGTTTAACAACGCTAGAAAAGTTAGCGATAAAGCAACGGTAGAAATTAGCAAACCCCAAGAACTTCTGAAGACTCTTAACAGACGTGGGCTGAGTCCAATCATGAATAGCTCGGACCTTGACTGGGTCCATCTCCACAGCAGAAGGGGAGAAAATAAAACCCAAAAAGGAAACCTTCTGCACTCCAAAGAGACACTTTGAGCCCTTCACAAACAAAGCATTATCACGCAAAACCTGAAACACCATCCTGACCTGCTTTACATGAGAATCCCAATCATCCGAGAAAACCAGAATATCATCCAGATAAACAATTATAAATTTATCCAGATACTTCCGGAAGATATCATGCATAAATGACTGAAACACTGAAGGAGCATTAGAGAGCCCAAAGGGCATCACCAAGTATTCAAAATGACCTTCGGGCGTATTGAATGCAGTTTTCCATTCATCTCCCCGCCTAATGCGCACAAGGTTGTACGCACCACGAAGATCTATCTTGGTGAACCACTTGGCACCCTTAATCCGAGCAAACAAGTCTGACAATAGTGGCAAAGGATACTGAAACTTAACAGTGATTTTATTCAGAAGCCGATAGTCTATACAAGGTCTCAAAGACCCGTCCTTCTTGGCCACAAAAAAGAATCCCGCACCAAGAGGGGAAGAGGATGGACGAATATGCCCCTTCTCCAAAGACTCCTTGACATAAGAACGCATTGCGGCATGCTCGGGTACAGACAAATTAAATAATCGTCCCTTAGGAAATTTACTGCCAGGAATCAAATCTATTGCGCAGTCACAGTCCCTATGAGGAGGAAGAGCACTGGACCTGGACTCACTGAATACATCCTGATAGTCACACAAATACTCAGGAACCTCTGAAGGAGTAGAAGTAGCAATAGACACCGGCGGAGAATCGCAATGAATTCCCTGACAACCCCAACTCGACACCGACATAGCCTTCCAATCCAAAACAGGATTATGGGTCTGTAACCATGGCAGACCCAACATGACCAAATCATTCATTTTATGCAGAACAAGAAAATGAATCACCTCCCGATGTTCAGGAGTCATGCACATGGTCACTTGTGTCCAATACTGCGGTTTATTTTCCGCCAGTGGCGTAGCATCAATTCCTCTGAGAGGAATAGGAACTTTTAAAGGCTCCAGGACAAAACCACAGCGCTTGGCAAACGACAAGTCCATAAGACTCAGGGCAGCACCTGAATCCACAAATGCCATAACAGGGTAGGAAGACAATGAACAAATTAAAGTCACAGACAAAATAAATTTAGGCTGCAAATTACCAATGGAGACAGGACTGACAACCTTGGTTAGGCGTTTAGAGCATGCTGATATAACATGTGTAGAATCACCACAGTAAAAACACAGCCCATTCTGTCGTCTATGATTTTGTCGTTCGGTTCTAGTCAGGATTCTATCACATTGCATTGCTGGATCGGGGTTTCTATCACATTGCATTGAAACAGGTGTCTGTTCAGACAACACCGCCAGAGGATTAGTGGATATGCGCTCCCGCAAACGCCGATCAATCTGAATAGCCAGCGCCATAGAATCATTCAGACTTGTAGGAATTGTGAAACCCACCATCACATTCTTAATGGCTTCAGAAAGACCATTTCTGAAATGTGCGGCCAGAGCACATTCATTCCATTGAGTAAGCACGGACCATTTCCGAAATTTTTGGCAATACATTTCGGCTTCATCCTGGCCCTGAGAGATAGCCAGTAGAGCTTTTTCTGCCTGAATTTCAAGATTAGGCTCCTCATAAAGCAATCTGAGCGCCAGAAAAAACGCATCAACATCCGCCAATGCCGGATCTCCTGGCGCTAACGAGAAAGCCCAATCCTGAGGGTCGCCACGCAAAAAGGAGATAACAATTTTAACTTGCTGAGCTGAATCTCCAAACGAACGAGGTTTCAAAGATAGAAACAATTTACAATTATTCCTAAAATTCCTAAATTTAAATCGATCTCCAGAGAACAGCTCAGGAATAGGTATCTTAGGCTCAGACATAGGACTGCTAACAACAAAATCCTGAATGCTCTGCACTCGTGCAGCAAGCTGATCCACACTAGTAATCAAGGTCTGAACATTCATGTCTGCAGCAAAGCTTACAGCCACTCTGAGAAAAAGGGGAAGGAAGAAAGAGGAGAAAAAAAAACAAAAAACTCAGAACTCCTTTTCTTTTAATCCCACTTCTGCAATGCATTAACTATTCATAGGCCTGGCATACTGTTATGATCCCAATGGCAAAGGATCTCAGAGATTACAGCAAAGTCTGCAAACATAAATACCAGCTCATAGGGACGTGGTAACTAGGCTGACCATATACCTGATCCTAGCACAAACACTAACAGTAGCCGGGGAACGTGCCTACGTTGATCCTAGACGTCTCGCGCCAGCCGGAGAACTAACTAACACTATAAGGGAAAATAAGACCTCTCTTGCCTCCAGAGAAAAGACCCCAAAGTAATACAAGCCCCCAACAAATAATAACGGTGAGGTAAGAAGAAAAGACAAACGTAAGAATGAACTAGATTTTAGCAAAGAGAGGCCCACTGACTAATAGCAGAATATAGTAAGATGACTTATATGGTCAGCAAAAACCCTGCAAAATATCCACGCTGAATATCCAAGAACCCCCAAACCGACTAACGGTGTGGGGGGAGAATATCAGCCCCCTAGAGCTTCCAGCGATATCAGGAATCACATTTTGTACAAGCTGGACAAAAATATAAACAATGCAAATGATCAAAAATAAGAAAGCAGGACTTAGCTTATCTTGCAAAGAACCAGGACCTGAAGACAGGAGCAAACAGAAATGAACTGATTACAACGATGCCAGGCACTGGACTGAGAATCCAGGAAGTTTAAATAGCAACACCCCAGGCCTAACAAAGCAGGTGAGTACCAACCTGGTAAAAGACAATCCAAGTGCCAAATCACTAGTGACCACAAGAGGGAGCCAAGAAGTATAGTTCACAACAGGGGACTGTGTGAGCCATCATATTGTGTTGTGAGCTGTTGATTTAGATATAACAGCTGAATAAAGGGAGCTGCATAATATATTGCTTAAGATAACAAGCGATGCTCTAGGTGTGCTGAATGCTTAGGAAAACTCGCACACCAGAAGACTTCATACACTTAAAATTTATGTTAAGATCCTATAATTCTGCCCTTCACCTCACCAAACAGACTTTCTTCACCACCCTGATCTCCTCACTATCCAACAACCCCAAGAAACTTTTTGACCCCTTTCACTCCCTCCTCAGGCCGAAAGAACAAGCCCCTATCACAGACATTTGTGCCGATGACCTGGCCTCCCACTTTTTAGAGAAAATAGATAATATCCGTTAGGAAATCCGCTCCCAGCCACCAAGTGCAGTGACTCCCATCCCTCCCTGCATTTCCTCTGGCTCACTATCCACATTCGATCCCATCACAGAAGGAGAAGTCTCCAAGCTCCTCTCTTCTTCTCGTCCGACTACATGCACTACTGACCCCGTTCCCTCTCATCTCCTCCAGGCTCTCTCCAGTCGTCACAACTCACCTAACTACAATTTTTAATCTCTCCCTCTCCTCTGGCATTTTCCCCTCCTCCTTCAAACACTATCATTACTCCATTACTAAAGAAACCCACCCTCGACCCATCCTGCACAAACAACTACAGACCAGTCTCCAATCACCCCTTCCTCACTAAACTCTTGGAGCGCCTGATCTACTGCCGCCTTACCCGTCACCTCTCCACTCATTCCCTCCTAGACCCTTCACAGTCCGGCATCCCCCCTGCATTCAACAGAAACTGCACTCATCAAAGTGACCAATGACCTTCTGACAGCAAAATAGAACGGTGACCACTCTCTTCACGCCAGTGACTGTCTGTCCGTAGTCTCCAACATCATGTCCGCTCTCTATCTGAAACTCAACCTCTCTAAAATTGAATTTCTTCTGCTCCCACCATCTAGTAACCTCCGTAAATCTGACATTTCCCTCTCCGTGGGTGGCACAATAATAACATCCCAGCAGCAGGCGTGCTATCTGGGTGTTAAGTTTGACTCCGGTCTCTCCTTCACATCCCATATACAATCTCTTGCCTGCACTTGCTGCTTACACTTAAAGAACATCTCTAGAATCCGCCTTTTTCTCACCATGGAAACAACAAAAACCCTCATTGCCACCTTGATCCACTCCCGCCTGGACTACTGCAATGCTCTATTAATTGGCCTACCCCTTACTCGACTTTCCCCTCTCCAGTCTATCCTTAATGCAGCAGCCAGGGTTGTCCATCTAACTAATGGGTTTTCAGACGTGTCCGTTCTTCGACAGTCGTTACACTGGCTGCCCATTCATTATAGAATCCAATTGAAAGTACTTGTTCTCACCCATAAAGCTCTCCACAGTACGGCACCCCCTTCCATCTCCTCTCTCATTTCGGTCTATCGGCCTAACTGACCACTGTGCTCTGCAAATGACTTTTGAATAACCTCTGCACTAATCCGTACCTCCCAATCCCGTCTCCGGCACTGCGCCAATCCTCTGCAATGCTCTACCCAAAAATATTAGGACCATCCACAATTTGAATAGTTTTAGGCACTCCCTCAAAACACATTTGTTCAGAGCGGCCTATCACGTTCACTAATCAAAGTCATTTTATGTTTGTGTGTGTAGCCCATTCACTACTTCCATCTATCCCCCACCCCCTGAAGATGGCTGGACCATCATTGTAAATACATCATTGTAAATACACATTTGTACTTTGTATCCCCCCCACGTCATTGTAGATTTTAAGCTCTCACGACCAGGGTCATCTTATTTTGCTGTAATTATTGTATTGTTAATGTTGTTACTTATGACTGTTGTGTTTGAAACTGTTAAACTGTAAAGTGCTGGGGAACATGTTGGCACTATATAAGTAAAGATTATTATTATTATTATTATTATTATTATTATTATTAATATTAAAAAGCAGTCAATTATACTGTATGTTTTTTATTAGTTGCCACAGGGAAGAACACTGTACTTGTATTAACAGTAGCAGTGAGTCATCTGGCTTAATTAGGCTCAAGATTAAGTGATGAATATTGATATAAAACCATAATAATTAACAGGATTAAGTTTGTCCGGTTGGTTTGGCCCTCCACAACAGTCACAATCTTTGATATGGCACTTGAGAAACTTAATTGCCCACCCTTGCTTTAGGGTTTTTAAAAGATTCCATGATGAAAAGTTTGGCTGTCATTTAATACTACATTTCATCTGACCCCAGCTTTGTTCTTTAATGATGATATTGATGACCAGACCTGTAGCAATGCATCTCCCATGAAGCGAGTCATCTGTGACCTTCCTGAGCACAACTTCTTCTGGTCAGAAGGTTACATCGTGAGATTAAACAATTACAGAAAGCTAAAGGGGTATTTCCATCTCAGACATTTTTGGCATATAGGGAGATTGTCTATGACTTGAAGCAAAGAATGATATGGTAGGTTGATTGTGGCCTCTGGGATGCAAGTTGTGCGCCCCTTTATAGGAATGCTTCAAGAAATACTTCTACTCTGTTTTTGGCCCAGTGAAAGGCCTTAAAGGACATTGAATAACTCCTATTGCATCATTTAAATCTTTGGGTCTTGTACAATCCCTAATATCCAGCACAACACAGAATATAATTTTTTCTGACATTCTTTAAACTACGTAAAAATATAGTAAATGAATGCATAAAACACAAAGAATCGCATAACACATATGTTTTATACTTACGAACAGGAAGAGTCTGAAAAATGTCTATTTTACTGTATTCTCCTTGTCCTTTACCATTAACAGCAGCAACCTTGACTTCATAAGTCGTATTGGCTTCCAAATTGGCCAGAACAACAATAGCTGCACGAATAAAAATGCCATTAAAGAGAAAGCATTAAAATACATAACAGTAACTCAGAAAACATCTTGTAAATAGGCCATTCATATAGTGTCACATTTGCTTGTCCTACTTTTTCACATCATAGGAAGAATTGATTTTCTTATTGGAAATCCGTGATACAACCTTGATGTTTGTCTGCTGCAGAAATATCTAAAAGCATATTAGTCTATGTTTATTGTAATAATGCAGAGTCATAGCTCTACTTTACTTCAATAGTAGTCAACTTGGCCAAGATCAGCTTGTTGCTTCCCCTCCCTCAGAACAAAGCAATTGGTGCCAGTCCTCTGCCGCTTTAAACTGATTTTGAACAGCAATTCTTGCAAATAGTGTTGAGCATTCCGATACCGCAAGTATCGGGTATCGGCCGATATTTGCTGTATCGGAATTCCGATACCGAGTTCCGATATTTTTGTGATATCGGAAATCGGAATCGGAAGTTCCCAGTGTATGGTTCCCAGGGTCTGGAGGAGAGGAGACTCTCCTTCAGGCCCTGGGATCCATATTCATGTAAAAAATAAAGAATAAAAATAAAAACTATGGATATACTCACCCCTCCGGCGGACCCTGGACCTTAGCGATGTAACCGGCAGCCTCCGTTCCTAAGAATGCAGTGAGTGTAGGACCTGCAATGACATCGCGGCTTGTGATTGGTCGCATGACCAGTCACATGAGCGGTCACGCGACCAATCACAAGCCGCGACGTCATCGAAGGTCACTCTGCATTCTTAGGAACGGAGGCAGACGCTTGGACCGGTGAGAGCCAGGGGCCATCCGAGGGGTGAGTATATCAATATTTTTTATTTTTATTCTTTATTATATACATGAATATGGATACCAAGGCCTGAAGTAGAGTTTCCTCTCCTTCAGACCCTGGGAACCATTCCGATATTTTGTGTCCCATTGATATGCATTGGTATCGGGTATCGGTATCGTCGATATCCGATATTTTTAGGGTATCGGCCGATCCAATCCGATACCGATACCTTTGCATATTGGAAGGTATCGCTCAACACTACTTGCAAATCTTTTTGAAAGCTAAAAAAAAACTATTCACCCCATAGCCAATTTTATAAAATGGTCTTTTAGAGTATTATAGGAATTGATGGCCCCAAAGTGCTAAAGTTTTTTCTTAATCTTGAAGCATTTTACATAATCCAAGATAAAAGTTGTTGACTGGTCAAAAGATCTTAATAACTGTATTTATTGCATAGCGGCTTGTAATCATAACTTTGATTGGTTATTTCATGGTGACAAAAGCATATGTATAAAAGAGAAAAACAAGGCCACAAAACGTAATAAATATTCCAAATGCTTCAATAACAGAAGTGGAGAGCTGACAATTTTAATGGAACTTGGAGAAATGATAGGTGTACAATGTAATTCTTCAATAGTTACCAGCTCTAGGATGTCTTCAAAAGTTAAGAAAGGGCCCTGCTGAACCCCATAACAGCTATCTTAACAGCAACTGTTTTAGTTACACCCTACATTACCAAAGGCCAATCTTCTAAGAGACCTACTCTGTTCAGATAACAGATTTTAGCTACTGTTCAGCCCCCATACACATTAGACTAATAAAATAGATATCGACGGGTTAGGCCCACAGTCATATGCATATGTGACCCCAAATTTTGGACTGCCAACTCTTTTGTTCTCCTAGAAATTAGGTTTTCTCATAGAGAAAACAAGAGTGCTCGGCGGAAAAGTTGCTACTATGAATAGTAGAGCCTGACACCTGAAAGATTTGCCGAACCATTGTTACCTGACAACCATCTAATTTGTATGGTGGTCTTAAGACTATTATGACATATTAGAATAATGGATCCATCAGACTATACTACCCAATGTAAGTGCAGAATAGCATTGGAAAAGGTCAACTCTCCATGTCCTTCAAGATCTCAGTTACTGTAATTACTCACTTTGTGTTCCATGTGAATGAACAACTTTCCAAGTGTCTGAAGACACTTCTTTAAAATCCATTTGATAGTGATGTATGGGGACACCACCATGAGAGTCTGGTTTATTGAAAAATATTTTGGCATAAGTCTGAGATAGTTCTATAACTCGCAAACCATGCGGACTGGAAGGCACATCTACGGGATAAAAAAACATCAAATTAAATAAGTGTAGCTACAAAGTATTCAAGCACTAAGTATGAGAAAATAAGTCTTCAAATTTCATAGGCCAAAAGAAGTCAATATGTCTGGATTATCTGGTAGTCAGTAGTCACCAATCACACAAGGAGGCTAGCGTATCAAAAGGATAGGCTGTTTTAATATTCTTCAAAATCTTCTTTAAAGCCAAGCTATCATAATAATTTATTTGGTATATATGAGTTGTACACGTAAACATATGTAATGTAATTAATATGTCTTTCTAGAGAAAAGTGACAGTCTCAACATTTTTATCAATTTGCCTCTACTGGCTCTCCGCAAATGTTGATAAGTGTCATAAGTATAAAGAGTATCTGTCAGTAGGATTTCACAAGCCCAGTATACCTGTACAAAGCCGGTCTGTTCCTCCATTATAGGGAAATTAGTGTTTTAATTGAAATGCAAATGAGGCTGAAGAACTATTTGTAGACCTAAAGCCTCTGTCACTCCAACTCTATTTCACACACAGCGCTGCCTCCTTCTGCTTAACTGATGACTCCGTTGCCTGAAGTCACACAGTTACATGGCCAGTACTGGGAGAATGGACTGGCCAAGTAAAAGTATTGATGGACTTATCTTTCAAAGAGCTACATACACAGATTAAAAGTTTGGGGGTGAAATAGTACTGAAAAGTTCCCTTTAAGAAAGAAATAGAGTGCTGCGTGGTAATACCATACAAACCACAATTTAACTGTTTTTCAATCTTGCCAGAAAGGTACAATCACCCTTTGTTTTTTTGATAAAAGACAATAATTAATACAGAATGGAATTATCACGTTTAATGGAATCTCCATGTGTCCTCTGCTGCCATCTTATGAAGTTTATAGGGGTGTTTTAGACTTCTGAGCAGAAGTGCAATAACATTTTGGAAAAAATCATCATTAATTTGGCTCAAGGACAAAATATCAATATTGACAAGATTGCGCACAAATAAAGCATTTTTAGAAATACCCCCTTCTACAGATTTCACAGGATGTTTGCATTTAAAGTCACTTATCAGTTTGCATACATGACAAGATCAGACAAATTGCTCCAATATGATACAAATAAACCTAAGAGGAAAAACAGGAAACAAAATGAATAATGTAAATGGTTCCTAAAAAAGGAATAGAATAAGTCAAGTAAGAGGCACATGAACATGCTCCGCTCTGCATGCCTAATCATGTAAATAAGCATTGGTAAAAAAGTGGCTCAGATGCCGAGATCTAGCAAGAAGTAGAATTTGGTATATGTGCGAAAGAGCAAATTTGGCAAAATTAGAGTCTTGTAGATTTACTCAAAATTGGCAGTGAAATTCAAATACATGTGATGCAAATTGAATCTACCAGAAAAGGGTTTAAAAAATCTTATCCACGACCTTTCCATTGTGGTCCCTCCCATACTCCTTTTGCCACTGTCAGTCCACCCCTAGGCTCCTATGTCTTTTGTCTACTATCCTCTTCCTTCCAGTCCTCTGGAGCTGCTATTCTTCACAAGCTTCCACACCATCAGCTGGGGAGAGATTCACATCATTGACTTTAATTAACTTCAGACATGGGTTACATCCCATGTGGTCATGTGGGACAAAGTGAAAAATGGAGGCTCCACAATACATAAAGAGAAAACAATAGAACTGATCAAAAGATTGGCGGTGGAGGGAGAGGTATGGAAGGGACCAAGGAAAGGTGAGGATAAAAAAATGTTAAGCTCTTCCTGGCCCTCTGAATTAATTTGGCTGCCATTTTTGCAAAAACAATTCAGATTCTGGGTGATAGAAATTTCTGAGGAAATTAATAACAAATGTGAATATTCCAAATTGATTTGATCATCTCAAACTCTTGTAAGGCAGCTACTAGACACATCGCTGATGTTTGATCGTTGATGGGAAGAATGCATCACAGAGATGGTTGTCATCTGTGATGTAATCCTAGAGTATTGCTCTAGTGCACATAGCACAAAGAGGATTGTTTGGTGCATTTGGGCCAGATTTTACATGCAGCCTGAGACATGGGCTGCCCACATCCCTCAACTGTGGGTGTGGTTGGAGTCCATTGTTTGACACATGATCTGTGTGTGGAGGAAGACGGCTTCCGGTGTGTTATATCCAAGGTGAGCCCTTATACTAGATGCTATCCAGCCTGTGTGACCAGGACTGCTTCTCAAGAGACTTTGACAAAATAACTATTTATTTTGTTTTACCTGCACTGAAAGCCGTTTATTTTTTTGTCTGCTTATGGCTGATTTATGAAGCAGCAATAAACCAGAATGAACATTTAAATGGAAATGCTTCCTGTTTTGCCTCCCGACACACTCAAGAGAGTATCATTCCCACACTGTGTAGCAATGCGTTTTTTCTAATCAAGTTTTAATTGATTTTCCAGAAATTTTATTGCAATTCCGCTCAGAAATGTTAGTACTCACCACTATGCAACCAGCCTCTGCAGAGAGGATGAGGACTTCAACTCTAAAGCCACATATTGGATGTAGCAATCCTATAATTTAATATTGACCCTTTAATGAGCCTTGCTACATGACTGATAAGAAACCACACCAAAAACTCTATTTGCAAACATGTGTTTTTGGGTGTTTGCCCATCCTCAGTGCAATGCATGAAATCTGATTTGGCTAGGTGATAGGCCTTTGACTAGACATTTGCTCAACAAAGAATCTGTCTATTGAGGCACAGAGTGGCCAACAAAATATGAGAATAGGGTGCACCTTCCAGGATGTCCTCTGCAGATGTCTATTTCTAAGGAATATTCTGCGGTAGGGGAGTGGGAGCATATAAATCGCTCGAATCACACAGTAGAGCTCAATCATAACAGTCACCAGGCAGGAATAGAGACAACGAACAATTACAAAATGTAACAAAGGGGAAAAATACATAAATATGCTTCTTCGAAACATTTCATGCAGCACAACCTTTTTTTATAATGACAGTTAGTGTATAAAATGACCCATTTCTCTATGTATAAAAACAATCAAGAGGAGTTTCAATGCTCTCTTAAGACCAGTGTCTCAGAAATCATTGCAGTCTTTGGTGGCAAAATCCAAAGGTAAGAAAAAAGTGGGGGTTCTGTGGCACATTCCTCTGCTTTTGATGACATTTCTGATTTGAGATTTAAAATTCTAATAATTATTAGTGATGAGCGAATATACTCGTTACTCGAGATTTCCCAAGCACGCTCAGGTGACCTCCGAGTATTTTTTAGTGCTCGGAGATTTAGTTTTCATCGCCGCAGCTGAATGATTTACATCTGTTAGCCAGCATAAGTACATGTGGGGGTTGCCTGGTTGGTAGGGAATCCCCACATGTACTTATGCTGGCTAACAGATGTAAATCATTCAGCTGTGGCAATAAAAACTAAATTTCTGAGCACTAAAAAATACTCGGAGGACACACGAGCATACTCGGGAAATCTCGAGTAACGAGTATATTCTCTCATGATTAATAATTATGTTATGACAATGGTCTCTAACCTGTGGCTTTCCATTTACCACAAGACTACAAGTAGGCTAGAAAGGTCACTGACTGACTGAGTCTTTTGATGTGGTTTGTTTGGATTTTAATAGCACTTTTTGGGGGCAAAAACCTTTTTTTCTGCTTACATTATTGGATGTTAACTTGGAACATGATCTGTGCAGCATTCCGGTGTAAGATTGGAGAGACAGATGATCTTTTTTATAAAAAAAAAATCATAATATTCCCATTGCTCATGATAATGGGGGTTATTCACAAATTATTTATTTATTTTTTCTTATGAGGCTCAGAACTTGCAAGTAGTTGCCTGTATGCCTGTATGCCCACCACTGATTGCTGCTGGCTAACAGTGGTCTCAGACCGCTCCTGCTGGCGACTCTGCTGCTTCATTTGATCTCATGTCAGTTGAGCAGCTCTTGCTCTTCCGGTGTCCTCTCTTGACAGGGCATCACTGCCGACATCATGCTGATTGACAGCTGGCTCCCCACAATTAGGCAACAGGGAGCCATCTGTCAATCGGTTTTACATCGACAGTAATGCCCTGTAAACTGAGTAAAGTGGAAAGGAAGAAGGCTGCTCTGTTGACATATTAGCAAATGTAAGACTTTATACCCATAAGAAAATAATAAAAAAGTCCCCTTAGGGCATCCTCGGAATTTTATATTTGCAAACGTATGCCATATATCTCGAATGAGAATCGTGTTCTAAAGTAATCATAAGACCTGTTTACATAGATAATCTGTATGTTGTGACTGACTAAGACTTGCTGGTGAGACGTTTGAGAACAATATCCCATGGTGGATGTGAGCATCAGATGTCTGGTCAGCCGTACCTCATGCCCAGTCATGTGCTTTTCCGCTTCATGCTTTTCAGCTTTACACTATAAATACCATACAAGTTATACTTTAGGGAAATCATCCACTCAATTTAATTCATATCCCAGACTGTCAAAATGCAACATTTGTAATCTTGTTTAAAAAAGAAATACCAACATCTCGAAGGGAATACAAGACAAATATAAAACCTTAAGCCCTTTCAGAGTGACTGGCAAAGTTATTTATCTTGAGGGTAAAAGAACCTAAATAGGCATTAGTAAAAGTCTGTTACATAAGAATCACACTGCACATACCAGCCAATGTGAGCACATACTCCTGAATTCTTGATCCTATTGAATTGATCGCTGTACAGTTGTATCGTCCAAAGTCATTGTCTGATATTGGAGTAATCTAAAAAAAACAATAATAATAAAAATAAAAAAATAAAAACTTTCTGAATATAAAAGTTATACTTATGAGACGTTAAGCACATTGCAATATATCATCATTCTGAACTTTGTTCCCTTTCCTCACCACCAAACTAATGTCCTCCTTGTTTCCCAGCTGTATGCAGTCGTCTGACATCCTTGTCGTAATGTCATGCCATGTGATCATGACAGTCAATTAATGTCTAACTCTATGATATTCCTCCCATGAGGACATCACATGCCATTCCTTGACCACCATGATCACCTGATATGAAGTCACATGGCTATCAAGTCAATGCATGAAGCTGGAAGAACCATGGACCTCCAGTAACAACACTATTATAATACGAACAGTAGATATATTGAATTTGTTTGAATGCAAACCATTTAAAGGACATTCAACTTCAATGTTTGTATAACATTGATGTCTCATCCTTAGGGAAGGATGAAACTGCACTTGGGAGCAGTGTAATAAGTAGGGTTTCTTTCCCTACATTTCTTGACCCTCCTCAAACTCTTGCCAGTATCAGTTTATGCCTCTTTATTAATCATCCTTAGCATTTTGATGTGGTTTGGATCTCTATTTACTGTGCTGCATTTATTGTTTCATGATTTGTTTTAATTTTACCTTTTTGCTACTGCTTCACTGTTGTGCCATGTTGTACATTTATAAAATTGGATATTGAGGTTTACAGTTGAGGGTATTTCCCTGTATCTTTTGGGTAGGTTATATTAGTTACTCGCTTTAAACATAAACAAGGGCGGAAATAATGAGGGCAATCTGGACTACCGCCCAGGGGGGTCCATGTCCAGATTAGATTACCCTTATCATGATACTTTTGGCGCTTTTTGCTGCACAGGGATAATTCCTATTGCTCTGCTGCTGGCAATAAAGCGATGGAGTGCAGCTGCACATGGAAGGTGTGGTGGTGCACCATCTTGGGTGTCAGGTCCAAGCATTCCTACATGAACAGTTTCCTGGAAAGTGGATTGGTCATCACGGGCCAGTTGAATGGCCACCAAAGTCTCCCGATCTGACAACCTTAGACTTTTATGTTTGGGGTCATCTGAAGGCAATTGTCTATGCTGTGAAGACACGAGATATGCAGCATCTGAAATAACGGATACTGGAAGCTGGGGCTAGCATTTCTTCTGCGGTATTGCTATCAGTGTGTCAAGAGTGGGAGAAGAGGGTTGCATTGACAATCCAACACAATTTGCAGCACTTTGAACACATTTTATAAGTAGTCATAAACTTTTAAATAACTCAGGAAAGAATAAAGTTACGTTAAAACCAAGCACACCATTGTTTTTCTTATTAAATAAGTTTGATGTGTCACATGACCCTCTTCCCATTGGTAAAAATAAAGTTGGATCAAAAATGGCTGACTTCAAAATGGCCGCCATGGTCACCACCCATCTTGAAAAGTTTTCTCCCTCCCATATACTAATGTGCCACAAACAGGAAGTTGATATCACCAACCATTCCCATTTTATTTAGGTGTACCTATTCAAATTGCTCACCCTGTATATTCAGTGATGCAATGTGGGGGATTTTTTATTCAGGAAACACATGTTTATGTATATATATATTTATATATGCAACCTTTTTATTATCAGGGGCACAATGAACAGGACAGCAAATTTTACAGTGACCACATCACAGCTTTAGGAAATTGTCAAGAAGGTTTCGAAAGATGGAAAAGAAACCAAGAAAATGGCTGTATTCAGATGAAAAGTCAGCGGCAAATTACAGGATATAAGTATTTGTTTTGTTTCTACACTGTACAAAGGTCCATTTACAGGATGACGGGTGGCACTAAATGACCATTGATTGGTAGGTAGATTATTAGCGATAGGTGGGCGTTTAACAGCCTGTTTACATAGGAGGACCACAGTAAACGATGTGCATTTGGCGATCTGTAATAGATTGTTTAGTGCATATGGGATGCCATGGTTCGCGGCTGCGTGAGCCCTGTTTACACAGGACAATGCACGGCAGAGAATAATGATCTTTTGTGCTGCACAAAAGATCATTTCACCAGATGAACGAGCATTTGACTCATCCAGCTGATGATCAGCAGCATGCTTACACATAAAGATTATATCTTAAGTACACATGTTCACAATAATGTTTCAATGTTAATTTAGCTTTACTTGCAGAGAGATGATGAGTAATACTCTTGTTTTTAAAAAACCTCCCTTATTATGCATAACATCGTCCTTTAGTTTTTTCTTCTCTTGTTATAGCGCCGTCCCTTATTACATAATATATTTTATTGTTATCTATAGCCCTGTACATCAGAGGAAAAAATTGTCGAGCCGCACTATGCATGCCTCTCTCTATCTCCCTACATCTGCCCATTTGTTCATCATGTACATGCCCTCCCAAAAACATTATGTGAAAAATAACATGATACATTGGGGACTATGTCTTTTTAACAATTTTTATTCTGTGTTTCTTATGTTGTACTTGCTTATTAAACAACTAGGTTTAGACATATATCCAGGTATAGAAAATGTAAAGCACAGCCTAAGGGGGGAGGTGCACAGTCATAGGTTCCCAAACCTTGACGTATATATGCAAGTGACTAGCACACTCCGGAGTGTTGTGATGCAAGAGAAGAGGGTTTATTTACATACAATGATCACAAACGTTTCGGTCGATACTGGACCTTCATCAGTGTGCTAGATACACTTGTATGCTTGATTGTGCCCCCCCAAAAAATAGTTAATTTGCATCCGTATAACAGGCCTGGCAGTATACACCAGTTAAGGCAAATTTGGCCTTCTAGTGGAGGAAAGAAATGTCAATATAAAAGACCTGGAAGACTTAGGTCAGTGAGGCTGCAAAGGCCATCAAAGACTCACAGAGACAGGATGTGGGCACACGCGGTATCCACCGCCTCACTGACCTAAGTCTTCCAAGTCTTTTATATTGACATTTCTTTACAGTCAGCAATTTTGATCATAATGATCAAAAACTATCCAAGGTCCGCTTACTATCAACTAAACCCTGCTGACAGTACCCCACTTTGGTATGCTTATAATCAAACCCATGAATTAGACCTCTGTTTGAATCTTCCGATGACATTTCTACAGGAG
Organism: Ranitomeya variabilis; assembly: GCF_051348905.1. Lineage (NCBI taxonomy): Eukaryota > Metazoa > Chordata > Amphibia > Anura > Dendrobatidae > Ranitomeya > Ranitomeya variabilis. Next base: position 46,370,533 of record NC_135234.1, read on the forward strand.
TTGAAAATGTACATCCAACTACACGTACAGACATGTTTCTAGAGGTATCATAGACTATTATTCCTTCCTTTCCGACAGAATCCAAACTCTGCTAGCCATAGTGCTGATCTTGTTCCTGAGGGTCCCAAATGCACTTTGCAACCATTATCTTGGAGCTGTAATGTACCTGGAATGATCTTCCTCTAAATCTTTATGTAAGACATAAATGTTTGATGGTAGTTGTATTTTTTTCATTTTTGTGACTAAAAGTCATACTTCCAAATAGTACCGTAATTGCCTAATCAGTGGCTCTCTAGCCCATCTCCTATTTGTACGCGTACATATCTACAGTATATCGAGACTCGTTATTTGTAGCTATTCTCTGCTACACTGAATCAGTTTTCTGTTCAAAATTAAAAATATTATAGGGAATTTTAATAATAATAAAAACTGTTGACTTTCAAAGCTTAACATGTCTCTGAAGAGTAATAAAACAGATCTGAGCTAAGTAATGACTATAGTGATAGAACGTCAATTCTAATAAATATGTCATTTTTGTCATCTGAGACATTGTACCACTCAAAGAAAATAAAACTGTGCCATGAATAATGAATATGGCACTGATTATACCCTGTATCTACAAATATCTGGATAGGGGCTGATGACCTACAGCTTGATAAATGCTTGTTTAGCTTCCTAGGCCCAAAACCTTTCATGATTAATGGCACAGAAACTCTCCATAATTCTCCCTGGTGCTAACAAAATTGAAAACACGGAATATTCAAGAAGTTGAGTTTCACCCAACTTTATGAGTAATTGTCTGAGAAATAACACTGCAAGAAGAACAAATTCCAAACGTATGTGAGTTAGAAGAAAATGTAAATGATCAATGTAAGGATCATTGTAAAAAAATATATAAAAAAATAAAAAGTGCTAAAAAAAAATTATGTACTTAAAAACAGGGGTACGTTTGTAGGGGTATGTTTCCTCTTAGGTGCAAACAAATCTCCTGTGTAATATGGTCCCAGCTAAGTAGACAAGACCTCAACAAATCCCATCTACACATTTTGTAAGATTTCTGCTCAGATATTGATATTAGGTGCAGGTTTTACTGCAGCATGTCTGGAATTGCTGTCAATCAATGCCAGTAGACAGTGGGAGTGCAGTAGTGTAATTGCCATTTTAGCATGTACCAGAAAGCATGGAGGAGTAAAATAAGCCATCCTTCTCCTCCTACTCCTTGCTCTCTCCCACACAGATTTCAGATATACTGCGGCATTCATGCTGACATTGAGAGCAGGGACAATTAAAGGGAATCTGTCACCTAATTTTTCACATATATGCTGTGGCCACAGCCATCAGGGGCTTATCTACAACATTCTGTAATGCTGTAGATAAGCCCTTGATGTAACCTGAAAGATAAGAAAAAAAAGTTATATTATATTCATCCAGGGGCGGTCCCGGTGCGGTCCGGGCCGATGGGCGTCCCGGTCCGGGTCAGGTGCCTCTCATCTTCATACGATGACATCCTCTTCCTTGCTTCGTGTCGCGGCTCCTGCGCAGGCATACTGATTTGCCACATTGAGGGCAGAGTAAAGTATTGCAGTGTGCAGGTGCTGCTCCTCTCTGAGCTTTCCCAGCGCCTGCGCACTGCAGTACTTTGCTCTGCCCTCAACAGGACAGAGAATTACACCTGCGCAGGAGCTGCAACGGAAGCAAGAAAGAGGATGTCATCGCATGAAGATGGTTGAGGCGCCAGACCCAGAACTGCGACGCCCATCGGACCCGGACCACAACGGACAGCCCCTGGGTGAGTATAATCTAAATTATTTTTCTTACCTTAGAGATTACATCGGGAGCTTATCTACAGCATTACAGAATGCTGTAGATAAGCCCCTGATGACGGTGGGCTTAGCATATATGCGAAAAATGAGGTGACAGATTCCCTTTAAACTTAGTTTTTAAAAGGAACCTGATAGCTCATATATTCTGCTTGATCCACAGGCAGCCTGTATTAGCCATGTATGTTTGACTCTCTTTGAAAATACCACAGTGTTCCAGAAAAAAACATAATTATTGGACAGACATGTCCCTGGCGGCTACTCCTTGTCCAGAATTGACAAGCTTCTTCCTGCATGCATTTATGGTGAGAGACCGGGAAGTCCAGAGGAGGGGTCAGGGAGAAGCATCTGGGGACCTGTCTGCCCAAGTAGTCTTCCATATGGCTCAATCCATGGCAGCTGTCTATTTCTGAAGCATCAAACAGACAATATCTGTTACATGTTTACCATGCATCGGACAGCATGTATCAGCTTTAAACACTTAATTTTACCATTTAGAGGATAAGAGGATATTAGGTATCTGATAATATACTTCTCATGCCTTCCAAGGGTAAATCCTGATGACTGGATCCCTTTAACTTTAACCATTTTTCACTTTTATCCTGTGCTGTAACATCACTATATTAATTATCTAGATGTCTTGACCATATAAAAACTCATCACTGTAATTTCATTGTTTATTATCCCAGCTCTGTGTCTTTTATGTGACATCATTGTCACTTAAATCATTTCCATACCATGACATCACTGTAGGCAATGATCTTATCCTATGTCTCCCCAGTGTTTATTATTTATGTATTATACCATCACTGTGCCTGATATTCCTGTGAAGAGACATCAGTTCGCCAACATTGTGTTCATGTTTACATTGCTGTGACATCACCGTGTACATTATTTCCATATGGTGAGGTCATGATGCTGTGACATCACCGTGTAAATTATTTCCATATGGTGAGGTCATGGTGCTGTGACATCACCGTGTACATTATTTCCATATGGTGAGGTCATAGTGCTGTGACATCACTTTGTACATTATTTCCCTACGGTGAGGTCATGGTGCTGTGACATCACATGTACATTATTTCAATGCTGTGTACCGCACACTGTTTATTATTCATATTTTGTGACATTATGGGGTTCATTAGAACTGTGCTCACCTCTAACAGAATCTTCTTCCCGTCCCTGTAGGTTTTTATATTTGTTATATTCCGTGCAGGTAAGAGAATTTTTTCTCTACTCCAGAAAATTGATGATGGTGGGTTGGAGATAACATCACAACTGATATTAATTGGATTGTTTTCCCAAGAATAATAGATGGTTTGATTTGAAATAAATTTCGGTGCATCTGTTGGAAGACAAAGTTTGCAATGAATATTACAAATGAAATTTAAATTGATTTGTCACAATTGCAGATGTAACATCTACACAGATCGCATCAGGCTCAGGTGAAAAAGAGAACAAATCATAATAATCTATGAAGGGTAAAATTGGAAACAATATGTGAAGCAAAACAAAGAAATATGAGACAAACCTATAGTAAGGGAATACAGAAGGTGCTAGAACACTTACAAAAGCAAATCCTGGGGTTACTGAGTGTTATCAAACGGTGTAATCAAAATATTGCATGACATATAAGTTAACGGGGAGTTCTGAGCCTTTAATATAGAAACATACCTACATGTTGGTGAATGCTTATCAAAACATATCTAGATGAATGAATGATAGAAAAATAGCAAACAGGAGCAGCTCTGTGCTTCCCAATATATGGGTTTAAGTCTCAAGACCCTTACTTGCTAAACCCATAAAAAAAAAGACAAGCAATGACCTTACTTTTCACAACCAGAATTTCGGATCAATACCTTAGAGAAAAACAGAGAGGCTTCGGAAAGGTTCTCACTAAACAGCCTGCTGTATCTGGCACTTCCTGTTTGGCTTATTGATTTACTATCTTGATTATCCAGTTGTACTGGTCATCACTGTTCCATGTGTAATCCAGCAAGTTCTGCACTGCTGTATCATCGACTCCAGTCATTGCTGCTCATTCTGACTTACAGAATCCACATCACCAGATCAGTCCATAACACTTTCACTGATGGGAGGATTGCTAAGCCACCTATGGAGGAAGTTACTGACTTCAAAAGTATGCTACAAAAAACAAACTTAACCAAGGCGTCCTAATAAAATGATAAAGAGTGAACAGGTGAACAGTCCCACCAGCTTGCACCTGTTCACATTTTCAGCATTCTGTTAGGAGGTTCTGGTCAGATTTTTTTTGTAGCATGCATTTAGAGGTGGTGACTGCCTCCTCATTTGTCTGAGCACAGGTCCCATTAATCCAAGGTTGCTATTAACTAGTGCTGGATTATACCTTCCCTTTAAATTTTTAGGCATTGGCTTGGCCAGAAAGAAGTATGTGTGACTTTTTTTGTGGTTGATCGGCACACATGTTTTGACTAGTGATGAGCGAGTGTACTCGTTGCTCACGTTTCCCACAGCACGCTCAGGTGATCTCCGAGTATTTTGTAGTGCTCGGAGAATTAGCTTTCATCTCCGCAGCTGCATGATTTGTGGCTGCTAGAGAGCCTGAATACATGAGGGGATTCCCTAACAAACAGGCAACCCCCAGATGTATTCAAGCTGTGTAGCAGCTGTAAATCATTCAGCTGAGGAGACAAAAACTAAATGTCCGAGCACTAACAAATAATCAGAGACCACCCGAGCGTGCTCTGGGAAACGTGAGCAACGAGTATACTCGCTCATCACTAGATTTGACCAATTTGTCAGCTGAAAACCTCAATTTAACAACTAAATTCCCAAAATGTTGTGACGCTGTGTAAAATGTTAAGAAAATAAGAATGCAATGATTTTGAAATCTCTTGTAGGCATTTTTTATTCATAACAGAACATAGATCACAGATCAGAAGGTTGAATAGTGGACGTTTTTTCTACTTCATTTAAAAAACTACTATTGTAGAAATATTAGAATAAAGATAGGAGAAACTGGAGCATAATATATAAAAAGATACTTTATTATTACAAAAATTTAAAACCAACATCAGTAATACTTAGAGGTATATAGTAGTTGCCATGATTCATATACTGTATATCGGGGGAAACCCACCCCTCTAAAGTCCCCATGCTGTACAATGGTCCTGGAAGGGGGGAAAAAAAGGGATATAAGAATCCCTTCCGTACAATACCGCCTGGTACAGTGATCAGCTGGTGACTGGATGTCAAATGAACAAAATAAATATATAAACAATAAATCAGCCTAATCAACTTACCAGGACGCAGGAGGGGAGATAGAGGAGCGTGGTCCCGCCAGAATAACAACCCCGACACGTGTTTCGCGGCTGGAAAACGCCGCTTTTTTAAGGAAGTGCAGTGTAGAAATATTAGGTAGCAACTAGTGATGAGCGAGTATGCTTGTTACTCGAGATTTCCGAGCATGCTCGGGTGTTCTCCTAGTATCTTGGGTGTGATCATAGATTATATTTGTGTTCCTGCAGCTGCATGATTGCCTGGTTGTTGAGGAATCCCCACATGTATTCAGGCTGTCTAGCAGCCGCAAAGAATGCAGCTGTGGGGACACAAATATAATCTACGAGCACGGCCAAGATACTCGGACAACTCCCAAGCATGCCATGAAAACTTGAGTAATGAGCACACTTGCTCATCATTAGTAGCAACACATCTCAAAAAAGTTGGGCCCGGGCAATGTCTATAATTGTGTAGTATTCCCTCTTCTGTTTGTAACAGTCTGTAAACAATTGGGAAGTGAGGAGTCCAATTTCTGGAGTTTTAGAAGAGGAATGTTACCCCTTTTCTTGTTTGATGCAGGATTCAATTGTTCCAAAGTCCTGGGTCTTCTTTGCCTAATTTTTTTTGTTTCATAATGTGCCAAATATTTTGTCTTGGTGAAGTCTGGACTGAAGGTGGCCGGTTCATCACCTGAACTCTACTGATAGGTAATAATTCTGTTGTGATGGATGCAACATGTGGTTTAGCATTGTCTTGCTGCAATATGAAGGGCTTTCCCTAAAATAGACATTGTCTGAATGGGAGCATATGTTGTACTGAAACTTCTATATTATACCAAGCACTGATATTGCTTTTCAAGATGTGCAAGCTGCCCATACCACTGGTACTAATGCAGCCACATACCATCAGAGATGCAGTTTTGAACTGTGCAATTTTAATAACCTGGATGGTCCTCTACTCTTGGATCTCCTGATTTCAGAGAGTTTTGACTCAAAGAAGATGGCAGTTGTTCCACAATTTTTAAATTGCAGCTGTTCACAGATTGGTTAACCTCTCACCATCTTTGCTTCCGAGATCCGAGAGACTCTGTCTCTTTAACATGTTATTTTTATACACATTATAGGGTTCATTGTCTCAGGTAAGTGCTGAAGTTCACTAAGGCATGGGATTGTCAAAGCAGTGTGAGATTTATTTAACTCCAAAAACTCGCTCAGCTCTTTTTCAATGAAGTCAAAGCAATAATGTAGTCTCACCCAGATGACAATACAGATCTTTCTTTAATTCAGTGTGCTCACATTCACCGGTGACTCAGACAAGGCTGATCTAGTCCCAGTTCAGTCACACAAAATGCCTATTGTTCATAGCAACCAGTGATACTTGCTGTTTGTTGCACACGACCTTGTGCAGTCTCCTCACAGAGAGACTCTGACCTGTCTCTCTCTGCTCCAACACAAATCCAATCTGCTCAGCTTCCCGTAGCTGACTGACCAATGAATAAGTCACCTGGCCATGGCCATCCAGGTACACCTAATCAGAACCTGTGGTGCTAGGATTTAACCCTAGCCTACCTGGCTTTCCTACAACAGTTATGTGACTTACGCTTAGCGTTTTTTTTGTTAATACCACTTTACTTTCCCAGCCTTATGTTAACCTTTCCCATCTCTTTTGAGACTCGTCGCTTCCAATCAATTTCTAAATTAGTTCATACTTTTTTTAAATGAAATGGAAAATCATCTAACTTTACAGTCTGATCTGTGTTCTATGTTCTGTGATGAATAAAATATAAGAGATTTCCAAATCATGGAATTCTTGCTTTCTTTACATTTTACACATAATTTTTGCAACTTTGTTGGAATTTGGGTTTAGGAGTAAATTGTATATGGCAGTAATTAAATTTGAAATTCAATTATTTAATATTTGCATATGTGGTATCTTGGTGCAGTCTTGCACCTGTTCACATTTGCTTTTTCCGTTAGCAGGTGCCGATCAGATTTTTGATAAGTAAATATTTATATTTTATTTATATTATTTTGACTGGTTTTATGCTGCACCTCTGTTTTGATGCTAGTGGGACTTACTTTGGGTTGGATGATCATGTAAAAAAAAGTAGTTTCATGAATTCTCTTTCTTCTTATAGACATAGCCAATATTTATAGCTACCAGCACAAATCCCCTAAAGGCACAGTGAGAGAGATAACAGGCATGTTATGTGTGAAGTCCTGTGTTACAGGAAAAAGGATCTGAGATATATTAATGTGCTCCGAGTTCACACAAGAAGAAAATGTAGATCAGGGTGACTTCTGTACATGTCAGACCATCATAAAAAGACATTTGAGCTCCAGAGAGAAGCAGCTTAGTAACTTTACATGGAAACCATTTTGCCAACATTTCTTATACACTCACCGGCCACTTTATTAGGTACACCATGCTAGTAACGGGTTGGACCCCCTTTTGCCTTCAGAACTGCCTCAATTCTTCGTGGCATAGATTCAACAAGGTGCTGGAAGCATTCCTCAGAGATTTTGGTCCATATTGACATGATGGCATCACACAGTTGCCGCAGATTTGTCGGCTGCACATCCCAAAGATGCTCCATACAAGGCAGGATGGATCCATGCTTTCATGTTGTTTACGCCAAATTCTGACCCTACCATCCGAATGTCGCAGCAGAAATCGAGACTCATCAGACCAAGCAACGTTTTTCCAATCTTCTACTGTCCAATTTCGATGAGCTTGTACAAATTGTAGCCTCAGTTTCCTGTTCTTAGCTGAAAGGAGTGGTACCCGGTGTGGTCTTCTGCTGCTGTAGCCCAATCTGCCTCAAAGTTCGACGCACTGTGCGTTCAGAGATGCTCTTAGGCCTACCTTGGTTGTAACGGGTGGCGATTTGAGTCACTGTTGCCTTTCTATCAGCTCGAACCAGTCTGCCCATTCTCCTCTGACCTCTGGCATCAACAAGGCATTTCCGCCCACAGAACTGCCGCTCACTGGATTTTTTTTCTTACCATTCTCTGTAAACCCTAGAGATGGTTGTGCGTGAAAATCCCAGTAGATCAGCAGTTTCTGAAATACTCAGACCAGCCCTTCTGGCACCAACAACCATGCCACGTTCAAAGGCACTCAAATCACCTTTCTTCCCCATACTGATGCTCGGTTTGAACTGCAGGAGATTGTCTTGACCATGTCTACATGCCTAAATGCACTGAGTTGCCGCCATGTGATTGGCTGATTAGAAATTAAGTGTTAACAAGAAGTTGGACAGGTGTACCTAATAAAGTGGCCGGTGAGTGTAGACTGAAATTTTGTTTTGTTTTTTCCCAAAAATCACAATGTAGTCTTATAATAATGTACACATATACTCATTCATTTGTGCCGATATAGCATATTTTTTAAAATCTGCCCATTTTTTAGATATCACCGAGGGTAGAGCAAAGTATTGTAGTGCGCATGCGCCAGTATTCTTTGGCCTTTTCTCATGCATGCACATTACAGTACTTTGCTCTCTGCCCTCAGCAGGGCACAGAAGTGTGGCCTGCGCAGAAGTGCGATGTCAAGGACACTGTGTGGATGACATAAGGGGCATCATCTACAAGAAGCAAGAAGAGAGGAGGCACCGGATCAAGAACAGTGACCGCCTCGTAGGTGAGTATAATAAAAGCTGTCTTTTGTTTTATAGGAAGCACATTGGGGACATATAGGCAGCATTCTAGAATGCTATCACATAGGGCTTACAGGTGCTGGCCCTACTGTATATGGGACAAACCTGGTGACAAGTTCCCTTTAAGAGGAACAATGTGCTGCAGGATGCGGATGGGACTGTATATAGAGGTGCTAAAAGGAGAGTCATACTGCAGGATGGGCTGTATACAGGGGTCTAGCAGAAGATATATTTTGCAGGATGGGGTTCTGTATAGTGAAGGTAAAAGGAGAGATATAGGGCAGGATGGGGCTCTGTGTACAGGGGGTGACATTTTGAGTTTCATAACACTGATGTGTCGATATAGATGTGGATCACATTACCGGGGCCTCATCTGCTATATATTTACAACATATCTCATGGATATGTCATAAATGTACAAGATGGGAATAGCCATTTAAACATCTTAATGTTACAGTTAAAGTAAATCTGTCACCAGGTTTTTTCTACCTAATCTGAGAGCATCATGATGTAGAGATCTAATTCCAGCTTTGTGTCACTTACCGGGCTGTTTGCTGTAGTTTTGAAAAAAAATCACTATTTTACCAGCAAGATATTATGGCTAAAAGACCAGTAAACCTGCTCCCATGTAATCCATTATATTCATAAATTCTGTCCCGTCCCCACCATTGATTGGCAGCTTTCTGCCTATGCACAGAAAGCTGTACATCAGCGGTGTGGATGGAGTTATACATAGCTTAACATTCAAAGAACTGTAGATCTGCAGCAGATGTGATTTTATCAAAACTGCTTCAAGCTGCCCAATAAGTGATACAATGCTTGAATCATTTATTTTAGATTTTTATTATAATTTGTCCTTTTTTTGCTAAAATTGAAGACAGGGAAAACATGACTTTGAGCCCAATAAATCAGATCGGTACAGTACATTTTTTTCATAACACTAATGACATACTACACAGAAAGTGACTTACATTCAACATTCAGATACATGCTCTTCTGATGGCCGCCAATTCTGCTTGCTGCTTCACAGTCATATCTTCCCGCGTCTGATAACATCACATTTCTAATGCGCAAAGAGGACTTCCCATGATGTCCTACACTTTCTATACGATCATCTTGGCTCTGTTCATGGTGTATGAAGAAGAAAATATGTCCAACATGATTCCATGATACTGCACAGTATATACTAATACATGTATAACTGAACCCAACTCAGGAAAGTATAACACAGGGCTTTAATTACACCGCCAGAATTGTATGCACCAAAAATGGAGTAATACCCTATGAAAATACAAATATTAATAAAGAAGTTTGGTATTAGATTATCGAGTTATGGAGCAATGTCAGGGTGATTCTGGAAAATATCAGTCCGTTTTTCATTACTCTCATACAGATCTCTTTTAATAGAGCAGCTCATATTCTCAGAACACCATAGATGGGACCAAACTGTCTGAAAATACCCTACTTCCTACAGTTTTGCACACTAGCTCAATGCTGTCAATCAATGCTGCATCCAGCTGAGACTAGCCATGAAAAATAGAAGAGTTTGTCTTCCGCCATTTTCAAAGTAAGAGATAAAAGTTGCCATCTTTAAGAGATTAAAGGGAACCTGTCACCCCCAAAATCGAAGATGAGCTAAGCCCACCAGCATCAGGGGCTTATCTACAGCATTCTGGAATGCTGTAGATAAGCCCTCGATGTATCCTGAAAGATGTGAAAAAGAAGTTAGATTATACTCACCTGGGCGGGCGGTCCGATGGGCATCGCGGTCCGGTCTGGGGCCTCCCATCTTCTTACGATGACGTCCTCTTCTTGTCTTCATGCTGCGGCTCTGGCACTGGCATACTTTGTCTGTTGAGGGTAGAGCAAAGTACTGCAGTGCGCAGGCGCCGGGAAAGGTAGCAGACGCCCACCACCTGCGCAATGTAGTACTTTGCTCTGCCCTCAACAGGGCAGACAAAGTACGCCTGCGCTGGAGCCGCAGCGTGAAGACAAAAAGAGGACGTTATCTGATGAAGATAGGAGGCCCCGAACCGGAGCGCGACACCCAGGTGAGTATAATCTAACCTCTTTTTCTCATCTTTCAGGATACATTGGGGCTTATCTACAGCATTACAGAAGGCTGTAGATAAGCCCCTGATGCTGATGGGCTTAGTTCATCTTTGATTTTGGGGGTGACAGGTTCCCTTTAACCTCTTTTTAATAAAATTTATATAGATAGAAGTACATGCTAAATTCTCCTCTCACTATTGAAAAATGGAGAGTAGTTACAAGAGGCAACTCCTGCGGTGGAGGACTTATTTGAATGTGCACCATGTATTACCATGCATCTCCTGCTGTGGCCACTGCAGGAGAACTGTAAGATGGGACCACTGGCGATCAATTGATCTCTTGCCTGTGAGTATTTGGTGAAGGGCTTGTCAGAATGGGACATGATTTTTCATAAAGCATAATTATTACTTTTTAAGGAAATAGCTCCTCACCGTTTGTACAAATGTCCTTTATGGAAAGAGAAAATATATTCTGCAAATCTGTTTTTAGGAATGGAAGCACAGTGGCTTATTATACACTTTTGATAAAAACGGAGTCTGACTGATGGCTGTTCTCCTTGCCCAGAATTGACAACCTCATTCTAAGTGAATCAACAATCATAGTTAATGTGAAATGAAATAGCTGGAAGGGCATGTATATTGGCATGGCCATGGACTATAGCATATAATAACTGTCAAGAAATGAGATTTTTTTTTTCCAAGTGTGTTATAATATATCCATCTATCGCTCCATGTTTGCATTTTTTTCCAAGGCTATTTAGAATAAAATAACAGATGCGAATAAGGAAAGAGAAAAAATAAAATCTCATTCTTGCAGGCGAGAAATATTTCAAGTTCATAAATATAAACAAGAGCATCCATAATTTATGAGGCTTCCAGCAAGAGTCCATAGACTCGATGTTTATCACTAAACTCTGGAAGTTGCAGTTGTTACTCTTTTATTGAGAGGATATAGGCAAAGAATAAATTAATGGCTTAGGAACAGGAGAAACAGGTACAAAAATTAAAGGTGTTGTCCAGGATTATAATATTAATGAACTGCACTGATCATCTGTTACAAGGGTCAGAGACCTCCGGAAGTACACGAGGTACAGACCTGAAACACCATCGTTTAGTACCTTGTGCAGTGGTCATATTTGGCTGATCATTTCCTATTGATGAAAATGGCAGAGGAGATACATTATCTAAGATGGTCACTAGTGTCCATTTACTAGCTGTGATGTTCCACCTCTATTCACTGTGTCTTCCAGTGGCCTTGGGACCTCACAGCAGCTGATCAATAGGGGGTGATGGGTGTTGGATATTGATGAACTATTCTAAAATTGCTGCTTAAAAATACACACTAGTTATGAGCGAGTATACTCGTTGCTCGGGTTTTCCCGAGCACGCTCGGGTGATCTCCGAGTATTTGTTAGTGTTTGGAGATTTGGACAGTCTGAATACATGTGGGAATTCCCTAACAAACAGGCATTCCTCACATGTATTCAGCTTCTCTAGCAGCCATAAACCATGCAGCTGCTGCTACTAAAACTAAATCTCTGTGCAGTCTCAAATACTCGGAGACCACCCGAGCGTGCTCCGGAAAACCCGAGCAACGAGTATACTCGCTCATCACTAATCCACACCCAAAATAAGTTTGGGCTTTTAGTAATATCATTAAAAAACATGCCTAGATCTCCCCAATTCTACAAATGCTACCGTAATGGTGACAGATTGATTGACTCAAGATTTAATGGATAGAGTCACAGTGAATATTTTTCGTATCCACGCAGGAATTCTTAAGAAAAGTTCTCCTATCCGTGTACCCAGTGTCAGACTGAAGAACATTAGGCCCACCAGAGGATATGATTCTGAGGGCCCACCTTTCTCCCCCACTCCAGAGCCCCATAACAGCTGCAAGGTTTGCACTATGTGCTCTCCTGAAGAAGAAGGTAGTGCCCACAGGAGGAATCTCTGGTCCTCTGGTGGGCCAGTCCAACCCTGCATGTACACTACTAGAGCATATTTACGTCATAAAGGAAGGTCCCCCATTCAAGGGAGAATCGTTCTGGTAGACCTGTCCAGCTAGTGCATTAAACTGCTACCCAGACACTTCAATGGCTTCCATGTAATGCTATATTTCCCTACAGCACTTTCTACAGGGAGAATAAGAAGCCAGACCTGCAGTCATCAGCTCATTGGCCACTTGGTTTCATTCCAAAAAGTAGTTATCTGAGTGAGACAAGTATTTTAACTAGACAAGCTTAGAAGAAGAACTCCAATGTCCCTTTTCCTATGACAAGAGGGTTCTGTCTTCAGCCCAGGTTTGTTGGTCTCCACCTGGGAAGAAGCACTTTCTGCTCTGGGTATACTGGCTTGTAGCTTCCAGAAACTAATGGATATTTTTGCTTTTACTTTGAAACATGATTGGCTCATTAGAACCAATGTGACCTAATGTATATCAACAAAACATGAATGCAAATGTAAAAAATAAAGAAACTCTCACCTTATCTCCATCAGTGAAAGTCTTTCCATCACTTGCTCTCTTCCATGTGATCTCCGGTACGGGTTCTCCCTCTGCTTCACATGTCAGGGTTACATGACCATTTTCAACCGTAGTCTCGTTTTGCAATTGTATAATATGAGGCTGCACTGTTAAGAAAATTAATTAAATTACTGCTTAAATTATTTAATAGAGTAACTTAGCAACAAGACTCATGGGCTGTGGATGGGATGTATTCCATATTGTCGAGGTTTGTTTAATCTACTAGAGAAACTAACAGTAAATGCCTTTGCTGTGTTGATATACTGCTTAATCAGGGTTACTGAACGGACATTTACTTTTATTCAGCTGGGTTTTATGTAACAGTTTAGAATCCATGTAATCAAATTAGCTTCCTGAAGATACATTTATAGTTTATGTATCCAACAGCACTGATATAGAAGTAAAATCTGAACTGTGGCAAGCTATTGTTTTTTTCCAGAACTGGTTTTATATGGATGTATAAAGAGGGCCCAATGCCAGGTTCACAAGCTCAGCATTTGGTCAGTACTTCTTGTCAGTATTTGTAAGTCAAAATCAGAAGTAGGGCAATTAAATGAAAAGTACAATAGAAACAAGTCACCACTTCTGCATTTTTCACACACTCCTGGGTTTGGCTTACAAATAATGACATAAAAATGCTGACCACATACTGATTGTATGAACGTGACCTTTGGCTGCGACACAGGTTGTGTCTAAGGCTGGAGTCACACCAGCATATAGCATCAGATGTGAGAGCATTGGATGTTATATGCTAATGACCCTCGGCTCCTGCTTTGCTGCGACCTCCAACCTCCAACCTCCAAATGGCCATCATATACCGATGTCCAGACCTGACGACTGCCTTTATTGACCAATTATCCACCTGGCTCCTTCACTTTCTCTCTGCTGACATTCCCACCATCATCATGGGTGACTTCAACATCCCCATTGACATCCACCAGACAGCAGCCTCCAAACTCCTGTCCCTTACTTCATCTTTTGGGCTTACTCAGTGGTCCTCCTCAGCCACCCACACAGACGAACACACATTACACCTGTTCTTCACCTGTTTCTGCTCCCTATCTTACTTCACAGCCTCCCCTTTCCCTCTATTTAACCACCATCTACTCACTTTCTCATCCCTGTCCTCCACACCTGTCCCCCATGTCAAGCAACATGTGCACCCCCACAGCCATCGACTCAGTAGCCCCTGTCATGCATAGCACAATAACATCATTAAAAAGCTTCAGCAAGTATCCAGAATTGCGGAACGGAGTTGGAAGAAATTGCATTTGCAAGATGATTTCACTGCACTCAAACAAGCAACACTTGCATTCAAATCAGCTCTCACCTCTGCTAAACAGGTCTACTCTACATCCCTTGTACCTTCCTTATCCCACAACCCCAAACAGTTGTTCAAAATATTAAACTCCCTCCTCTGCCCACCACTGCTCCTCCAACTTCCCTAATATCTGCTGAGGACTTTGCCACGCACTTCAAAAATAAGATAGACCAAACAAGGCAAGTCTTTGTTGTCCGACCACCACAACCCCTTTGTATGGTAGTGCAGCACCCCAGGTGACCGGTTGCTGCAGTGATGTTGCTTTTCCTTCAGGGAAGGTAATGTCATGCTCAGAGGCAATGGGGTTCTCTTCACCAGGTAAGGCACACTGTCATGAATCCCAATGGCTAGGGATAGCAAGGGACAAGCAAAGTCATGCAAAATAACGGACGAGCTCTAGGGTGATGGAACCTGGGCTGACCGCTGCCCTACGCCTGACAAACGCAACTAGAGATAGCCAGGGAGCGTGCCTACGTTGGTTCTAGACGCCACGCACCAGCCTAAGAGCTAACTAGTACTGCAGAGAAAATAAAGACCTCACTTGCCTCCAGAGGAATGAACCCCAATAGGTATAGTTGCCCCCCACATGTATTGATGGTGAAAATGAGAGGAAGGCACACACATAGAGATGATATATATAGGTTCAGCAAATTGAGGCCCGCTGTAAACTAGAAAGCAGAACGATACAAAAGGGGTCTGAGCGGTCAGCAAAAAACCCTAATCAAAAAACCATCCTGAGATTACAAGAACTCATTTGCCAACTCATGGCACATGGGGAGAACCTCAGTCCACTAGAGCTACCAGCTAGCATAGAGACATAATAAGCAAGCTGGACAAAAAAACCAAACAACTGAAAATCAGCACTTAGCTTATCCTGAAAGATCTGGGAGCAGGTAGGCAGGAACCAAACAGAGCACATCTGAATACATTGATAGCCGGCAAGGGAATGACAGAAAGGCCAGGTAAAATAGGAAACACCCAGCCTCTGATGGACAGGTGGAAACCAAAGGCCGCAACCCACCAACGTCACCCAGTACCAGCAGTAACCACCAGAGGGAGCCCACAAACAGAATCCACAACAGTACCCCCCCTTGAGGAGGGGTCACCGAACCCTCACGAGAACCCCCAGGGCGATCAGGATGAGCTCTATGGAAGGCGCGGACCAAATCAGTCGCATGAACATCGGAGGCGACCACCCAGGAATTATCCTCCTGACCATAACCCTTCCACTTAACCAAATACTGGAGTTTGCGTCTGGAAACACGAGAATCCAAGATCTTCTCAACAACATATTCCAATTCTCCCTCCACCAGCACCGGAGCAGGAGGCTCAACCAAAGGAACAACGGGCACCTCATACCTCCGCAACAACGACTGATGGAACACATTATGAATAGCAAACGATGCTGGGAGATCCAAACGAAAAGATACAGGGTTAAGAATCTCCGAGATCCTATAAGGACCGATGAACCGAGGCTTGAACTTAGGAGAAGAGACCTTCATAGGGACAAAACGAGAAGACAACCACACCAAATCCCCAACAAGAAGTCGGGGACCCACGCGGCGACGGCGATTAGCAAACTGCTGAGTCTTCTCCTGAGATAACTTCAAATTGTCCACCACCTGATTCCAAATCTGATGTAGCCTGTCCACCACCACGTCCACTCCAGGACAATCCGAAGACTCCACCTGACCAGAGGAAAAACGAGGATGAAACCCCGAATTACAAAAAAAAGGAGAAACCAACGTGGCAGAACTAGCCCGATTATTAAGAGCAAATTCGGCCAGTGGCAAAAAAGCAACCCAGTCATCTTGATCAGCAGAAACAAAACACCTCAAATAAGTTTCCAAGGTCTGATTAGTTCGCTCCGTCTGGCCATTCGTCTGAGGATGGAATGCAGACGAGAAAGACAAATCAATGCCCATCTTGGCACAAAACGTCCGCCAAAATCTAGACACAAACTGGGATCCCCTGTCAGAAACGATATTCTCCGGAATCCCATGCAAACGAACCACGTTCTGAAAAAATAAAGGGACCAACTCAGAGGAGGAAGGCAACTTAGGCAAGGGCACCAAATGAACCATCTTAGAAAAGCGGTCACACACAACCCAGATAACGGACATTTTCTGTGAAACCGGGAGATCAGAAATAAAATCCATGGAAATGTGCGTCCAAGGCCTCTTCGGGATGGGCAAGGATAACAACAACCCACTGGCCTGAGAACAGCAAGGCTTAGCTCGAGCACACACTTCACAAGACTGCACAAAGGTACGCACATCCCTAGACAAGGAAGGCCACCAAAAGGACCTGGCCACCAAGTCTCTAGTACCAAATATTCCAGGATGACCAGCCAACACAGAAGAATGGACCTCGGAGATGACTCTACTGGTCCAATCATCCGGAACAAACAGTCTTTCTGGTGGACAACGATCCGGTTTATCCACCTGAAACTCCTGCAATGCACGTCGCAAGTCTGGGGATACGGCGGACAATATCACCCCATCCCTAAGGATACCAGTAGGCCCAGAGTCTCCAGGAGAGTCAGGCACAAAACTCCTGGAAAGAGCATCTGCCTTCACATTCTTTGAACCTGGCAGGTATGAAACCACGAAATTGAAACGAGAAAAAAACAACGACCAACGAGTCTGTCTAGGATTCAAATGCCTGGCCGACTCAAGGTAAATGAGATTCTTGTGATCAGTCAAGACCACCACACGATGTTTAGCACCCTCAAGCCAATGACGCCACTCCTCAAATGCCCACTTCATGGCCAAAAGCTCCCGATTACCCACATCATAATTGCGCTCGGCGGGCGAGAATTTCCTAGAGAAGAATGCACATGGCTTCATCACCGAGCCATTAGAACTTCTCTGTGACAAAACCGCCCCCGCTCCAATCTCGGAAGCATCAACCTCAACCTGAAAAGGAAGCGAAACATCTGGTTGACACAACACAGGAGCAGAAGAAAACCGGCGCTTAAGTTCCTGAAAGGCCTCCACGGCCGCAGGAGACCAATCAGCAACATCAGCACCCTTTTTAGTCAAATCAGTCAAAGGTTTAACAATACTGGAAAAATTAGCAATGAACCGACGATAAAAATTAGCAAACCCCAAGAACTTCTGAAGGCTCTTAACAGATGTAGGTTGTGTCCAGTCACAAATCGCCTGAACCTTGACGGGATCCATCTCAATAGTAGAAGGAGAAAAAATGTACCCCAAAAAAGAAATCTTCTGGACTCCGAAGAGACACTTTGAGCCCTTCACAAACAGAGAATTGGCCCGCAGAACCTGAAACACCTTCCTGACCTGTAGAACATGAGACTCCCAGTCATCAGAAAACACCAAAATATCATCCAAATACACAATCATAAACTTATCCAGATATTCACGGAAAATATTGTGCATAAAGGACTGAAAGACTGACGGAGCATTGGAGAGTCCAAAAGGCATTACCAAATACTCAAAATGGCCCTCAGGCGTATTAAATGCGGTTTTCCACTCATCACCCTGTTTTATCCGCACCAGATTATACGCACCGCGAAGATCTATCTTAGTGAACCACCTAGCCCCCTTAATGCGAGCAAACAAATCAGTCAATAATGGCAATGGATACTGATATTTGACTGTAATCTTATTCAGAAGGCGATAATCTATACAAGGCCTCAGGGAACCGTCCTTTTTTGCCACGAAAAAAAAACCTGCTCCCAGAGGGGACGAAGATGGACGAATATGTCCCTTTTCCAAGGACTCCTTAATATAATTCCGCATAGCAGTATGCTCTGGCAGTGACAGATTAAATAAACGACCCTTAGGGAACTTACTGCCAGGAATCAATTCTATAGCACAGTCACACTCTCTATGAGGAGGGAGCGAATTGAGCTTAGGCTCCTCAAAAACATCCCTATAGTCAGACAAAAACGCAGGGACCTCAGAAGGAGTAGATGAAGCGATTGAAATCGGAGGTGCATCATCATGAACCCCCTGACATCCCCAGCTTAGCACAGACATTGTTTTCCAGTCCAGGACAGGATTATGAGTTTGTAACCATGGCAGACCCAGCACTAGTACATCATGTAAATTATACAGTACAAGGAAGCGAATCACCTCCTGATGAACGGGAGTCATGCGCATGGTCACTTGTGTCCAATACTGCGGTTTATTCATAGCCAATGGTGTAGAGTCAATTCCCTTCAGAGGAATAGGAACTTCCAGAGGCTCCAGACTAAAACCGCAACGTTTAGCAAATGACCAATCCATAAGACTCAGGGCAGCGCCCGAATCCACATAGGCATCGACGGAAATGGAAGACAGAGAAAAAATCAGAGTCACAGACAAAATGAACTTAGGCTGCAGAGTACCAATGGCAAAAGATTTATCAAGCTTTTTTGTGCGTTTAGAGCATGCTGATATAACATGAGCTGAATCACCACAATAAAAACATAATCCATTTTTCCGCCTATAATTTTGCCGTTCACTTCTGGACTGAATTCTATCACATTGCATAGTCTCAGGTGCCTGTTCAGAAGACACCGCCAACTGGTGCACGGGTTTGCGCTCCCGTAAACGCCGATCAATCTGAATGGCCATAGCCATAGACTCATTCAGACCTGTAGGCGTAGGGAACCCCACCATAATATCCTTAATGGCCTCAGAAAGACCATTTCTGAAGTTTGCAGCCAGGGCGCACTCATTCCACTGAGTAAGCACCGACCATTTCCGAAATCTTTGACAATATATTTCCGCTTCATCATGCCCCTGAGAGAGGGCCAACAAAGCCTTTTCAGCCTGAATCTCCAGGTTAGGTTCCTCATAGAGCAATCCCAATGCCAGAAAAAACGCATCCACACTGAGCAATGCAGGATCCCCTGGTGCCAATGCAAATGCCCAATTCTGAGGGTCGCCCCGCAGGAAAGATATTACAATCCTGACCTGTTGAGCAGGGTCTCCAGAGGAGCGAGATTTTAAAGAAAGAAACAATTTACAATTGTTCCTGAAATTCAGGAAGGTAGATCTATCTCCAGCAAAGAACTCTGGAATAGGAATTCTAGGTTCAGACATGGGAGTGTGAACAACAAAATCCTGTATGTTTTGAACTTTTGCCGCGAGATTACTCTGGCTGGAAGCCAAACTCTGGACATCCATGTTAAACAGCTAAGATCAGAGCCATTCAAGGGTTAAGAGGAGGTAAGAAGCAGCTAGACAGCAATTAAGGGCTAGGCAGCAAAACTCTGAAGGGAAAAAAAAAAAAAAAAAAAAAAAATTCCCTTAAACACTTCTTTTTCTCCTGCTTCAGCCCAAACAATTAACACTTTGTGGGCCGGCTATACTGTCATGAATCCCAATGGCTAGGGATAGCAAGGGACAAGCAAAGTCATGCAAAATAACGGACGAGCTCTAGGGTGATGGAACCTGGGCTGACCGCTGCCCTACGCCTGACAAACGCAACTAGAGATAGCCAGGGAGCGTGCCTACGTTGGTTCTAGACGCCACGCACCAGCCTAAGAGCTAACTAGTACTGCAGAGAAAATAAAGACCTCACTTGCCTCCAGAGGAATGAACCCCAATAGGTATAGTTGCCCCCCACATGTATTGACGGTGAAAATGAGAGGAAGGCACACACATAGAGATGATATATATAGGTTCAGCAAATTGAGGCCCGCTGTAAACTAGAAAGCAGAACGATACAAAAGGGGTCTGAGCGGTCAGCAAAAAACCCTAATCAAAAAACCATCCTGAGATTACAAGAACCCATGTGCCAACTCATGGCACATGGGGAGAACCTCAGTCCACTAGAGCTACCAGCTAGCATAGAGACATAATAAGCAAGCTGGACAAAAAAACCAAACAACTGAAAATCAGCACTTAGCTTATCCTGAAAGATCTGGGAGCAGGTAGGCAGGAACCAAACAGAGCACATCTGAATACATTGATAGCCGGCAAGGGAATGACAGAAAGGCCAGGTAAAATAGGAAACACCCAGCCTCTGATGGACAGGTGGAAACCAAAGGCCGCAACCCACCAACGTCACCCGGTACCAGCAGTAACCACCAGAGGGAGCCCACAAACAGAATCCACAACAGCACACACATGCAGCACATTCTGAATCCAGGCCAGGAGGGGGAGCTCAGGACCTGGATTCAGGGGAACTCCCTTATGCTTTATGTTTCCTGACCTGGAGGAGGAGTTATACAGTTGGTCCTAGGAGACCAAGCAGAACAGACATTCAGGAGGGACGCAGAGAAGACAGAGAGGCCTGGAAGCAACAAGGGAGCTGCAGCCTCTGGAAGGAGTGAGAGAACCTGAAGGGTTATTGAATGTGGAGTAGCAGGAAGGGAAGGAGCACAGGAGAGGAGCAGAGCTCAGAGGCAGGGCACCCTCAGAGCTGAAGCAGTAGCCAGGAACCGGGAGCCCGAGGCTTTTGTGGTACTTTAGGACACAGATCAGAACCGGAGGGCACGACTCTACATGTTACCTGCCCGCACCAGGCCTGAGACACAGCAGCACCTGAGGAGCCCGGGGCATGTTAGAGTCCCTGTAAAAAGGCTCAAGCTGCCCATTGTGTGGGTACCTGTCCCAGGACAAGGGGAAACTGGAGGACCGTGTAGGAAGCTTCAGGCAGCAGGGACCTCACCTTTAATGGTACTAGTTGGAAAGGATCACAGACCTCTACTGGAATAGGGGAACTCTTCATTGTCTCTGAGCCGGCCGGACCACCATCATCCGTGCCTGGTACCCTGGACTGTGGCCAGCAATCTACAGTAAACCAGGTAAAGACTTACAACTTGTCTTCTCCATTTATTCACTGGCACATACCATCCACGCCTTACACCATAGGACCCCTGGGGACCCTACTTCACCTGTGGGGAGTGTAACACCAGTCCACACCGATCTCTTCAATCTATAACTAACTTCTGGTACCTTCCCCTCTGCTTTCAAACATGCCAGAATCACACCTATCCTCTAAAAGCCATTCCTTGACCCAAGCGCTATGTCCAGCTATTTCTTCATATCTTTGCTCCCATTTGCTTCCAAACTTTTTAAGCAGCACGCCTACGCTGAACTTGACTCTCACCTTGCATCTAACTCGCTCTTCAACAACATACAATCTGGCTTCAATCCCCATCATTCAACTGAGACTGCCCTGACCAAACTTACAAATGACTTACTTAAAGCCAAAGCTAACAGACAATTCTCTATACTCCCCCTTCTAGACCTGTCCTCTGCCTTCGACACAGTTGACCACTGCCTCCTACTACAGATCCTCTCTTCCTTTGGTGTCAAAGACCTTGTCCTATCCTGGATCTCCTCATACCTTACCAACCGCACATTTAGCCTTTCCTACTCCCACACTACCTCCTCATCTTGCCTCCTCTCTGTTGGTGTCCCTCTTGGCTCTGTCCTAGGACCCCTTCTCTTCTTAATCTATACCCTTGGCCTTGGACAAATCATAAATTCCTATGGCTTCCAGTACCATCTGTAGGTTGATGACACTCAGATCTACCCCTCTGGCGAAGACATCACCACTCTGCTCTCCACAATTCAGCCATATCCTTCTTCTCCTCTCGCTTACTCAAACTCAATGTGGACAAATTTGAACTAATTTTCTTCCCTCCATCCAACATACCATTCCTACCTGATCTATCTATCACAATAAATGAATTCACACTTTCCCCTGTCCCGGTAATCTGTTGCCACGGAGTAACCCTTGACTCTGCACTGTCCTTCAAACCGCACATCCAAGCTCTCGCCACCTTCTGTCGCCTCCAGCTCAAAAATATTTCCTGAATCCATCCCTTCCTCAGCCCTCACTCTACCAAAATGCTTGTTCATGCACTAATCATCTCCTGCCTTGACTACTGTAACATCCTCCTCTGTGGCCTACCTTTTAACACTCTCACACCCCTCCAGTCCATCCTTAACTCTGCTGCCCGACTAATCAATCTCTCCCCTCGCTACACTCCTGCTTCCCCTCTTTGCAAATCCCTTCACTGGCTCCCAATTTCCCAGGGTATCCTGTTTAAACTACTAATACTGATCTTCAAAGCCATCCATAAACTTTCTCCTTTGTATATTTCTGAACTAATCTCTCAATATCTCCCCTTACGTAATCTCCTGTCCTCCCAAGACCTCCTTCGCTCCACACCCAATCGCCTCCAAGACTTCTCCTGAATATCCCCCATCATCTACAATTCTGTGCCCCAACACGTCCGGTTTTCCACCACACTTGAATCCTTCAAATGGAACCTGAAAACCATCTCTTCAAAAAAGCTTACCGCCTGCAATGACCCCGCTGCCTCCTCAACCCCATCGGAGCTACTGCAACCCCCAACCTACTGTCTCCTTCCCCATAATCCTGTAGAATGTAAGCTCGCAAGGGCAGGGTTCTCTTCCCTCTGTATCTGTGTCATTGTTAATTTTATTTACTGTAAGTGATATTTGTATTTTGATGTAACCCTGTCTAATGCACAGCACCATGGAATTAATGGTGCTATATAAATAAATAATAATAATAAACACATCCATTTGTAGAAGTTATTATTATTCCAAAATCTGTTAATTAAAACCTACTTTAAAAATAACTTTGTTTGTGGAAAAAAAACTTTGAAGACATATTTTTAAGTCTAAGGGGGTCATATTGGGAGACCTTGGTGGCCATTCAACTGGCCCACGGTGACCATCATGATGATATGTTGCCTTCTTTATGCACTGAAGATGGCACGTTCCCTGAGTTTTTCCAGCAAGATGGTGCAACACCACATAATGGGTGTCAGGTCCAAGCATTCCTACTTGAACAGTTTCCTGGAAAGTGGATTAATTGTCATGGGCCAACTGAATGGCCATCAAGGTCTCCCGATCTGACCCCCTTGGAGTTTTATCTTTGGGGTCATCTGAAGGCAGTTGTCTATGCTGTGAAGATAAGAAATGTGCAGCATCTGAAACAACGGATACTGGAAGCCTGTGCCAGCATTTCTTCTGCAGTGTTGCCATCAGTGTGTCAAGAGTGGGAGAAGAAGGTTGCATTGACAATCCAACACAATGGGCAGCACTTTGAACACATTTTAGAAGTGGTCATAAACTTGTAAATAACTCAATGAAAGAATAAAGTTACATTAAAACAAGCACACCATTGTTTTTCTTATGACATTTTCAATAAATTTGATGTGTCACATGACCCTCTTCCCATTGGAAAAAATTAAAGTTGGATCCAAAATGGCCAACATCAAAATGGCCGCCATGGTCACCACCCATCTTGAAAAGTTTCCCCCCTCCCATATACTAATGTGCCACAAACAGTAAGTTGATATCACCAACCATTCTTATTTTATTTAGGTGTATCCATATAAATGGCCCACCCTGTACATTCAATTTATTATTGTATCATGCTAAAAGACTTGTAACTGGCTACAATCCACATTACACATATGGATTGCTATATAGACACATTTAGCCACAACATATCCCAACACAGTATGTTGTTCATAGCTGTTCATTTTGTGCCAAATATCAGATACACGTAGCAGTAGGAAAGATAAGGAATGACACATCTCAATATTAAACATGAGACCTGCAGAAAAGGAGAAACTCTTTCCAGAAACGATGCACTATGACTGATAAGCGACTTTACTCTGATGGCAAAATAAGTACAAACATAAACCCAAAGCTAAATCATCAACAGATTGTAACTCATAGAATAGCGGTGAGTAAAGAAATTTGAGGCAAATCACAAGGATTTGTATAAGTCCAGCAAAATGACAGCTTACGAGATTTAAAAGGGCTAGGATAAAAAAAAATTGTACATATGTATTTTAAGGAGGTGACAAGTAAAGTGGTTGACAGCATGCATGTGTCACCGAGGTGGCTGGCCTTGGTGATATAAATCCTGGGAATTCTGTACCTAGTAGATTCTAGGTCCAAGATTTAGGAGTTATCAGAGAACCTGGGTGGGAAAGGTCACTCCCATACTCCAGCTCGGGCTTTACAAGCCTAATAACAAGGAGCTGAGACAGCTCAGGGGCTCTGTGTTGGAAGCAAACAATTGTGTTTGTTGGTGAAAGCATTTAAAGCTGCTTGAGCTACTACTGCACTCGGCACCAAGATGGGTAAGAATGTTTCATTTATTTTGTTTTGCCTTACCTGAAGAAAAGACTATTTATGTATCCATGGTATGCCATTGTCTTGCTGTTATAATGACAATTCAATAAATGTCCAGTTTTATTCATAAGTCCATTGCTGGAGAAAACTTCCTTTTTCTATTTTTTTGCTATGGGGCTAATAATGTATAGGCACGTAGTTGCTAATTATCTTCCTGTTGTGACCGACACCAATATCTGCAGCTCCAGCCGGCAATACTGCAGCTTCTGGTGATGTCACATTGACAGAGCAGCTTATTTTTTTCTGCAATGCTCTGTTGACAGGGTGTCATGATGATTGACAGACTGCCTTACTGCGGGGAGCCGACTGTCAACCAGCATGACGGTGACAGTGATGCTCCATTGACAGATGATACCGGAAGAGGAAAAACTGCTCTGTTAATGAAGCCGCAGATCACCTGCTGGAGCGGCGACTATCTGCCTGTAAGTTCTCATCTCCTTAGCAAAATATAACCCTTTAACTTTACACCTCTGTGGGGGAAATCAGGATCTGTATCAGAAAAACTAAGCTCTGACCAGAAAAATAAGAAATGAACTCCCACAGGGTTCTAAATATATTTATTTGTGCTCAATGGTCGACATAGATGTGATATGCAATGCTAGAAATCAGTAGGAATACTAACATATGATGCCCTACTCAACAATATTAAAATCCCAAATATTCATGAAAGTCAGCATTCAACTATAAATATTTACAGTATAAACTTCAATTGTCTTTTGTAATTCTTCCCTTACAGCACCCGATTTTACATAGTATAGCCGTAACACAGAATAATCCTCCAATTCTCTCAATAAGGTTATAAAATCAGAGGTCCTTAGTGATTTTTACTGTATTATCTAAAATGACATTTTATATGCCATAAGTGCTGGAAGCAATAGTACATCTCTCAAAAAAGCACTTGCGAAAAAAAAAGAATCACCGTCAAAATGTTATTTTCTTGCAATACCTCAGCGTATATATTAACTCCCAGGATAAGATGCATTATGCAAAAACATGTCACCGCTATCATATGAATATAGCATAAGAAACGTGTATTTTCTTTTCTATGTTAAGCCTATAAGTATTGATTGTCATTCTACACAGTGATGGAATAAAAGTCAAACCTTAAAGAGGACCTTTCACCAGTTTGAGCATTTTAAACTGACCACACATGATGGAATAATAGTGGCTACAGAGCTGAGTAAAACATAGTTTTAATTTTTCAATTTTTAATCTACACTGCAAAGATATTACCTTGCAAATTTAGGTAACAATTTATCTTAAGCATATGGTACCAGAGATTTTTCTCTGGATTTGTGTACTTCTGCTGATGAATGACATTGACCAATCATAAGTATAAAGCAAAATGCAGGTTAAAAGGACCACACTCCTACAACAGCCTAGAGCAGGTTTCTCCTGTGTGAGACATGTAATGACAGACAGCCTGCTCTGCTCACTGACTTTACTGCAGACCCATACATGATTGCAAGTGGAAGAGCTGGCAAACAAAAGTTTAAAAAACAAAAAAGTCTAATTCATCACTTTTCCCGCCACTCACAACACTGCTCACTGCCCACTTCTTGTTTCTCCAAACCTGTTTTTTACCCCATCTTGAGACACATTTCTGGTGTCTTCACTGTAGGTATGGACTTTCAGCCATGACCATGCCTCAGAGGTCCAAAAGTCACAGTGTGTGCCACATATGTACCATGTACAGGGATGTCCAAAGCCTGATTGCAGCTGGAAGTTCCAGACTAGAGTGAAAGCACCAAAGATCCAGCACCCGATGGCAGAAAGAAGAAGTAGGCAGAGAACGGAGAAGTATTACTTTTTATTTCTTTTCTAAACCTCCTCTGTTTATTATACTCTGGGGTCAAGAGAGCTCAAGAGAGACCCCAGAGCGTAATTTGGGACATTCAATAACTTTGCTGCAGATCAAATTTAAAAAAAAAATCTGTTCTTCAATCTGATTTTGCTAATTTAATGAATCAGGCCT
This sequence comes from Ranitomeya variabilis, assembly GCF_051348905.1. Classification (NCBI taxonomy): domain Eukaryota; kingdom Metazoa; phylum Chordata; class Amphibia; order Anura; family Dendrobatidae; genus Ranitomeya; species Ranitomeya variabilis. The sequence continues at coordinate 46,397,294 of NC_135234.1, forward strand.
AAATTAACGAATCATGCAAGGAGAGAGTTGGCACAAATCTTACTCCAGTCCCGGCAGTCCGGTACCATGATTGTCACTGGTCTTGGTCTGGTGCCTCCTCTCATCTTGCGATGCCCTCCTCCTGTGCTTCATGTGGATGACGCATCCTACGTCATCTACATCATCCACAAAGTGTTCCCCTTTGCACTTCTGCGAGTGAGAAGTACGCCTGCACAGAAGTGCGAAGGGAAACAATGTGTGGATGACGTAGAATGCATCTTCCACATGAAGAACAGATAGAGAATGACATCACAAGAAGAGATGAGGCACCTGACCAAGACCAGCGACGACCATTGGACCGGACTGCCAAGACTGGAGTAAGATTTGAGACAAGGCACACAAGGGGGCACATGCCTACTCTCTCCTTGCCTGTTGCATTAAGGACATGCACATCTTAATGAGAAACTCTGGTCTTGATGAATTGGGGACCTAGTATCACTTTTTTTGGACTAAAATGTTATTTTGGGCAGATAAAGTACCATATAATATTAGTAATTGCATTGGACATTAGATGAGATAAATTTATCCCAGTGCTCGAGCCGTGTGATAGCCTTGGTGCATCTTATTAGACATGTTGGACACTTTATCTTACAATACCTCCTTTCCTCTAAGCCTTACTGCATTTACAAGAATTTTTTTAAAGGGACAGTCTGGAGCAAAATGTGTCTAAAAAACAGATTTCATTTGCTGCACGATATGCACTTCAGTTTTTTTGGTCCATTTGAGAAATCGCATTTTCGTATTCTACCAAATAAATTTCCGCCAGTGTGTTAGAACTGTTACAGGGCCTTAAGGGCTGACTAATTAGAGTGGGTCAGCAGACCTATCAGCAGATGACTTCTATGACCCATCCTTGCTCCCAACACTTTATTTCCATCCTCTATTTCCTATAATCACCTGTGCTACCTAGCTTCTACTCTTTAGGAAACAAGCCATTTGGGCTGTAGCTCTCTGTTCTGTACTGGCTGTGCTTCTGACCATTCTCCTGATTAACCCTTTTGTACCTATACTGGTTTATTCTTTTGACTTCCACACACCATGTCTGACTATTACTTCTGATTACCCCTATAATCTCTGACCCAATTTCCCAAATGAATCTCCCAGCTTTCTTTACTTCTCAGCAACTGCTCTACAAATATAGTCTAATGGCTCACCAACAAAGCTTGCTTGGACTCATGTAGTATAGTGGTTAAAAAATAACTCAATTTCCTTTTTTAACTTATTTTTTATTTAATTTATTTTATAATAATAACACAGGTCAACAAAAAAAAAAAATTTTTCTGGTGTCCAAAATATTTTAATGAATTTGGGGTATTTTTGGGGTGCTGATTCTGAATATGCTATCAGTTTTGCCAGATTGGCTCAAGTTTTTGAGATTTTTGGTATCTTATTTATAGCACTTGTTGGTAAATGCGACGCATCATCTCATTAATTTCTTTGGATTAGTACTTGAACTGAGCAGTTCTCAATATAGTTTTGTGTTAATTAGTGTTCTAAAAGTTTGTTCATAGCTTGATTTTTGCACTAACTTTATGTTGTTGTCTGTTTTCCAGTGAAAAGCATGAACTCATCAAGAAGAAGTTGTCTTAACGATCCAGACTCATTCTGTTACATTTGTGGTGAATACACACTGCCAAAACATAGAAGAAACATAACAGACTTCGTAAAAAAAAGTGTATTTTGCCTATTTTGGGGTTATGCTTGGGGACCAAGACAAGTTTTGGGCACTACACATAGTGTGCAAAGCATGTATCGAATAATTACGAAAATGGAGCAAAGGACAAAGAAAAAGCTTCAAATTTGGTGTTCCAATGGTGTGGAGAGAGCCAAAAAATCATCATGATGACTGTTATTTCTGTGCAGTGCAAGTGCAAGGATTCAATAAGCATAAGAAACGAAAATGGGAGTAACATGGAATCTGCAAGAAGGCCTGTCCCTCATTGTGAAGATGTGCCTGTACCTGTGTTTACCATAAATAACAGTCATCATGATGATTTTTTGGCTCTCTCCACACCATTGGAACACCAAATTTGAAGCTTTTTCTTTGTCCTTTGCTCCATTTTCGTAATAATTCGATACATGCTTTGCACACTATGTGTGGTGCCCAAAACTTGTCTTGGTCCCCAAGCATAACCCCAAAATAGGCAAAATACACTTTTTTTTACGAAGTCTGTTATGTTTCTTCTATGTTTTGGCAGTGTGTATTCACCACAAATGTAACAGAATGAGTCTGGATCGTGAAGACAACTTCTTCTTGATGAGTTCATGCTTTTCACTGGAAAACAGACAACAACATAAAGTTAGTGCAAAAATCAAGCTATGAACAAACTTTTAGAACACTAATTAACACAAAACTATATTGAGAACTGCTCAGTTCAAGTACTAATCCAAAGAAATTAATGAGATGATGCGTCGCATTTACCAACAAGTGCTATAAATAAGATACCAAAAATCTCAAAAACTTGAGCCAATCTGGCAAAACTGATGACATATTCAGAATCAGCACCCCAAAAATACCCTAAATTCGATGAAATATCTTTGGCACCAAAAATGCTGTTGACCAGTGTAATTATTGTGTCTGGCATGGAAAGTTACGAAACATTCCAAATCACATTAATATATATTTTGTCTTCATTATTGTAAAAAAGAAAGATCTATGTAAGTGGCTTCCAAATCCTGGGCTTTCTCAAGGCTATTTGGCTGCCTTCTGCTGCATTGATAACAGAACATACTAATTTGGAGTACAGATGATGGCAGTGATGGGACAGCTCAGTTTCTGTCTCCTTATTTAAGGACAAAGTCATACGAGCATTGATTCTCCCATGCAAGAGAATCTAATCGATTATGCTAATGACTCAAACTCTGATCAGAGTGTTAGCATAGTAGACTCCGATTCTCTTGGATGAGCAGAAGATGGAGAAAAAGATTCCTCCATCTTCTCCATTGTGTGAGTCCTTGGATGTCGTTTGAGTGCACTCTGATGTTTTGCATGTCCCCTCATTCATAGACTTGAATAGGAGTGTGTCATCCAATTAGTGGACAACTCGCAGCATGTAACCGCTACAGGACAGTGGGAAGAAAGAGGCTAATTGCTGGAATTGGCACATCTTACAGATGCACCATTTCTGGAGCGGCTGTGAGCTGCTGTTTGTAGCCAGGGGGCAATAACCATGGTCCCTTCCTAGGCTATGAATATCAGACTGCAGCTGTCTGCATAGCCTTTTCTGGTTATTAATTATAGGTGGACCCCACATTATTGTTTTTTAGAGTCCACCTATTTTAATAGTCAGTAAAAGCTAAATAAACAGCTGTGGGCTGAGATTCAAAGCCTGGGAAGATCCTTGAGTATTAACCCCTTCCTAAGATATAAACGTCGGCCCCCAGTCGCTGGCATTCCCTCTCTGGTGCAGAAAATTGCGTGGGAGCCAATGCCATTTTATCTCAAAAAGATTATTTTATTAAATACACACAAGTCCCAAAATTTGAACACATACTAATTGTATTGGTTACACAGATCTATATATCAAACTATTCTGCATGGTTTTTCTGTATGTAAACCATGTCTCCTACCTGTCGGCACCTGCATTGAGTTTACGGAAGCCGACAAATTAATTACCGGCTAATCTTCTATCTGTCTATGAAATATAAAGATATATATATATATATATATATATATATATATATATATATATATATATATGTGTCACTGATATATATATATATATACATATATATTCACCTATTCTATGTGTTCATATGTGTTCTATCTATTCTATTCTAACCTGTCAGTGTGATTTTACTGTAGCCGCATATGAATTGCCAGCTTTTCAAAGGACACTGGTGTGTAAAAATTGGACAGCACTCTCATGGTGCGAGTGCTGTGCGATTTTTTTCTCATACCCATTGACTGGGAGGGAGATCACAATATTGCGAGGTGAGTAGTGAAATACTCACTATGTACCGCATTACTCGCCGAGTACCGAATACTTGCGAATATACTCGCTCATCCCTAGGTGCAGCCTTAACACATCAGATTAGTTGGAAGAGTGACTATGAAAAGTCCGATTTTGAGGTTCCAGAGCCCATTCTCAAGATTCATGGGGGCTAAATGGTCTAGCAGTGGGCCCCAAGCAATCAGTATGTTACCCAGCTTCCAGTACAAAGGGTTTAACTTACCATCTTGGGAATGGTCCCTTAAATGGTGAAAAATAAGAATTCTTACACTGCTATAAAGAGAGGCCAGCGCCATTTCTGACTATGGAAGATTTTTACTTGAAGGTTGAGTTTTGTGCTGAAAACAATTGCCATAATATTAGACACTTTGTGTGTATTCTAGTGTGTGAATTGATTTTGTCTTGCGCCATTTTGAATTTTTCACAATACTATAATGTGTATCATTTGTCATTATAGAAATATTTGATTTTTGAAAACATTTGAGCTTTCACAGAAGAGTGTCCTTATTACATAACAGACTTACCAAACACCTGCAGAAATGACTGCTTTTCCGTAAATCCCGCTTTGTTGGTTGCTCTGCAGGTATAGGATCCAGCATCACTGTTAATGATGTTTTTAATTGTTAACTCTGTGTTGTCTTCTCGTAATGAATACTTGTCATTTTCATCAATCATTTTTCCATTCCTGCAAAGAAAACCATCAATAAACAATCACAAAGCAAATGGAACTTTATATAGAATAGGAAAGAAGAATCTGACACTCAAACATTTCTTCCCATCAATGGAAAGCCGATTTCTGCATAGAAAAAAGTCAGATTTGTCATAATATTTATGTACACAGCAGAAATTAGCCAAAGACAAGTCCTCAGCTTAAAAGACAGTCACAGGCGCACATGGATTACAATTTATTGACGCAGAACCTTTTACTTTGTGGCTTCTGTAGTTTGAACTGCTGTTTCAACAGCTTCAAATGTACCCACCTCTCTGTCTGTCTATCTATCTTTCTATTATCTATCTATCTATCTATCTATCTATCTATCTATCTATCTATCTATCTATCTATCTATCAATCAATCTCTACAGTTTGCTTACACTATATAAAAAGACACATCTGCATGTTTTTCTCAATATCTGAAATGAAATCAGAATAAACTTTCCATGTTTTAGGTCAATTAGGATTACCATGATTATTAATATTTGCCAGATGCCAGAATAATGAGAGAGAATGTTTTAAGGCATTTTTATTACTTACTGCAAAGTCAAAAGTTAACATACACTAATATTATTATTATTATGTATTTATTTATTTATACAGCACCATTGATTCCATGGTGCTGTACATGATTACTATGCCTTTAAACAATTTTGGACTGCCCATATGATGATGGCATATGTTTGGAAGCTAATTAGAGACACACCTGTGGATGGTTTTTAATGCACACCTGGAACACACTGCTTCATTGTGTAACATCATGGGAAAGTGTCAAGAAATCAGCCAAGATATCAAGAAGAAAATTGTGGACTTGCACAATTCTGGCTCATTCTTGGGTATAATTTCAAGATACCTGAAGGTGCCTTGTTCATCTGTACAAACAATTATATGCAAGTACAAAAAAGATTGGAATGTCCAGCGATCATACCGCTCAGGAAGGAGAAGGGTTCTGTGTCCCAGAGATGAACGTGCTTTGGTCCAACATGATCATATCAACCCAAGGACGAAAGAAAAAGACCTTGTGAAGGTAATGACAGAAGCTGGTAAGATTGTGTGCATAAACACAGTGAAACTAGTATTGTATCAACATGGGCTGAAAGGCCACTCTGCCAGGAAGAAGCTATTACTCCAAAAGAAAAATAAAAAAGCCAGATTAATTCTTGCAAATGCACACAGGAATATTCTTAATTTTTGGAGACATGTCCTGTGGTATGATGAAACTAGAATTGAACTTTTTGGACATAATGACCATTGTTACATTTGGAGGAAAAAGTGAGAAACTTGGAAGCCTAAGATCACCATCCCAACTTTGAAACACAGGGGAGGCAGCATCATGTTATGGGGTTGTTTTGCTGCAGCAAGGACTGGTGCACTTCACAAAATAGATGGCATCATGAGAAAAGAAGATTATGTGGCAATACTGAAGCAACATCTCAAGACATCAGACAGGAAGTTAAAGCTTGGGTGCAAATAGGTCTTCCAAATGGAAAATGACCAGAAGCATACTGCCAAAATGGTAGCAAAGTGTCTTCAGGATAACAAAGTCAATGTATTGGAACGGCCATCACTGAGCCCTGATCTCAATCCTATTGAAAATTTAAGAAGAAAGCTGAAAAGGCCAGTGCGGGCAAGGCAACCTACAAACCTGGATCAGTTACACCAGTTTTGTCAGGAAGAATGGGGCCAAATTCCAACCAACTATTGTGAGAAGCTTGTGGAAGGAGATCCCAAATGTTTGAGCGAAGTCATTTAGTTTAAGGGTAATGCTACCAAATACTAATGAATGTATGTAAACTTTTGGCTTTGCAGTAAGTAATAAAAATGCCTTATATCATTCTGTCTCTCATTATTCTAGCATCTGGCAAATATTAATAATTATGGTAATCCTAATTGACTTAAAACGGGGAAGCTTTGTACAGATTTCATGTCAAATATTGAGAAAAACATGCAGATGTGTCTTTTTATATAATGTATGTAAAATTCTGGTTTAAACTGTACCTCTATCTACCTTGTCTATCTATCTATCTATCTATCTATCTATCTATCTATCTATCTATCTATCTATCTATCCATTCAATTATTAATCATTAGAAATAATTATTTTCTGCAATATCAAAAAAATGAATGACTATCAAGACAAAGTAATTATTTTTAAAGGTTACTGTCATTTATCCATGGACATAACTGAAAGTCTATTTTTCAGCTAGGCTTACTATAATTTGTCTCTGCTGCAATGGTAATCTTGCCCAATCTATGTTCTCTTTGTCTTTTTCTTTCTAGGTGAGCAATAAATATGGACATTAGGGGTATGGCTCCACGGTACGGCTTGCCGGCGGGTTCGCCGCAGCAGCGAAGCCGCTCGGAGCTAAGCCCCGCCCCCTTTCTGGGACGCGATGGTGCCGGATGTGTACAGTACACATCCGGGATCATCGCACCCCTCGCCATAGGGCCCTGTGATATGCCTTGCGGGGACGCTGCGTCCCCGCAAGGTGTACGGACATGCTGTGTTCTGAAAAGACGCGCAGCATGTCCGGAGTCGCAGGGCCGCCGCGTGCGGGTTTCCACGCATAGTGGAGACGGGATTTCATAAAATCCCCTCCACTATGCTGGAACATCTGGACGCTGCTTGTTTGACGCTGCAGCGTCAAACAAGCAGCGTTTACTGACCGTGGAAACATACCCTAAAACATCAGATTTGTAAAAAAAAATAGTAAAAAAGAAAAAATACTTTAAAAGGAGAAGAA